>NC_056080.1:18305586-18610454 GCF_016772045.2 Ovis aries | reverse complement strand
TGAGTCAGGCTGCCATCTCAAAATGCTTATGGCCTGACAGTGGAGATAATAAGAGGCACACAATCAGTTACAAGACAAATCATGATAAAAGTGTGTGTGTTCAGTCACTCAGTCATATCCAACTCTTGTGCTCTAAATTTAGATGGGAACTTAGGGAAGGAAATGGTAGTTACCCTTCAGAGATCTCTACCTGGAGACTCTACCCATTGTGAGTCTGTGAAATCTATTTGGTTTCCACCTATTGGAACTCAGCACTGTGTATATGTTTACATTTTGAGTGATAGTGTCTCTATTTTTATAACTCTGATCATACTCTGATTTTTTAAATGTATGTTCCAGAATAAAGAATTAAAATTACTACTTTAAATCAATGGTTCTCCACTGTGGGTGACTTTCCTCCAGGAGACATTTGGCAGTGTCTGGAGACATGACTGGTTTGTACACATGGGGGTAAAGGGCAGTGCTGCTGGCATCTAATTGATAGAAACCAAGGGTGATGCTGAACATCCTAAAACACACAGATTGGTCCCTACAGCAAAGGATTATGTGGCCGAAAACATAAACAGTGCTGACATTGAGATAGCGAGCTCTAAACTGATATTATTTTAATGTCCATTTTTTTCTTTTGATCTTAAAGAGAACCTCAGAAGTAGAATTAATTCCCTGTTTGACGGATACGGAAGTCAAGGTTCTGAAAGATGTAACATTCATGCATGCATGCACGCTAGCGTGCTGAGTTGCTTCAGTTGTGTCTGACTGTGACCCCAGGGACCGTAACCCACCAGGATCCTTTGTCCATGAGCTTCTCCAGGCAGGAATACTGGAGTGGGTTGCCATGCCCTCCCCCAGGGATCAAACCCGAGTATCTTAAGTCTCCTGCATTGGCAGGTGGGTCCTTTACCACTAGTGCCACCTGGGTAGCATTCATATTGATACTCTTAAAATGACAGCCACAATAAATGTTCTGATTCTTAATTTCCCATGATCCTTCTTTTATGCCCCTGCCACTGAGAGGGTAGTACAGGGGCCAGTAGCATCACTAGCTTTCAGTTACTTGTTAGAAATGCAGATTCTTGGACCCCACCCCAGGGCGCCTCAATCAGAATGTGTGTTTTAACCAGAATCCCCTTGGGCTTCTGTACGTAATGCTTTTTGAGAAGTGCTGGTCCTGAATCATACCATTCTTGGGTCACTGTGATCACTTTCCTGCCTTTCTTTGGACCTGCTTTCAGGTCCAAAAATTTTTTTGAAGTTGAAACAATCAGCTTCGAACCCGTTTTTCTTCCTTAAGTCAGATTCTTTTCAGATGGGGAAGTGTGAATGTTATGAAGCATTCATTTTCAGTGGGACACTTGCATCAGAAATAGCCATATATTTTACAAATACACTATCATGGTCTTCATTCCATAACTCCTAATTTATCAGGAGATATAAAAGCTCCACCCAGGTAGCGTTAGTGGTAAAGAATCTGCTTGCCGAGACATGGGTTCGATCCCTGGATTGGGAAGATCCCCTGGAGGAGGAAATGGCAGCCGACTCCAGTATTCTTGTCTAGAGAATTCCATGGACAGGGGAGCCTGGTGGGCTGCAGTCCATGGGATCACAAAGAGTCAGAAATGACTGAGCATAGACATTAAAGCTCCATAAGAGATTCTGATGGATTTGTACCCTAAGAACCACTGATTATGGAAAAGTATAATAATTCCCAGGTCATTATCCCAGTCTCAATTTTTGAATTAGTGTTTAATCACCTAAATTATGGTCCCAGTGAATTTTTATTTTTCAAAAGACTTCTAATCAAAGGGTAACTAAATAATCTTAAAAATTGGGTCTGCACAGTTCTGCTTCTTTTGAGGTAAAATCTATATAAATGTCTTCCCTAAGCTTGTTGATCATTATTCACTTACATATGCAGGATTCTTCAGACTGACTTAAACCCAAGAATGTTTTTCAGAGGGTAGGAGAAAACTTTAAAATTTAAGAAAAGTTTGAAACTAATTTATGAAATTAATGGATAGTATTTTAATGGATAGTATTTTGGCATAATTATTTTTAAACATTATGTGTCTCTTTTTAAGGATAATAAAGCTGATGTAATCTTAAAATACAATGCAGATGAGGCTAGAAGCCTGAAAGCATATGGCGAGCTTCCAGAACATGGTAATGTCTGAGTTATTAACCTGTTAATATGCTGTTAATCCTTGATGGTTTAAATGAAGGAATTTTGATAGAAGTTTTTTGATTTTGCATATTTAGTTTTGTCTTATGTGACTCAGTCCAAGTATGCCTACCTTCAGTTCATATTACTAGACATCTTAAGAAGAAAGTAATTGAGACTCTGTCTCTAATAACTATAGTTTTGGTGAGGATTTATCCTTTATGAGCCCCTGGACTATATTTTGGTTGTTGCATATTACCAAGAAAACTGTAATTTTACTTCGGTGTGAAAATCCTGCTGTAATTATTTACTTCACATTTCCAATCTAGGAAATACTAATATATCTGGGAATAGGACTAGGAATTCCTGGTTCATTTCTGTTATTAAGGGATAAGCATGACATAACCAAATTTTTCTGATTGACGTGTTTGATAATTTCTGGGTTGTTAACATGTGCTACCTTTTTTGAAGTGTAGCTAGAAGTTGTAATAGTTTAGAGTTTGTTTAATTGGAGCCAGCCTCACTAAAAATACCTTTGTGAACAAAAGAAAACTATTTCCATCTTGACTTAGAGATGTGTAAAATAGTGTTCTATATACTAGGGTTGTTAGGTAGACATTACGAGGATATTTTTGATAATGAAACAGATTAAAAGGTTGACTTCTATAGTTCAACGTTTGATACCCAACTACTGCTTTCAGTGGGCACTTTAATTCATTTTTGTTAACATCTTGGCTATATTATATGACTATATTTGTTATTGTTTCTTAAGCTAAAATCAATGAAACTGATACATTTGGTCCTGGAGATGATGATGAAATCCAGTTTGATGACATCGGAGATGATGATGAAGACATTGATGATGTAAGTTGATGCACCTTGTGTTTTCTCAACTTTAGTTTGTGCTAGTCAAATTGTTTGTGCTTATGAGAATTTTATGATCTTTTTCAGTATTTCTTCCTGAAAAGATCAGTATTTGCTTGAGTATCTAGAGAGAGAGCTGTTAAGAAATTTAGCAGACAATTGTGAGAAATAAGATTTTATCCAAGAAACAGGCTTTTTCTTTTATTAATTGCGATATAGTTGATGTACAATATTATATGTTACAAATGTACAATACACGGATTCACAATTTTGAAAGGTTATAGTGTGTTTATAGTTATTATTAATATAAGTGGCTATATTCCCTGTGTTGTACAAACATGCCTTCTCTTAATTGAAACTAGTATATTAAAAGAATAATCTTGTTTGAACCAGTTTGGTATGAAGCGTTGGAATTACAACATAACATTAAAAGCCCTGTTAAAGGGACTCCCTGGATTGCCAGTGGTTAGGACTCTGTGCTTTCACTGCTGACAGCCTGAGTTTGATCCCTGGTCAGGGAACTAAGATCCCACAAGCTTTGTGGCACAGCCCCCCTGCCCCAAAAAAGCAAAGACTGGTCTTGAGGAAGACTGAGTTAGTGATACCTACCACCAAGATTTTACAATTAACATATTTCTATACTTGGTGTATCACATTTCTGTCTATACTTTTATTCATCTGTCAGTCCATCTTACATATTTTGATGTATCTCCAAACCATTTAGAATACACCATGACTGAAGGAAAATTTGAGCACAAAACCTACAGTACTGCATTTTAAAGCATACCCTAAAATAGAAAATTAATAAGGGTTAAGAAATAAATCCATCATTCTATTTTTAATGTTACCTCCGTTTGGAGACCCCTGAGCCAGAGGATTCCTGTGACTAAACTGTTAGTAACTTAAGAACCTAGTCAGAGAACATGCCTGAGTCTGAAGTCACATTCGCAGAGGTGATAGGGTGAACATCTAGATAGGGTAAAGCTTTTCTAAGAAAAATATTTTTAAATTTGTGCCAGTGCTTCCTCAGAACTGGGATAATAAAGACAGTTATTAACTGGGATAATAAAGTAGTTATTAAAGTAATTTGAGTTGGCTTGTATGTTTTGTAAGTGTTGCTTTATCACCTGAGAACACTGCTTCTTCCCCAAGGTGTTTCTCCAAATGGTTTCTGTGTGTTCTTGCCTTCACCTCTATAACCAGGTTGACTGGTAGGAGAATTTGGTATCACACTTGGCCCTTTCTTAAGGAAGTAACACTCCTTGTGTCTGCTCCCACCCCCGAGATAAATTTCTAGTCACTAGCATGAAAGGACAGAGACACTAATCTTTACAGATAATATTCTGCATAACGTATAGCATTCTGAAGGAATTTGTAAAGATTCACTGGCAGCAGACCAGAATTGAGAAAATCCTAGTGTACAGAATTTCCTCAGCAAACTGAATTTGTTTCCCAGATAGTCTAAAGAAGAGGGTGCATGTGCCCCTTACATGAGGTAGACTGTTGGAGTATAAAAATTCTTTTGGTTGACCTGATTTTTTTTCTTCCAGATCTAAAGCGAACTCAGCCTTGCACATTCCAGTTTTCTCTGAAGATTGTTCAACAGTTTGAATGTTTAACTGTGACTCATTAAAATAAAAGTTTCATTAACAGCACAATTTGCTAAAGCAGAGTGATTTTGTTTCTAAGGTATTTCTTTAAAAACTGGTAATGCTGAATTCTCTTAAGTGAAATGTTAAGGCCACTTTGTTCTTTTGATATAATGGAAGTCTGCTCTTTCTAAAAAGGAAAAAAATGCATTACTGCCTTTCCCACTTTGACCACTTCCAGTAATAAGTAAATGGATGTTTTGAATAAACCACTTGCTATACACTTGTTATAAATTATAATTAAGCCCTAGTTTTGACTTACCTGTTGACTGTACAATGAATTTTTATATATTCCAGTTACCTAGTTCCCTTAAGATTTTGGTACAACTTAAGGGAAGCAGAAATCTTCATTTGAAGTAAAAAATGATTGTTCTGTTTTTCATATTTAAGTAGCATTTGGCTATTTTTATACTAACTTTGAAATCATATACTTTTTTTTTATGATCTTATTTTGCCACTGTAAGCCTGCCAACAAAAAAGGCATTTCCAAAGTGAAGTTTTTAGAACCTGGGTTTTAATAGCAATTTTGAATTTGTAGAGTTAGTAGTTGCAGAAATCAAACACTAGGTGGCACCCAGTTATCTTAACATTAGAGACATTGATACAGTTATCAACCTTTTTTTTAACTTACTGTTCACGGATGATTTCCCAAACAAAAGACTGATAACATGCTATGTAGAATATTTTTGCAAAAGAAAAAGATTATGTTCAAAAAGTTTTATTTTCAGAAGTCATATGTGTAAGCTGGAATTTTGAGCGCTTTTTAAACACGTATGTGTAAATGAAAATTTAATTTCATAACTGCTTGTACAAATTAAGCCTTTTGGAAAGTATCTCTAAGCTGGGAAAAGAGGAAGGTATGAAATGAAAAGATGGTCTCCAGTTTCTGAATGGAAGAGCTGCATACAAGGGAGAAATATAATAAAAGTCAGTATTGTGCTATAGAGAATATTAAACCCTTACTTTGTGTTTAGGATGTATTTTATTATGTGTACAGGTGTTTTTGCTTGTATTTTATCGGCAATTTAGATTTACCCTGTGTTACTTAGTTTTCTATTATCACTTCTAGTAAGATGAAATTAAGGGCAGGACCTAGGCCTCACTAGCTACATAGAAATCATATAAAAGAAGTCCTTGTAGCTTTTAACACTTGTAAGGAAACAGCTTTGAAAAAGTTACTTCATGATTGTCCTCATCACGAAGTAATGACATAAGGAGTAATCTAAACCTCCTAAGATATTTAGGCCTCTATACATAAAAGTGCTTTGCTAAATTTGTGCCATATGTAGATCTTTCCTCATTATCTTACCAAGAATGTTTTACCCTGCATCTGTGCTACAGTTCATGGTAGGGGTGGTGCAACTCCAACATTGGTTTTTCTACTTCCCTTAACAAATGGTTTGTCTAAAGATTCTTTTCAAATTACAAATATGACATTGATTCTTGTGTTTGCAAGTGACTTTTTTCTTGCCGAGGTAGTAACAGTCCCATCTGGTGCTGTTGCACTCTAGAAGATCTCAAATCACGATGATTAAAATAGTTGGGGTAAACGAGTAGTTCATATGCAACCCTACTTGGAGGAATTATTTTACTTGCTTGTCTTTAATGTAAAAATTAGTTTAACTGATTTGATTATATTTCACATGAATTTGGAATGGAAGTGGTCGTTAAGGAAAAAAATTTTTTTGTTATGCTGTTTGATTCTTATAATACAGTGCTATAAGGTGTACCCTGAAAGAAAATAAAGTGTTTGAAATCCAAGAATAATGATTCTTACTGCAAAGAGAGTGTAATAGTTAACCACTATTGAGTTTGACAGGCTTGTGTTTTTATACACAGTGTTTATTCCAGTTAGAGTATAAATAAGTCCTATTACTAAGGTGGTTAAATAACCAAAGCAAATGTTTGTGTTAAAGACTTGCCAAGAATTAATTGTTTGACTGTTGAATCTTGAACATCCAGCTTCTCAAAGAGACCACCTCTTAAGGAGCCTGTAAACTATGCATGATGAAAATTCTTGTATTTTATTAATGGTCATTGGTTTACTCACCACATCCATGGAATTGTGGCTATAAACATAGTTGCTTACAAAACTCATAGTGACTTACAGTTTAACTTAATCTCATCTCGTGTAAATATAAAATATAGAATGTTGCATAACAACTTTAATAGATGTAAACTGCTGTCAATACTGAGCAAGTGAGTAATCAAATAGATAAAAGCATGTTTCAGATAAAATACCTAGCTGGATTTATACTTTATTGCATACAGATTTAACAACATCCAGTGTTGTGTGGCTTGACAGTGAAATAAGAAGTAAGTTCTGTATGTTCCCTGACAGTCGTAAAGATTAAATTATAGATTTGTTTCAGTATGAGATGTTTAGATCTCTATTAGATGCTTATTACTAAGGGGGAGTTTCATTTACACAGTTTGGACTCCCATGAACTTTTGCATACCACTTTGTATTTTTTATTTACCTTAAAGTAGCATTCTTGCATTTTTCTTCCTGTTTAGAAAAGAACAAAATCTGAATTAAGTCTTACTAGTAAGTGTGATAAGACACTCTTAGGAATTTGGAGAGTGCTGGACTATATCATTTCTTCCTCCACAGCCGCCTTGTGCTTAGGAGGCCTTGTTGTAAGTGAAGAGCATGGACTCTGGGGTGAGGCAGCCTGTGCCCCAGCCGCCACTCTGCCCTTTACCTGCAGGTGACCATGCACACCTTCTCCAACTTGTCTGAGCTTCAGGGCCTTCCTCCTGTAAGATGAGAGATAACAGTACCTGCAGAACCAGCATTATTGGGAGGATTAATAACGTATTCATATGTGATGCACTTATAGCAGTGTTCACTATTCACTTGATAGCTAGGACTGTATAAGATACAATATGCATGACTTTTATATTCTCTATTTCTTTTCCCTTGCAGTCTTTGGTTCCTATAATAAAAGAAGTGTGTAGAATATATTTGTATATTTATGTCAACATGGTATTTAAAATAATTGCTGCCACCCTCATTTAATTCAGTGTAAGACTAACAGATGGAATTTTCTAAATTGCCTAAGGATATTTTGCAAAATACTAACTTGCTCTATATTTCTTTAGAGAAAGTTTAGTATTGTTGATAGCTCTGGTCATATTTCATTAAGTCTTAAATCAGTCTCTTACAGTAGATTCATGACAGCTAATTAGTACTGATTTGGGGGTTTCTTTTCCCATTGTTTGGAATTAGGATTCCAATTGTCTGGAATCAGATGCAAACTTGCAATTAGAAATAAAATATGAAATAACTTTCAACATCGTATGAAATTGATTGTTTTTGAACTATGATGTTTCAAACTAAACTATTCATGATCATTCTTAAAATTTTGATTTAAAAAAATTGTGATGTATGAGGGAAATGTATACATTATCTGTTTTTTTATTTCTGTGTTTGATTTGAATGAATCCATTTGGTCAGACTCCAGATACAAGATTTTCTGGGCAAGTGAATTTGTTACAAACCTCTACTGAAGACATTTTCTAACGTTAGTTCAGTTGTCCAGAATGATCTCAAATTCCCAGAATCCCATTCACTGGACGTTATTTTATGCTGTGCAGAGACAGAAGTATTTATTCATTCTCTGGTCAACTTTCTCACTTTTAAAAAGCCAGTCTTCTCTATTGCAATCCAGGCTTTGTTTGGTTCACAACCTGATAATGAAAGATCAAAAAGTGAAGACAAAATCTGAGTAAGGTCTCATTGCTGATTTGATCCACCAGACTGTCAGGTATAGAATTAGTTGGCTTTTTGCAACAATTTCTTTTAAAAAGCAAGTTTTACAGTGTCTCTTGACATTCAGTAAAATGATTAATCTTGTTAACAAATCCTCTGTACAGGGATTTGTTTCTTTAAAATGTATCTCAAGCATCTTTTAAAGTGCAAGCTACAAGTATGCTATATTCTTAAAAGCTTCCAAAGGAAGTATGAGACAGCTATACGACACTGTCAAGAGTGGTTATATAACTAACCGAAGAATCCAAGCAGCACCCTGCTAACTCTTTCAGTGTGGCAGTCTTCTACACATCTACACATTTCTTCTACATAGTTGTCTCAGGGAAAAACTGATTATTGAGTTGCAAACTGCACCAGCCATCATTTTTTGTGGAATACCATTTTTACTTGAACAACTAACAAACTAGTTATTGAAACTTGGGTTTGTGGTCAGCACTGACTGTCACTCCAAGGAGAAAGCATTTGTTGGAGGTGATAAAATTTGAGTTTTAAGTGAAAAAGAGTTGGGGGAAATTGATAACTGCCACCATTAGCTTGACAGCTTCACACTGAAGAGGTCAGTGGTGGTAGTAATGGATGTGACTTTAATACCATAGAATGAAATGCGTTGACATTTGGAAGATTGTAGCAGAGTCAAGTGGTATTTGCTAAATGTTGCATTTTAGTGTACTAGTATGAAAAGATCACTGATTCAGTGTCAGATTGTACATTGCAACTAACTTGAAGTTACCATTTGTCAAGGTTGGATGTAGTATCAAGAACATACCTGGAAAGCATTAAACTATTTCTCTCTTTTCCAAGGACATAGAGGGTAGATTTTCTTCATGTGTTTTAACAACCTACTGTAATACATTGAATACAAAAGCAGATATGAGACTCAATTTTCAGTTAAGCTGGATGATAAAGAGATGTTATTTATTTTAAAATTTAGGTTTATTGTTGAACAAATCTAAAAATTTTCTAACATAAATATTCCCCCAAGTGAACTTACCACTTCAAAGAAAACTGACGGGGTTGCAATATTAACATGGGCACTTTCAGGTAAAAACAGTTTTGGAAAATATCTACCAGCATCAGCAGATAGATCAGTTCTTTCAGAGTCTTGATTGTAGGTGTAAAATAGGAATTAGGTTTTACTGAAGGACCAAAATATATTAAGTTTTGTAGGCTCTATGATCTGTGTTACAACTAAGCTCTGTGGGTGTTTCACAAAAGCAGCCTGAGATAAGATGTAAACAAATGACAGTGGCTATATTCCAGTAAAACTTTATTAAAAGTAAAAGTGGGCTACATTTGGCCCGTGGGCTGTAGTTTGCCAACCCCTGCTGTAAAGGGGCTCTGAGGCAAAAAAAAAAAAAAATTGAGAACTGCTGCATTCGACTAACTTACTAGGTGGTTTAACATTTCAAATTGTTCAAGGAATTCCCTAGTGGTCCAATGGTTAAGACTCTGTCCTTCCACTGTAAGAGGAAAAAAAAAAAAAAACAGCTCTGGTGCCCTAATTAACTTGTTTTAATCTTACTGGGTTAGGAACACTTTTCATTACAGCCAAGGGACCAGCCCCAGCTTGCCCACTTTCCTGCCCATTTGTGTCTAAACTCCTGGCTATCTCACCATAGTTGCACCCTACACCCAGCACACCTTTGGGAGTGTCAGGAAAATGTTCATCATATTTTTGTGCCAACAAAGGGACTCTTTCCAAGCTTTTCACTAAGAACCCAGCTATAAGTTAGGGTTTTGTGGGGTTTTTTTTTTTTGTATAATTTGCACACCATAAAGTTCACCCATTTAAAATGTACAGTGGTTTTTCATACACTTAAAAGAGTCAACCATCACCATAATGTAGAACGTTTTCATCATCATCACATACCCCCCCATCCCACCCCCCCCAACCCACATTCAGCTCTGTTCCTCTTTTTTAAATCATGCATTTTTCCCCGAGGGGTGTAAGTTAAAACCTGGGGGCTGGTCACCATCCCGCAGAGAACGCTGCAGCAGAGATATTCTCCTTATAGAGATTCTTCTAGTAGTGGCAGTGTTTGTTAATCGCTCAGTCGTGTCCAACTCTGCGACCCCACAGACTACTGTAGCTCGCCAGGCTCCTCTGTCCTTGGGATTCTCCAGGCAAGAATACTGGAGTGGGTTGCCATTCCCTACCCCAGAGGATCTTCCCAAGGCTCGAACCTGGGTCCTCCTGCATTGCAGGCAGACACGGTTACAGGTACCTGTGTGCGTTATTTGTGCTCTAGTATGGAAGGAACCATTGACTCGAGTGGAGTCAGCCAGGGAGCAGGGGAACAGTTGGAAGG
Organism: Ovis aries; assembly: GCF_016772045.2. Taxonomy (NCBI): domain Eukaryota; kingdom Metazoa; phylum Chordata; class Mammalia; order Artiodactyla; family Bovidae; genus Ovis; species Ovis aries. Next base: position 18,599,699 of record NC_056080.1, on the reverse strand, counting down.
CAGACTACATACCCCTGCTCTTCTTGAAGGTTCACCTAGCTGGCGTCCCGGAGTCTCCTGGCTGCATGTCTGACTGCAGTGAGGGAGGACCTAGCTCCTGCCGCCCCTGGGCGCCTGTGCTTGGAGGGAGACATCTGTACTCATGGCACGGGCCCAAGTGGCGCCTGCCGGAGGCCCTACTAGGACCTGTTGCCAGAGCTGCAGCTCTAAGTATGTGGTTGCCTAGTGTGTGTGAACTTAATGCGAGCCGTGTAAGGATTTGAATGCACGGTGTGTGAGAACGTGTGCATGCTGGGTGGGCAGGTGTGTGTGCACTGTGTTTGCAAGCTGAGTGAGGATGTGAGTGCATGCTGCGAGAAACTGCATTCCCCGTGTATGACACTGAGTGTATTCACTGTGTGATGATGTGTGTTTACACTGGGATGTGTACGCTGCCTGCTGTGTGTAAGCACTGTATGGGGAACGGTGTCCATGCAGTGTGTTCTTTCGCGCTGTGAAGACCAGTGTACACCTCGAACGTGCACGCCGTGTGTGGGAGCTCTGTGAAAACTAGTGTGCACATTGCATGTGCACGCCGTGTAGGCGTGATGCGTGAGAGTGGGTGTGCATATTGCTAAGTGCATGAGGTACACGCCTGCTGCGTGAGGACCCGTGTGCACCTCGCGTGTGGACGCGGTACGCATGCGCAGCTTGAGAACCGGTGCGCACATCGCACGTGCACGTCGTTGAGGGGACGCGCGCGGGTTCCACAGCGCGGCGGCAGGGGCAGTGCGCCTGTGCAGCCCTGGCATCCCGATGGAGCACGGTGTCGGCTGCGCGGCGACAGCCGGGACGGAGGGGGCTACGCGGGCCCCTCCGCTTCCTGGGAAGATGGCCGAACCGGGCGCGGTGAGGACCTCACCGCCCAACCACCGGCCTTCAGGTAGGGGAGTCTCGGGCTGAGGCGGGCGCGTGGGCGCCTCAGGCCCCTGAGGGGGGCGGGGCGGGCCGCGCCGGGGGTGGGAGGCGGGGCACGGAGCCGGGCTAACACCCTCTCCTCTGCCCGGAGTCGTCTGGGCGCGGGGTCCCAGGGCCGCGCCCCTCACGGCGCCGGTGACAGGGGACACTCCCTCTCGGGCGACCTGAGTGAGTGGGTGCCATTGGGGGGTGGCTCAGGGCGGGTGGCAGGTGTGCTTGGTGTCAGGGGTGGAGGCAGAGACCGTGCTTGATGCCCTAGGGGCCCCGAGCGTCTGGCCCGGTCTCCCGGAGCAGCCGGCATGGGGAGGCACGGGGGGTGGCCGAGCCGGCGCCGGGGGTCGCCGGGGCCTGCGCGCCCGCCCACTCTGCGTCTCGGGCGTCGAGCGCGAGCGGCAGCCCAGCTCGGCGCTTCGCGGCGTCCCCGGGGGCCCGACCCCGCGCGTCACCCGCTGGCGGAGCGGCCAGGTGCGAGCCCCTAGCCGGGTTCCCCTGCCGCCAGCTCGTGCCAACAGAGGCCGCGGGTACACTGCTCCGGGGTCTGGCGGGGCCGCGCGGCGGATGAGCCCCCGGCCCTCGGGGCTGCAGCTGCTGGGAGCTGAGGAGGCACGGTCCCCGTACTGGCTGCCCACAAACGAGCGAAGCGGGCAGAGATTTTGAGGACATTTGACGGAATTTTCGATAAGCTAGTCTCGCGTCTTTTAACGTTCTGTAAAGTGGTTCCAGGTAGTGCGGGGGTGTAAGCAACGTGGAAACCGATTTCGTGTTTTTCCTGACAACACCTTTTTTTTTTAAGTTAATGGGAGCTATTTTTAAGACGTGTTTTTACCGCAGTATAGCATGCTTCCCACAAAAACGCACAGATCTTAAGTAGAGGATTTGGAGATTTATCACATCGTGAAGGTCTGCGTATTTTATGTAAGGTATACCAAGGAAGGGAAGGAAATCAAGGGAAATGTTCTTGAATCACTTAAAACAAGATTTTCATGGGGGAAGTGGTATTTTTTTATTGGGCCTTCATTTGTATCATTTAGAAAAGGAGGGGGTGGCTTAAATCTTTCCCGGTTTGCGTTTTTCATCATGCATATTTTGAAAAGCAGAATTTAACAATTATCACAGGATTGTGATATAAATACTACAAACATGTACTTCTGTTTTCGTCTTTTTTGCTTGAGAAACTCGGTCGCATCTGCTAGGGAAGAACCCAAAACCTACCCATCCGTTAGGACCAGGTTGGGGGAGGGGAACCTAATAGAATAAAACATTGGAAAAGGAAGGTTGTTAAAATTCACCTTTTAATTCGGTCGAGAGTTTAAATAAGTAGGTAGTTTTGATGTTGTAGAGTCAAGGTGGAGCTGTATGGTTGGGCCTGAAATTCATCTGTGGTATTTTATTTTATTTGAAGGCACTTAATAAGAGAAATCCCATGGACAGAGTAGCCTGACGGGCTACAGTCCATGGGGTCGCAAAGAGTCGGACACGACCTCGCGACGAAACAACAACCACAGATAAGGGTGCCATTCTTATTAAGTTCTAGTTGAAAACTTTTATTGTAAAAAATAGCTTAAAGCTATATTCCTTCATTTGACATCGGAAGTACGGAAAGACATGTTCTGTGAAGGTTTAAAATATTTCAGGGACTTCCCAGGCGGTCCAGAGGTTAAGACTCCTCCCTTCCATTGCAGAGGGGAGGAGTTTGATCCCTGGTCAGGGACCTCAGATCCTGCAAGCCACCCGGTGCGGCCCCAAACAAAAGATTTTTTAAAAGATAAAATATTTAATAAACTTCCATGTACATTAGGGTTGGTGTGGAAAAATTGAAGTATTCAATTTAGGTGTCAGGTAGTACAAGGGTTTGCTCTTTGAAAGCAGGTTTTGTGAGGCTAGGTACGTTGAAAAATAATGTCATCCTCAGAGAAGTCTTGATGATAAAACCTCGGTTTTATGATTATCCATCCTCATAGTGATTATTCTTGGCCATCCAAGGCTTTATCATTTGGGACCTGTTCCTGATGAGATTCAACCTGCATTTCTTGAGGGTCAACCATTGTTCCTAAGTTTGTGCTGAGTGCTTTGAGGGCCAGAAAAGACAAGTTCCGGAGAGGTTTCAGCTCTCAGACAATTTCATAGTGGGGGGGATATGGGCTGGCAAGTGGTTTTCCTGAGAGCTGGTGTAGAAGGTCTCATGGGAATACCTTTCTGGTTGTTTCCTCTAGCAACAGGTTCTTCTGATATTGAAATCCTGTGCAGTTTTCCCTATTATCCCCCAGTAATGCTTTCTTTCTTTCCCTTTGCCTACACCCCAGGATGGAAATGACCAGAGTGCTGTTCTCTTTAGTGCTTTTGTTATGTGCATGGTATAAGGAATGAGGTGCAAGCACCTGTTGCTTGAGTCTGCTTAAGTGCCTTTAGAAGGCAGGGAGAGGCAGCAGACTGCACCGGAGTCTGTCAGACTGCCTTGGTGTCACGCAGGTCCTCTGCTCCCCTCAGTCTAAAATGCGCCCTTCTCCACTTTTCCCATAGGCCCCTCTCAGTGTGAATTAAGGAACTTCGTCTTTTTTGTGCCTGTAGCACCTGCAGGAAAGCACTCTTCTTATTCCGCCCATGTGATGACATCAACCTTCCAGCTCCTCTCGGCAGCTGTTCGTTGGGTGCCCACTGTGAACAGAGCCCTGACTGCCTGGGTGTGAATGCCACATCTCCTCTTCCTGCTTTCTTACCTGCAGAGACATTGTTGAGCTTCAGTTTTCTCACCTTTAAACTGGGTATAAGAACACCGTGGTGGAGGGAAGGAATAGAAGCACTGCTTTGAAGATGAAGGAATTAGTAGCTGTAAAGCAGTGCTTGGCACAGTAAATGCTCGAGCTGGTCATTCAGTGTCCCTTCTATTAGATGATCAGCTTGAGAGTAAGGCCTGGGTCCAGGTTACAGGTGCCTCGCACAGTGCCACCTGATGCAGAGAGTGGCTGGATGTCATCCTACTCATCCTCAAAGTTTTTGCACACAGTAGGTCTATAACTGATGTTCGACAATTGCATTATGCTGGGAGCAGCTCCACTGGGTTGAGTAAATACTCGCAAGTTGGTTTAAAGGAGTGTGTCGGTGGAGAAGATTGAAATAGTGGGATTACAGAACATGTTGAACTTTACAGTGCTTTCTGCAGGTAAATACTGTTTCCTAAGTTGAATTCATTTGCCCATGGTTCCCTGGTCGGGAGGGAATTGCTTTGAGGTGAGAGTCCCTTGGACAGCAAGGAGGTCCAACCAGTCCATACTAAAGGAAATTAGTCCTGAATATTCATTGGAAGGACTGATGTTGAAGCTGAAGCTCCAATACTTTGGCCACCTGATGCGAAGAACTGACTCACTAGAAAAGACCCCGAGGCTAGGAAAGATTGAAGGCAGGAGGAGAAGGGGATGACAAAGGATGAGATGGTTGGTTGGCATCACTGACTCAATGGACGAGTTTGAGTAAGCTCCGGGAGTTGGTGATGGACAGGGAAGCCTGGTGTGCTGCAGTCCATGGGGTTGCAAAGAATTGGACACGACTGAGCGACTGAACTGAGATGAAGTTCCCTGCTCACCTCCCACCCAGATTAGGCGAATGGAAGGGTGCATAGGAAGTTCAGGAGAGACTCCCCTGGGGACCACAGTAGGGTGGGACCAAGCTCTCAACAGAGTCCGGCCGCAAGAAATTCAGAGTTCTTCATCCTCTCTCAAAGTTGCATTTGAAACTTTTTTTTAATTGTCCAGCCACGCAGCTGTGGGATCTTAGTTCCCCGGCCAGGCATTGAACCCCTCGGTAATGAAATTGCAGAGCCCTAACCACTGGACCCACAGGGAATTCCCTACAACCATTCTTGACCACTCTAATACTAAAATTGTTTGAACCTAAGAGGAACGAGTTGAGCTTGTGCATGTGTTCTAACATCATGAGTCCCTTTGGCCTTGAGAAAGACATTCCCACTCCCCTAGGTCAGGAGACAGAGAGACAAAGTTGCATTTGGTCTGGGGCTCCTGTTCTGGCTTTGTTGAATGATGGCACTGATGGACTTGGACTTGGCAGAACCTTCAGGGCAAACTCCTGGAAGCCTGTCTGACTATAAACTGTTTATTTTTTGATGTCCTGAGCCTGGTGACACAACTGGTCAAAGTCTGTCATTTCTGTCTCTAACCCTCTTTCCTCTCCAAAATTAAAGGATGTTTTCCTTTCATTCAGATGCCTCATCTTCTGAAGTGGTTCATTTTTTGAAAGAACATTTTATATTCTTTTTGAAAATTTATTTATTTTTAATTGAAGGATAATTCCTTTACAATATTGTGTTCATTTCTCCCATATATCAACATGAATCAGCCATAGGTATACATATGTCTCCTCCCTCTGGAACCTCCCTCCCACCCCTCTAGGTTGTCACAGAGTACCAAGGTGAGCTCCCTACACCATACGGCAAATTCCCATTGGCTATCTATTTTACGTATGTTAATATATATGTTTCCATGCTACTCTCTCAATTCGTCCCACCCTCTCCTTCCCCCACTGTACTACAAGTCTGTTCACTATGTCTGCATCTCCACTGCTGCCCATATAGGTTCATCAGTACCATCTTTCTAGATTCCATATATATGCATTAATATACAATATTTGTTTTCCTTTTTATGATGCCACTCTGTATAACAGGCCCTAGGTTCATCCAGCTCATTAGAACTGATTCAAATGCATTCTTTTTTATGGCTGAGTAATATTCCATCGTGTATCTGTACCATAGCTTCTTTATCCATTCATCTGTTGACGGACATCTAGGTTGCTTCCATGTCCCGGCTATTGTAAATAGTGCTGTAATGAACGTTAGAGTATGTGTCTTTTTCAGTTATGGTTTCCTCAGGGTATATGTCCAATAATAGGATTGTTGGGTCATATGGTAGTTTTGGGCTTCCCTGGTAGCTCAGCTGGTAAAGAATCCATTCCTAGTTTTTTTAAGGACTCTCCATACTGTTCTCCACAGTGACATTTTGCCTTCTGTATTAGCTGTACTAATTGACTTACACAACAGAAAGATTTTCAGGGCTGAATCAGGTAGATGAGAGATGGGGTTTTCTGGTGGATGCTGGTCAGTAGTCTGGTGGGCTTTGTTGGGAGGATTTAATAGGATAGAACTCATAATGTGCTCAGCATAGTCAGCACTCACAGGGCAGGTGGTATGATTTGGCAGCTGTGGTTTTGCAGCTGTGCTTCAAGAGCAGGGAACCACAAGTTGCCAATTTTCTTATGGCCCAGACTTGAAGGTCCTAGAATGTCCTTTCTGCTGCATTTGGTGGTCAAAGCAAGTCACAGAGCCAGCCCAGATTCAAGGGGAGGGGAAATATACTCCACCTCTTGAGGTGATGTGTGGTAAGCACCTACTGGAAGAAGAGGACTCTCCCTTTCTAGAGGTTCTCTACTGTAATAGGTGAGTACCTTGAAATTGAGATGTTAAGTAAGGGAATTCCTTGACTTGGTGCATTCACTGCCAGGGCCTGGGTTTGATCCCTAGTCATGGAACTAAGATTCTGCAAGCCACAATGCTCAGCAAAAAAAGAGAGAGAGAGAGAGAGAGAGAGAGAGAGAGAGAGAGAGAGAGAGAGAGAGATTTAAATAAGTTGGTCAAAGTCACACATTAAGTGGCGAGCCAGGGCTCAAACCCAAGTGTGTTTGACTCTAGAGTTAAGTATTTTTAATCTCCATGCCTCTGTTCTATTCCAGATAGATTATAACAAACTCCTTTTATGCATGGGCCGTGCCTCCCACATTTTCTGTACCCTACTCAAGATGTAGCTTAGTACTGTTGATACACATTTTATGAAGATTTTATGTGTCTTTTTTATAGTACACAGTTACTTTTCTGTATAAAGTTGATGACCTTCATTTCTTAGAACTACAGCAAAAATTGTATCAACAAAAATGCTTAGAGGGAAAGAAGTTTCATTTAACAGAATCTCTTGTTTGCCAGGTTCCAGGATATCAGTGGGTATCAGATTGCTTTGTCAAATAGCTACAAATGTTTCTAAATATGTGCTCTCAATTTATATCATTACTGTGTACAATAATGAACCATAAGGAGTCTGGCATCTGTCCACAGGCCATACACTGAGTACTTTTGCCCTGGACTAGCATTTCCCACGGAGAAGGCAATGGCACCCCACTCCAGTACTCTTGCCTGGAAAATCCCGTGGACGGAGGAGCCTGGTGGGCTGCCGTCCATGGGGTCGCACAGAGTAGGACACGACTGAAGCGACTTAGCAGCAGCAGCAGCATTTCCCAAAGGATGTGATACACAAGATGATTTAGATTACATGTGGACAAACTTATCTTCTCAGTTTTAGATTAATAGTCCTGTGGATTCTTTCCTTGTGTTGTAAAAGTACAACTAATACATCAAACTAATTTCATGAATATTTTCAGCATGAAGTAAAATATGAAAAAAAATTCAATTTAAAGAACAATTTAAAGAAAACTACTGAGTATAGGTTGGTGCTAGCTAATACAAATAGAATGCTAGCTTTAACTATTTAACTCAGTATATCCAAAATATTGTCATTTCAACATGTAATTAATATAAAGAATTATTAATGAAATATCTCACATTTTTGTCCTTTGCACCAAGTGTTCCAAAACCAGTGGAAGACTTGACACTTTCAGCTCATCTCTACATGGGCTAGTGAACAGTTCAGGTGCTCAGTAGTCACTGTGGCTAGTGGCTCACATATTGGACATGGTGATCTAAAACATTTCCCTCATGGCATAAAGTTGTGTTGGTTGGTCACATAGGGCACCATGGCATTGAGTGTTGCATGAAGAACAGGATGTATGCTGCAGTATTCCACCTATTGTAGCTCTCTTGTGTGGAAATGAAAAGATGCTTTGATAAAACAGGCTCCCCTGCAATAAGGCAAAACCTGCCAGGACCCTCAGGCTCCCAAGGGGAGAGACTGCTTTTGCTTTCCCTGATGTGGGCAGGTGCCAAGGTCCTGATACGGATTACTGTCTTGGATTATTCACAATGTGTGGAAAGGGAGTAGGCTTGGCTTCCAGGTAAATGTTGGGCTGTTATCATGGAAAAGCATGGTATAGTAGTGATGGAACAGTGGGAGGAGAGTGGTATTAGCCAGCACGCACACTCCACATTCAGTGTCAGGTCCAGTGGCGAAGCCCCTCTTCAGGGTGGACTCTGTGAGGCCAGGTCTGGCTGTTCTCCCCAAGGCTAGCACTGTGCCTTCCTAGCTCCTGTTCACCCCACTCCAGTACCCTTGCCTGGAAAATCCCATGGACGGAGGAGCCTGGTAGGTTGCAGTCCATGGAGTCACTGAGGGTTGGACACGACTGAGCAACTTCACTTTCACTTTTCACATTCATGCATTGGAGAAGGAAATGCCAGCCCACTCCAGTGTTCTTGCCTGGAGAATCCCAGGGACAGGGGAGGCTGGTGGGCTGCTGTCTATGGGGTCACACAGAGTTGGACACGACTGAAGTGACTTAGCAGCAGCAGCTCCTGTTCACAGAAGCCACTCTCTGATTATGATCGCCAAGTTCTGGTTGACTGACAGGACACACCCCCTAACTGGAGACCACGTAATTGAACAGTTTCAGGGAATGCAGGGGCTGAGCCACCTCCAGTATCCTAGGTCTGATGATGTGGTGAAGCTGGCTCTAGCTCTAGGGGAACTCACTGGGCAGGGCCAGGCAACCACACTCACTTTCAGGACCTGCAGGACAAATCCCTGCCCAGACCAATTTGTCCCCATCCTGTGCAACTGATCTGTCTTTGCCTTTGGTACCAAGTTAACTGTGGGTTTAGTAGGTCAGCCAGTGTGCAGCACCACCTTCTATGGTAGATCTATTAAATGCACCTTCTTCTTATCCCTGCCCTTGTTTTTCTCTTTCTCTCCCACTTTTCATATGTATTTTTGCTATATTTTGTATAAGCAGAAGGAAAGAGAGAGAGGAGGACATAAAGAAATACCTGAAATTAATAAAAAGCAGGAAATGCCCCATAGCTTGAATTTTTCACCAGACACCAAAAGTCCTTTATTAAGTAGTACTATGTGTCTTTGTTTCAAAACAGCACTTTAATATGTACCCATAACTGGAAATAACCATCTGAATCATAAACTGGGTGAAACAGGATTCTCCTGCTGCGCTTATTTTTAAATACACCTCCCACTACACACACACACACACAGACACGATTGTGCTATGTTCTCTTCCCTTAGCACCTAGGCCTGTGCTTTCAGCATTCCACTGACTAGAGAGGCAAATGTCCTTGTGCAGGGGGTGTCTCCTCTTATGAGAGTTTGCACTTCTCTACCTAGTTAACTGTGTGTGTTCGGTTCTCTTGAGCACCAGTCAGGGGTGACAATTTGTGGTGAAATACTATGACAGCCTTCGGTGGAAGCTTTCTTTGCATGTGGGTAATTTTTGCTCATGTAGATATCTGTTATGAACAAAACTTTGTTCATTTTCTTTAGTTAGGTAACCAATATTGTTGAAGTAGATTTAGTTATATCCTCAGACAAAAAGCCCTCTTTAAAATATTTCTGATTCTAATTGCAGTTTTCTTACTGCGAACCATGTTCCTGCTCTTTTTTCCCCCCTCCTAAGTTCAGTTCAGTTCAGCCGCTCAGTCGTGTCCAACTGTGCGACCCCATGAATCACAGCACGCCAGGCCTCCCTGTCCATCAGCATCTCCCAGAGTTCACTCAAACTCACGCCCATCGAGTCAGTGATGCCATCCAGCCATCTCATCCTCTGTCGTCCCCTTCTCCTCCTGCCCCCAATCCCTCCCAGCATCAGTCTTTTCCAATGAGTCAACTCTTCACATGAGGTGGCCAAAGTACTGGAGTTTCAGCTTTAGCATCATTTCTTCCAAAGAACACCCAGGGCTGATCTTTAGAATGGACTGGTTGGATCTCCTTGCAGTCCAAGGGACTCTCAAGAGTCTTCTCCAACACCACAGTTCAAAAGCATCAATTCTTTGGCACTCAGCTTCCAGTTCTCGCATCCATACATGACCACTGGAAAAACCATAGCCTTGACTAGACGGACCTTTGTTGACAAACTAATGTCTCTGCTTTTTAATATGTTGTCTAGGTTGGTCATAACTTTTCTTCCAAGGAGGAAGCGTCTTTTAATTTCATGGCTGCAGTCACCATCTGCAGTGATTTTGGAGCCCCCAAAAATAAAGTCTGACACTGTTTCCACTGTTTCCCCATCTATTTGCCATGAAGTAATGGGACCAGATGCCATGATCTTCGTTTTCTGAATGTTGAGCTTTAAGCCAACTTTGTCACTCTCCTCTTTCACTTTCATCAAGAGGCTTTTTAGTTCCTCTTCACTTTCTGCCATAAAGGTGGTGTCATCTGCATATCTGAGGTTATTGATATTTCTCCTGACAATCTTGATTCCAGCTTGTGCTTCTTCCAGCCCAGCGTTTCTCATGATGTACTCTGCATATAAGTTAAATAAGCAGGGTGACAATATACAGCCTTGACGTACTCCTTTTCCTATTTGGAACCAGTCTGTTGTTCCATGTCCAGTTCTAACTGTTGCTTCCTGACCTGCATATAGGTTTCTCAAGAGGCAATTTGCACTTCACTTGATTTTGTTTTCGGCAGTCAAGAATTATTTCTAAAGAATAATTGCTTCTTATTAATAGTCTATTAATTTCTGCATATAGAGGAGGGCATGGCAACCCACTCCAGTTTTCTTGCCTGGAAAATCCCGTGGACAGAGGAGCCTGGCGGGCTATAGTCCATTCAGTCACAGAGTCGGACAGACATGATTGAGCAACTAAGCACAATTTCTGTGTATCCTTAATCTTCTGGGGCGAGAGTAACTCTCTTTACAGCAAAACAGTCAAGGGAGTGAAATGAACTCTTTCACTCTACCCTAATCAGTTTCTATTTCTTTTTTTCCCCCTCAGCTTCCATTTCTCTTACTTGTCTTTTACTTTCTCTCAGTTTTGACTGAGAGACCCAAGAAGACCCAGTGCCTTTCTACTAAAGATTGTTGAATGACCTGTATGGTACATAATTTTACCTTTATTAGCTAAAAATAAAAAGGATTCTTGCCCTCTTTTTAAAGGTGTATAAAGATGCCCTGTAGTGGTGCATAAAGATTTCAGAGTGACTGTCTCTTATGATCAGGCCAATTCAAGCAGGAGATGTTATACACAGTGCTGTCCAGTAGAGCTTTCTGTTCTCCGTGTGTTCCAAATGGTAGCCACTTGCCACATGTGGCTATTGAGCAGTGAGGAACTGACTTTTTGTTTGTATCTGATTTAAAATAATTTTAATAGCCATATGTGGTAACAGCTTCTGTATTGGACTCTGCAGTTAACTAGATGTTTACTGACCTTGCCAGGTTAGATCAGAAATGAGGAGTGTGTTTTGGGCTCAAAAAGTTCCTTCAAACTCATCTATTCTTTTTTTCTTTAATTTAATTTTTATTTTATTTTGGAGTATGGTTAATTTAGTTTCAGGTGTACAGCAAAGTGATTCAGTTATACCTATACATATATCCATTCTTTTTCAGATTCTTTTCCCATATAGATTATTGCAGAATATTAAATAGAGTTCCATGTGCTATATAGTAGGTCCTTGCTGATTATCTGTTTTATATATAGTAGCTTTATATATAGTATGTTAATGCCAAACTCCTAATTTGTCCCATCTATTACTTGTTTCTTCTCTACAAGCTCTGGTATTTAGTACTTGTTATTCAGGTCCTCTCAGATGTGCACAGGCCACCAAGGTCAGAACTGGCATCTAGCTCTTGTGGTTCCCATCTTGTCTGCAGTGCCATGACAGATCTGCCAGACGAGACTTATTTCTGGCTGCTGGGGGCCCTGGGATGCCCTCTTTGTCCCTGCTTCAGTTTTGGTTACACACCTTGGTTGGAGGAGAAGCCAGATTGACTTATAAGGCATCATCAGATCATGAGATGAAATATTGAGCTTTGCAGCATATGGATGGGCTGTGGGGAAAACTTTTCCAGGGGGATGTTGGCAGGGACTGAGATCACAGGAGAAGCCCATAGTGGAAGGTGAGGGTGGCGAGGGGAGCCATGAGCAGTGCGGCTGAAGGAATCAGTTCTCCCTTCTCTAGGATGTGCTCACTGAATTAGGCGAGCCTCAGCTCTCTCGTCCAGCTTGCTCCTCACAACTGTGGCCTCATGTGCTGGCCTGGGAGAACTTGGTCACTTGTGAGTGCACTGGTGCTTTAGGTCATCTGACTAATGCTTTCCAACCCTGACATGCTGTGGTCCTCCACTGCCAGCCCAGAAGGCTGGGGAAAAGGTAGTCTGATCTTGCCCACTCTGATTAGCGGGATCACCAGGCATGTCGGCTTATTAACCAGCAGAGTTACCAGACTTCCCTTCTCCTTCTCCCATTATAACCAAGGCAGGGGGTTCTGTGTCCATCTCTCATGACCCCATCCCCACTGCCAATGCCTAGGTCAGACCCTGTCATTTAGGGCACAGCCATTATCACAGGAACCTCAGGGGTCTCTGTCTGCGTCACCCTCCTGCCATGGATCCATCGTGTTGCACTCTTGTGTGACCTTCTCTGACATCAGCCTAGCCTAAACACAGTCTAAACTTCTGCTGGGGTTTCCCAGGTTGGTTGTGTTGGAACAGGGCTCCTGCTTACCCCTCCAGCATCCATCTCTGGTCAGTGATCACCCCCAGCTGGTTGTCTCCAGCACTCTCTGCGCCCACATGTGCCTCACTGCCCATGCTCATGCTTGGCTCACGTCTCACCTCTTCCCTGAAGCCTTTCCCGATCACACACACTTTGGGTGGGTTTTTCTTTTCTCTTCCATTTCCGTTATGGTGTTGATAACACTAATTCAGGTAAATAAGATCACGTGGAAATAAACTTGGGGTTGGCATTTGGAAAGTAAAGTGCACACATCTTAAGCATACAGTCTGATGAATATTTACATGTACATCCCTAACCAACACCCAGATCAAGAAACTAAATATTTCGAGTACCCAGATGGCTCCCCTGGGCCTCCTTCTAGACAGAACTCCCTAAAGATGGCCATTGTTCTCAACTCTTTTCACTATAGGTTAGTTTTACTTGTTTTTGAGTTTATAGAAATAGATTCTTATAGTATGTACATTAATATTGCAGCAAAATATACATCACATAAAATTTATCATTTTAGCCATTTTTAATGTACAGTTAAGTAGCAGCAAGTATATTCACATTATTGTACAACCATCACCACCATCCATCTCCAGAACTTCTTAATTGAGTATAGAGTTTTTGTGTGTGTGTCTTTTTTGCCTTTCAGAATTATGTCTATAAGATTCACCCATGATGCTGCAGATATCAGTGGTTCATTTCTTTTTATTTCTGGGTAATATTAGATTATCTGACTATACCTACTGCAGTTTGTCTTATCCATTCTCTTGCTGATAGGCAGTTATTTCCAGTTTTCTATTGTGAATTAAACTGCTATGAGCATGCTTGCACATATCTCTTGGTGCCCACACACATGTATTTCTGTTGTGTGCATACCTAGGAGTTGAATTACTGGGTCAAGAAGGTAAGCATATGTTCAGCTTTTGCTGATAGTGCCAAACTGTTTTCCAAACAGTTGGAAGTAGTTCCCTATTGCTGTTATAACCGGTTACCACAAATTTAGTGGCTTATAGCAATGTGGATTTATTATCTTCTAATTCTGGACATCAGAAGTGCTAAAGTCCAGGTGTCAGCAGAGTCTTTCTGGAGCTCTGAGGGGAGAAGCCGTCACCTTGCCCTCTCCAGCTGCTGGCGGCTGCCCGCACCCCTCGGGCCGCGCCCCACCCCCCATCGTCAGGGCCAGTAGCGCAGCCTCTTCCAGTCACCTCTTCTCTCCAGTTTCTGCTGCCCTTGTGACGTGTCCTCTCTCCCACTCTAGCTTTCTTGCCTCCCTGTAGCTACATGGGGCCCAGCTGGAAAATCCTGCAGTCTCTCCATCTCCAGACCCTTACCTTAATCGCATCTGCAGAGGCCTTTTTGTCACAGAGGGTGACATTTTCATGGGTCCAGGGCTTGGAACGTGGGCTTCTCTAGGGGGCTGTGATTCTGCCTGCCATTCTGTATCCCCACCAGGAGGGCATGAGAGCCCCAGTTCTTGTCCGTCTTTGTCAGTGCGTGCTCTTGCCGGTCTTTTTCGTTGCAGTCATTTGAAGCGGACTTTGGGGCACATGCACAGCTGCCTCCCCCAGGCAGTGTGTCCTCCTTTGCTCTGATATAGATTTATTGAGCTGATCATTATTACATTATAAATATGTGTTTCCATGCCTCTGTCTTGGCCAAACTGTACACTTTTTCATGAGACAAATCTCAAGAGTAGCCAGTACAATAAGTGCTCCTTGGAGAGTAAGAAATTACTAAGGGAAGTTTTCAGCAGAGAACTGAGCAAAGCTAAAGGTGTAGATGAGCACCTATGCTTACAATCCCATCTCTAGCTCAAGGTGGGTTTTCTCCCAAACAAAAATAGGACCAGAGCAGAGAGCATTGTTTCTAACTTCTGCACACTCTTCTCTCCCAAGGTAGTTAATCTATAAGTGAGCAGTGCCCTAGAAGGGGATATGGGCCTCAACTCCTGAGGGCGTTGGTTGGAAATGATTTCAGCGTGCATGTAAATGAGAGAGGGCCGTGCAGTTCCACAGGCCGCCTTATGGGGAGGCTGAACCTGGACCTTGCACAGAGGCTTGAGTTTTCCTTCTCCCTGGACTCGGCTCGTGTAGCAGCACGCTGCAGCTTCTCGCCTGGAGGAAGACCTTTCAAGGTAAGCCGGGTGTCCCTGATCCCAGGGAATGTCGCGTGTGTAGACTGAAACCTGCCGTGGAAGCTTCAGGCTGGGATTGCTGAGGATGGCGGAGGCAGAGTGGAAGTGATTTTGCAATGCCCCTGGACATGGCAGGCTGGGCGCAGCAGTCCTGGGGCTGGCGAGGCTGGTCTGGAAGGTGGGACAAGTGTGAGAGAAAGGCAGGCAGGGTTGTGGCTCCTTCGGGAGCATCTGGACATGAGGGGCCACTTCCTATGCTTGTTCGCGATGCTCTCCTTGGCCGGGCATGCACCTGGCTCCAGGAAGGTGCTCAGGTTTCAAGGCCTTAGGCTTCTGTTTCCAGGTGCTGGGGTGTTTGCAGCAGGCCTGGCTGCCATGACTTTGACCATCAGGTGTGGCGTGTGCATGAGGAGCTTGCCGGCCACATGGCAGAGGACTTTCCCAGCCCTTGTGGGAAAACCTGTGTCACTGATTGAGCCTTGGCTGGTTAGCACTCAGATCCTGAGGGAGTCGGTCTTCTGAGAAAACTACTGTCTCAGGGTAGACGCTCCTGGGACAGGCTGAGCAGGGCTGGTGCTGGGGACCCCCTGGCCTTTCACTGCTCTGCCTGCTGTATTCAAATTGTGGAGAAACTCAGGTGCCTGCATTCCTGCTAAGCCCTGTCCCTCTAGGACTTAGACCCTGCTCCCTCTGTGTTCCTTGTCATCCTGGACCAAGGAGGCTGAGAGCCCAATCGCTTGGAGTCCCCTCCTCAGAATCCAGATCAGGGCACCTGCAGAGACAACACCTTGAGAACATTATGATAAGTGAAATAAGCTAGTTACGGAAAGACAAATACTACATGTTTCCACCTCATGAGGGTACCCAGAAGAGTCGAATTCATAGCATCAAAGAATGTAATAGTGGTTGCCAGGGGCTGGGGGAAATGGAGAGTTACTCATCAGTGGGTATAAAGTTTCAGTTAAATAAAATTAATAAGTTCTAGAGATCTGCTGTTCAACCGTATAGTACACATTGAGCTTTTTTAAGAGTGTATCATGTTAAGTATTCCTACCACAATAAAATTTTTAAAAATTTTTGATGAGTTTATCACTTACCTTCTCCTGATCAGGTACTAGTGTGGCCACTAACTTGCTGTGGGGCCATGGGTTAGTTTCACGGTCTCTTCCAGACGCAACTTCTTATGAATATAGTAGCAAATTCCTCACAGAGTTGATAGGAGGATTATATGAGGTAATGAATGCAAAGTGCTTAGTGTGGTGTCTTGCATGTAGCTCTGCTCCTTGAGGTCATGGATATCATTGTCATCATCTATGCATTGAGTACAACATGTCTATAAACATCAAATCATATGTTTGTATATATGTTGTATATTATACAATGTATATATATATTGTGTATATATATACACACAACATATATGTTGTATACAACGTGTATATATATGTTGTACAATGTATATATATAATATACATATGTTGTATATATACATTGTATACAATGTATATATATAGTATATATATATGTTGTATATAATATATTGATAATGATAAATACTGGTATTACCTTTCAAGGACCTAGTGACCTACTGAGCTGTGCTTTCTCTAATTTACTTATAATCCAAGTTTAGCACTGAAAACTACTAGAACACTTTCTAACACCATACACAAAAATAAACTCAAAATGGATTAAAGATCTAAACGTAAAATCAGAAACTATAAAACTCTTAGAGGAGAACATAGGCAAAACACTCTCCAACATAAATCACAGCAGGATTCTCTATGACCCACCTCCCAGAATATTGGAAATAAAAGCAAAAATAAACAAATGAGACCTTATTAAAATTAAAAGCTTCTGCACAACAAAGGAAACTATAAGCAAGTTGAAAAGACAGCCTTCAGAATGGGAGAAAATAGTAGCAAATGAAGCAACTGACAAAGAGGTATCTTACAGTTGCAGGCTGTTTAATGGAGTGAAAAGCAGAGAAATTTATCTGTGCTGTTCCGTTTTTGATTCTTCTTCCAAATGACAAGGTTAAATGTATAAGCATTAAATCTTAACTACCTAATGGGTTGAAACCTGACTAATGCAATTAAAATGTTTCAACCTCAAATTTGTAATATAAAAAGGGTGTTTGCTCTCTGAAGTCCTTTTTGTAGCACCTTATTACCTTGAAGCAGATATCAAGTATGAATTCTTAGATGTGAAGGCCCTGATTTTTTAGTTGGTTTTTATTGTAGTAAAATATACATAACATAAACTTTGGCATTTTAACCATTTTAAGTGTACAATTCAGTGACATTAAATGCATTCACAATATTATGTAACCATCACAATTATCTATTTCTAGAACTTTTTCATCATCTCAGGCAGAAACTCTGTATCATTAAGTAACTCCCCATTATCCCCTCCCCCATGTCCCTGGTAACTAATATTCCACTTTCTGTCTCTGTACATTTGCCTATTCTAGATACCTCCTCATATAAGCAGAGTCATACAATATTTTTCCCTTAGTGATTGGCTTATTTCACTTAGCATGATGTCCCCAAGGTTCATCCATTGTTGTATCGTGTATCTGAATTTCATTCTTTTTAAGGGCTGAATAATTTTCTGCTATATGTCTAAACCACATTCTGTTTATCTATTCATCTGTCAATGGATACTTAGGTTGCTACCACCTCGTGACTGTTGTGAATAATAGTGCTGTGAAACGGGTGTACAGGTATCTTTCTGAGACCCTGCTTTTATTTATTTCTTTTACTATTTTTGTTTATTTTTTATTTGGCTGTGCCAGGTCTTAGTTGTGGCACAAAGACGTAGGATCTTCTGTCTTTGTTGCAGCATGTGAACTCTTAGTTGCAGCGTGTGAGATCTAGTTTCCCAACTAGGGATCGAACCCGGGCCTCCTGTATTGGGAGCACAGAGTCTTAGCCACTGGATCACCAGGGAAGCCCTGAGACCCTGCTTTTCATTCTTTGGGGTATATACCCAGAAGTGGAATTGCTGGGTCCGGTGGTAATTCTGTGTTTGTCTCTAATTTTTTAAACAGTTTAAAAATTATTTTGAGGTATTGTCCATATAACATAAATCTCAATCCCGTGAAGTGTATGCAGTTCAATGGTTTTTAATATATTCACAAGGTTGTGCAATCATCTCCACTAGTCACTGGTTTTTATGACCTCTGAGGAACTAGAGTGGGAGAGAGAATCTTGAAGGTGGCTTGGGTGTAAGGGAGGGCGCTTTCAGGATTAGTATGAAACTTTTAAAAAGAAGGATCTTTGTAACAGATCCTTGAAATGCCACACAGGCTTTAGGAGGAATACTCTGCCCACTATAGGGCTTTAGGGCCGAAAATCAGAAAGGCTCCCCTGCCACCTGACATATTTTCAGCTACTTATGAGGCCTTGTTTTATGGAACAGGATATTGAATAACCTCACAAATGGGTCACCCTCCTCAAGAATACTCTGAAAGCCTGGTTCTGTAGGATCAGGCAGGCTTTTATGTGGCTTTTTGCTGCTTTGTAGCACCTCCTATGTTTGTTTTGTCAGATGTCCTTGCCTGGTTTGGAACTGGTTCTTTTCCTTCTCTGGTTCTGATCCCATATTCTGCAACTACTTTGTTTTCAAACATGAAACAGATTGTTTACCAAAAAATGCCTTATATAGTTAATTTTTAGATTTTAGATGGCTCTGCTCTGAAGCAAACAATAAAACTCATCCACTTTTGTTATAACCTACCATTCATACATACCAGGGTGCTCTGATTTTCACTGGTTCTGCTTATGTACTTGTGGTTTGTAACATTTGTTACTTTAGAGGTGGTTTTGTTGTGATTTTCTGATAGTTGGCCAGCTTTGTTTCTTTCTTTCTTTTTTGGTATGCCATACAGTTTTTCCCAGGCTTCCTGGTGGCTCAGACGGTAAAGAAACCTCCTGCAATGCAGGAGACCCAGGTTCGATCCTTGGGTTAGGAAGATCCCATGGAGAAGGGAATGGCTACCCACCCCAGTATTTTTGCTTGGAGAACTCCATGGACAGAGGAGCCTGGCAGGCTGCAGTCCATGAGGTCGCAGAGTTGGACACAACTAAGTAACTAACGTACACACACACACAGAGTTTTCCCCTTCAAAGTGTACAGTTCATTGGCTTTTTAGCACATTCACAGAATTGTGCACCATCAATTCTAAGTTATTTTTATCACCTGCAAAAGAAATCCCATACCTATTGCCAGTCACTCCCTGTTTCCTCCCATCTCCCAGTCCTAGGCAACCCAGCCACTGATATACTCTCTCTACAGATTTGGGGCCAGCTTTCTTAGATCCTTGTCTACCAGTGACTTTTTTTCCCCGAAATTATAGTATAAGCCACCCACTCTGCTTTCTTTCCCTGTTGCTTTCTTGTCATCTCCCTACCTCCTCCCTCCCTCTCCTTACATTAGCAGGTTAGCTGTAAATCCTCCTTAAATAGCTGTCAAAGTAAATGAGTTGGTAGATGGGGCACAACTACAGGAATTCATCTGACAGATGGATAGACAGCCATTGTTGCACCCTGGCCGCCCTTCTAAGTCACCTGCCTTCATTCTGTTTCTGTGAGGCTGAATTTCTTTATTTTCCCCAGTTTTATTGAGGAATAATTGATATACATCACTTCATGATGGTTTGATGTACATATATGATGAAATGATCACCACAGTAGATTCAGCTAACATCCGTCTTGTAATATTGTTGTTCAGTCTCAGTCGTGTCCAACTCTTTGCAACCTCATGGACTGCAGCACATCAGGCTTCCCTGTCCTTCACCATCTCCCATAGCTTGCTCAAATTCATATCCATTGAGTCGGTGATGCCATCCAACCATCTCATCCTCTGC
Source organism: Ovis aries (assembly GCF_016772045.2). Classification (NCBI taxonomy): domain Eukaryota; kingdom Metazoa; phylum Chordata; class Mammalia; order Artiodactyla; family Bovidae; genus Ovis; species Ovis aries. Next base: position 18,580,061 of record NC_056080.1, on the reverse strand, counting down.
CGCCCCCCTCTTCTGCCTTCAATCTTTCCCAGCATCAGGGTCTTTTCTAATGAGTCAGTTCCTTGTATCAGGTGGCCAAAGTATTGGAGCTTCAGCTTCAGCATCAGTCCTTCCAAAGAAATCCCAGGGTTGATTTCCTTAGGATTGACTGGTTGGATCTCCTTTAAGTCCAAGGGACTCTCAAGAGTCTTCTCCAACACCACAGTTCAAAAGCATCAATTCTTCGGCACTCAGCTTTCTTCACAGTCCAATTCTCGCATCCATACATGACTATTGGGAAAACCATAGCTTTGACTAGGCGGATCTTTGTTGCCAAAGTAATGTCTCTCCTTTTTAGTATGCTGTCTAGGTTTGTCATAGCTTTTCTTCCAAGGAACAAGAGTCTTTTAATTTCATGGCTGCAGTCACCATCTGCAGTGATTTTGGAGCCCAGAAAAATAAAGTCTGACACTGTTTCCACTGTTTCCCCATCTATTTGCCATGAAGTGATGAGACTGGATGCCATGATCCTTGTTTTTTGAATGTTGAGCTTTAAGCCAGCTTTGTCACTCTCCTCTTTCACCTTCATCAAGAGGCTCTTTAGTTCCTCTTCACCTTCTGCCATAAGGGTGGTGTCATCTGCCTGTCTGAGGTTATTGATATTTCTCCCGGCAATCTTGATTCCATCTTGTGCTTCATCCAGCCCGGCATTGCACATGATGTACTCTGCATGTAAGTTAAATAAGCAGGATGACAGTATACAGCCTTGACATATTTCTTTCCCAATTTGGAACCAGTCTGTTGTTCCATGTCCTGTTCTAACTGTTGCTTCTTGACCTGCATACAGGTTTCTTGACCTGCATACAGATTTCTTGTCATATAGATACAATAAAAAGAAAAAAGGAAAGAAATGTTCTCCTTGTGATGGTAGCTCATAGGATTTACTGTCCTAACAACTTTCCTATATATTATATAGCAGTGCTAGTTATAGCCATTGTGTTGTATATTACATTCCTAGCATGTATTTATCTTATTGTTGGAAGTTTGTACCTTTTGACCATCTTCCTTCAATTTTCCCTCCCAGGTTGGCTTTCTTTTGTCTCGCTGGGCTGCAGGGTTCTTGAAAACTAGGCCATTCAGAACCACAGGCCCAGAAGCTGCTCTGGGTTGGACCAGCCTTGCAGTGTGAGCAAGTTCTGGGACTGAAATCAAGTGTGCAGTTTCTAGATGTGTAAATTCAGTCACTTCTTCTCTAGCAGAAATTGTATTTAATAGTCACTAATGGTAGATCTTCAAATACTGTTGACCCTTGAACAAGGCAGGGGTTAGGGGTACCCACCCTCCCCACAGTTGACAATCCGAGTATAACTTAGAGTCGACCCTCTATATACATATATTAAAAAGCAGAGACACTACTTCACCAACAAAGGTCCATCTGGTCAGAGCTATGGTTTTTCCAGTAGTCATATATGGATGTGAGAGTTGGACTATGAAGAAAGCTGAGCACCAAAAAATTGATGCTTTTGAACTGTGGTGTTGGAGAAGACTCTGGAGAGTTCCTTGGACTGCAAGGAGATCCAACCAGTCCATCCTAAAGGAGAACAGTTCAGTTCAGTTCAATCGCTCAGTCGTGTCCGACTCTTTGCGACCCCATGAATCGCAGCACACCAGGCCTCCCTGTCCATCACCATCTCCCGGAGTTCACTCAGACTCACGTCCATCGAGTCAGTGATGCCATCCAGCCATCTCATCCTCGGTCGTCCCCTTCTCCTCCTGCCCCCAATCTCTCCCAGCATCAGAGTCTTTTCCAATGAGTCAACTCTTTGCATGAGGTGTCCAAAGTACTGGAGCTTCAGCTTTAGCATCATTCCTTCCAAAGAAATCATTCCTTCCAAAGGAGATCAGTCCTGAATATTCATTGGAAGGACTGATGTTAAAGCTGAAACTCCAATACTTTGGCCACCTGATGCAAAGAACTGACTCATTAGAAAAGACCCTGATGTTGGGAAAGACTGAAGGCAGGAGGAGAAGGGGATGACAGAGGATGAGATGGTTGGATGGCATCACTGACTTTATGGACATGAGTTTGAGCAAGCTCTGAGAGTTGGTGATGGACAGAGTAAGCTGGTGTGCTGCAGTCCATGAGGTTGCAAAGAGTTGGGACACAACTGAGCGACTGAACTAAACTGAACTATATACATGGTTCCTCCTTATAGGCGGTTCCTCTGTACATGCAATTCCACCTCCATGGATTCAACCAACTTTGGATCATGTAGTACTGTAGTATTTAATAATGAAAACAAACCGTGTGTAAGTGGACCCACACAGTTCAAACTTGTGTGGCCCAGTGTCAAGTGTATCAGTGTGTAGCATGCTAATCACTGTTACTGCTGCTGATAAAATAACTGGTTGCACTTGCATTGAGCATAGCTTTTTGCTTGCTTTTGTAGCCAGATGCCCTGAGTTTGAATCCTGATTCTGCTCCCTTTATTATCTAGATGAACATGTCAGTTCACTCTTGAAGGGGAGAGTAAAATATCCAACTGCACAGCTTGTTGAGAGATTTAAACAAGAGAATGTGGGCAGAGCAATTAATACAATGCCTAGCAGAGAGTGAGAGCTCCATAAATTACCATTTGCAGAGTTAATGTATGCCCTGGTATTAAGAGGGCATACTTTATGGTGTGCTTGCTGTATACAAGGTACCAGGTTAGGTTTTGCAGGGAATAAGCCAAAGCCTTGTGAATGGAATCTGAGCCCCATTGATGTTAAAGTTGTGCCCAGCTGGGCAGTTAACACTGGGGAAGCAGAGACTGGGTGGCATGCACATTTTACTCATTTTTTTAGACTATAAATCTTATTAACTAATTTTCATAAAACATTGTGTTGATTATAAACATCAATGCAGAAAAGATTTGGCTAAGCTTAGTTTCTTCTGGGAGTTATAGATATTTTCATTTCTTTTGGGAAATTAAAACATTTCATCGTTTACTGTTGGCCACTGGTAGCTTTAATCAGGGCAAGCCATCTTGCTCAAAACAAATAACCTTGACAGAAATGGGTAGTCAGAGCCCTACTCAATGAATCTACTAGTTGTGTTTGGTGCTGAGGAGCCAGCAGCAGTGTGTGTTTGCAGGCTGGCTGTGTCTGCCTCCCATCCCTTCCTATCTGTTGCTCCTGCAATGGAGCGAGTACTAGCAGGCCCTCTCTGTGAAATTTCTGAGCCACGTGAGAGAGCGCATGGTGTACTCTTAGAACAAGCTCTGTCCTGTCTTTCCTTGTATACTTTGGTTGAGAGAAATAGTATAAGCTCCTGTTTGGGGAGGAATTTGGGGGTTTTGCTTATTTCTTTTCTTTTTTTTTTTTTTTTTTTGCTTATTTCTTAAAGCAGAAATTGGTGAACATTCTGATGGCAGAGGTTTTGTATCACTTTTAGCCTGGAAGACCACTTTTATTTTTAAATCATTTATTTATTTGGCTGAGCTGGGTCGCAGTCACAGCATGTGAGATCTTCAATCTTCATTGTGACATATGGGATCTAGTTCCCTGATCAGGGATTGAACCTGGGCCCCCTGCATTGGGAGTGCAGAGTCTTAGCCACTGGACCACCAGGCAAGTCCCTGGGAGACCACTTTTGACCTAGCTCTAGATGTCAAGTCAGCTAGTGTCTGTGTAGGCTCAGCCTTCAGACCCCTAGGAGGACAGGGCCCCAGGAGCCAGGTGTTAGAGCACCTCCCAGAGGCATCTTTACACATAGCCTCAACCCCTTGTGTTGTCTTGGGAAAAAAACCTTTCAAGCCCTCAGTTTCTTGTCAGTAAAATGATATGGATGACACCTGCTTCTTGAGTTTGTATTAAGGATTAGAAAATAAAGCACATCACACACCTCCTTTCACGGGTCAGAGCTGTTGAGGAGCCATTCTAGGCCTGCAAAAGACTGGTGAGTTTGGTTTGTGGCCCCTTCAAATGACCACAAAGGCCAGGCCAGTCAATTTCTTTCTTTTTCTCCTTGGCTCTGCCATGTGGCATGTGAAATCTTTGTTCCCTGAGCAGCGATTGAACCTGTGCAGGGGGTGACACTGACAAGAAACTGAGTCTTAACCCCTGGATCCTTAGGGAAGTCCCAGTCAACGTCTTTTGGTCAAAATAACATCCCTGAGTTACTTCATCCAGGGAGAGGAAAACCATGTGACATGCATGCTGACACTCCTCGATCCTCCCTGCTTCATGCCACACTCAAGACACCACCTGGAAGTGGCCGCAGCATTCTCCCGATCCCAGGCTCCAGTTAGCTGGTCAAGGTCGGTAGGAGAGACACAGTTGAGTTGTCACCCCTGCGTCCTGTCGTGCATGCCCTCCTCCATGGCAGTGTCTTTTGAATGTCCTGTCTAAACCCAAGCCCGCCTGAACCACAACCTGGTAACAGTCTTTGCTCTATTTTTACAGCAGCTAGTCTTTTCTCCTTGTCATCTGTGTCAGTCCTTGTTTCCTTCTAGCTTCTATTTCAGCAGCATTTCTTTTGGTGTAAAAATCCCCAAAATGTGTTTCTAGAAACAGCCTTGACAGAATCTAAGGACAGGTGCTTAAAAGTGGCTCTTGGCACACTCTGCAGACATTTATGAGTACCTGACGTGTGCTGACCGGTGATGTGTGACACAGTCAACACAGCCCTAGTTTTTCAGAGTTCAGTCTAAAAAGACAAAAAGTGGACAGCCTGTTCTTTTATTTAGTTCTTCCTATCTGGTGCTGCTGCTGCTGCGTCGCTTCAGTCGTGTCCAATAGGCGGCAGCCCACCAGGCTCTACTGTCCCTGGGATTCTCCAGGCAGGAACACTGGAATGGATTGCCATTTCCTTCTCCAGTGCATGAAAATGAAAAGTGAAAGTGAAGTTGCTCAGTCGTGTCTGACTCTTTGTGACCCCATGGACTGTAGCCTACCAGGCTCCTCTGTCCATGGGATTTTCCAGGCAAGAGTACTGGAGTGGGGTGCCATTGCCTTCTCTGAGTTCTTCCCTCTACCTTGTGGCAAAGGCAGCAGTAATCTCAGTTTACAAGGAGAAAGGAGAGAGTGAGCGCTTTAAGTTTATTCAGCAGCTGGTACCTGGGACCAGATCTGTTTCCAGAAGCATGCTGATCCAGGCTTTGTGTGGGGACATCCATCCCCTCACTGGCTGGCGGTGGGGCATCCACACAGGAGGATGAACAGCAGAGCAGCCATTCCTTCCTTCTTCAGAGCTGGGGTGTTGGGATAGTCAGCACCGGGGCCAAACCTTGAGTCACTTCAAGCCTAAGTTGTTCTTGGTGGTTCCATTCCCCTTTGCCATGTACCCACTCTCCTGGCCTCCCTTGTAGCCATGTAATCCAGTACCAGCCAAGGAGCCTTAAGGGGAAGACTACTGGGGAATCTTTCTGGCGTCCAAGAGAAATGAGCTTGAGGAGAGAGCTCCTTCCTCCCTGTTTTGGCTCCTCCCTTCTTCACCCCGGCTCTGCCTGCTCTCCTGTGAGAAGATGACGCTGGTGCCATGGCAGCATCTTGTGATCTGAAGGGGAGACACACTTCAAATGACCGAACAGGAAAGCAGAAGGATCTCAGGTCCTTCATCTTCCAGCCACTGAGGCATTCTAAACAAGACTTTTCCTAAATACCTTTTCAGAAAATATCTTTATGGGTAAAGCTGTGACCCATGAAAGATAGCGTGCTATGTGCTTCAGATGTATTTTCTAAATCCCTAATACAACCCCAAGAAGCAGATAGCATGTAACCCATTTTGCTGACAAGAAGCTGAGGGCCTGAAAGATTTTTTTCCAAGACAACACAGAGGGCTGAGGCTATGTGTAAAGATGCCTGTGGGAGGCAAGCTCTGGGCTTCTCAGAGGGCAAACATCATCACCACCTAGGAGCTTGTCTGAAATGCAAATTCCTGAGCCCCACCCCAACCCTACCCAGCCCAGAATTCCATGGACAGAGGAGCCTGGTGGGCTACAGCCCATGGGGTCACAATGAGTCTGATACGACTGAGCGACTAGCACATCCCAGCCCTAGTGAGTCAGGGGCCCAGATTTTTTGTAGATGTGGGGCCCAGAGTTTTTGTTTTCACAAGCCCTCAAGGTGATTCTGATGCAAAGTCAAGTTTGAGAGCCACTGGTTTAAGCCCTTGTTGCTTTCCTAAAATGGATCCTGGTGGGGTGAATAACAGATGAGCTGTTGTTACCAGTCAGTTCTCCATATTCCATTGAGGACCAGGTTTGTCTCCATCACAGCCAGTGGCTGTGACACAGATCTGTTGGCTCAGTAGGTTTGATGATACCTTTTCCAGGGGGCCCAATCAGACCTGCCTGGTTCTGGGGTGTCAGTGTCTGGGTCTCCAGGCACCTGTTTGAGCCCAGCCAGGCCCCCACACCCTTCCACTCCCTGAAGAGCACAGAACCAAATGTGCCAGATGTAGGTACTTAATTGTTTTCCCTGTGTGAAAGAATTATATTATTCAAAGAGTAGAGGGTGATGGAGAAGACCAGACTTAAGGGTCTCACAGATAACATGAACGGAATGGTATTTGAAGTGTTCAGACAACAAATACTTCCCTGGAGCCTTTTCTGGACTGACTGCTGGGAAAACAATGGTAAAGAAAATAAAAGGGTATGTGAAGCTGGAGTATCACAACTATATAAATGAAGATGGATGAGCTGCGGAGGCACACAGAATTTTCCTTTCTGGGATACCCGGGTAGATCTTGGAAGGCTTCCTGGAGGAAGTAGCTACTCATCAGTCAATACTAAGTGTGTGTGTGCTGGGTTGGGGGAGAGGGTATTCCAATCTGGGGACAGAGCTTTGCAAAGACCTGGAGGGGAGGGAGATCCTGGCTCCTGCCAACAAAAGATGGGAGCTAGGTATGGCAGGAGGGCAGAGTCCCCTAGGAAATGGTCCTATTCGAGCTCGCAGACTCAGGAACACATCTGAGGAGCAGGTTGAGATGTGGACAGAATGATATTGAAATGATTTATTAATGTGAACTGGCCTCTTACTGTCTTAAATGGAAATAATTTATTTACTGCTTTTTATTATGGCCCATTAAATGCTGCTTGGACACAGCAGGCCATGTCATGAACACTGCTCTCATCTCCCCTCCCTATCCTGCTCTGTTCCCTCTTTGTTTTACTATTAGGGAAATATTGATAAATATTCATTCCTATGAACAGAGATGCTCATCAACCACTTATTTGGGACCTTCATGAATCTGCTTCATGTCACTAGGCCTCCTTTTCTGTGTTACAAATTCAGGTTTTCTGCCTCCTCCTGGGAGATGCCACTTCACCAGGTCTGAGGAGGAGTTTGGGAATCTGCTTTAAATTAGTTTTGTTGAGTATATATGTTTGTTGTACATAGATTTGCATACATAATTGATATACAGAGAAAATGCACTCATTTTCAGTATACTAATACCAGTGTTTCAACGAATGTATTCATTTCTGACCATCACAGCCCCTTGCAGACATGCTTCACCCTCAGCCCCAGGCATCCTCTAATCTACTTTCTGTTACTATAGATTAGTTTTGCCACTTTTAACATTCATGTCCATGGAATCATGTAGGGTGTACTCTTTTCTTTCTGGCTTCTTTCACTCCGTATGTTTCTGAGATTCATCCATGTTGTGTGTATATATAAGTAATTCATTGCTTTATTGCTGCAGAGTACTTCTCTCACTGAGAATGCACTCGTGTTTTTGCTGCATTGCCATTTTAGCCATTCTCTTGCTGATGGACATTTGTTTCTAGTTTGTGGCAGTTATGGACAAAGATACTGTGAGCATTCAGGTGCAAACTGCTTTGTAAACCCGTTTGCATTTGTCTTGAGTAAATCCATAGGAGTGGGCTTGCTGGGTCGTATGATGCATGAATACTCTAACTGGGAAAGGAGCTGCCAAACTCTTTTCCTAGGTGCTTGTACCAGTTTACATTCTGACCTGCAGTGTAAGAGAGGGCTACTTGCTTTGCATCCATGCAAGCACTTAGTATGGTTAGTTTTTCATTAGATCTAAATTATTACTTTTTTTTTTTGCCATACCAGTGGTTGTATAATGATTTGTCACTGTGGTTTTACGTTGCATTTTTCTGATAATTGAAGATTGAGCAGCTTTTCATGTGCTTGTTGGCATGTTAAATGCCTGTTCACACTTTTTGCCCATTTTTTAAATAGTTGTTCGCTTGTTTAACTGTAAGAATTTTTTATTTGCTTATATTTTATTTTAAAACTATACATCTTTATCCATAAGTAAGATTGGTCAATAGTTTTTATGTTAAAATCAGACATTTAAAAAAATAATTTTTGTTATATTCTGGATTTAAGTTCTTTGTCACACATGTGTATTGTGAATATTTTCTCATTGTCTGATTTGCCATCTCTTTATTGTGTCTTGAGCAGAAGATTTAAATTTTGATGAAATTTGATATGTCAGTTTTTTCTTTTATAGTTTGAGATTTTTGTGTGTTCTAAGAAATCCTTGCATGCTCCTAGGTATTAATAGAAGTTTTATAGATCCAGTTTGAGTTTTTATATGTGATGTAAGGTATGGATCAAGGTTCATTTTTTTGCATATGGATATCTACTTGTTCCAGCACCATTTGTTGCAAAGACTGTTCTTTTCCCACTACATTACCTTGACACCTTTGTTAACTATTCAGCTGCTTGTGTATTTGTCGATCTGTTTCTGGACTCTGTTGTGTCCTTTTGATCTGTGTGTCTGTCCTTATGCCAGTGCCAGTGCCACACTGTCTTGATTATAGGGATCTGTGTTTTTAGGAAGAACCCCTAGACGGTTCTCATGATCATGGCCATTTGGGAAACATGTATTAAATTTTTCTAAGGATCCTTCTGGTGATGACAGTCTTAAGTCTGAGTATTCCTGCCAGCTCAGCCTCCATTTATACCCCAGCTCCTTCCTACTCAGAGTGGAGTCTACAGACCAGCAGTGTCAACATGACTCAGGAGCTTGCGCAAGATGCAGACTCCGGCCTTGCCCCAGACCTACTGAGTAGAACCTTCAGTGTAACGAGATCCCCAGGGGATTCCCATCAAGGTTGCACAGCACTTCTAGATGTCATTACCCTAAAGCAGGCCTTACTGATTTTTGGATCATGAATAACTCCACAGTTAGAAACACATATTACAGTGTGTGTATTGATGTAGCTGAAACAGGTCTTTACAAAACAGTGCTTACTTTTCCTACTTGGTGCCTGCTTTTCTGTTCCTTTCCTCTCTGACCCTATTCCTCCCTGCCTCCGTTTCTTCCTGTTACAGCTTTCTTGAGCTGCAATTTATGTACTGTCAACATCACCCATTCTCTGTGAACAGTTTGCATTTGTATGGTTGTGCAGCTCTCTCCACAATAAAGTTTTAGAACACTTTCATCATCCCCAAATTCCGTTTTGCCTCTTCACAGTCAGTTCTGCACTATTTAAAATACTGGTAGCTACCTACAGTTTACAAAGAGTTCAACTTGAGTTGAACCAGCCGTGCAGCAGCACTGCTCAGACTTGGCTGAAAGTGGCTTCCTTTTGGGACTTCCAAATGGGACTGTTTTTACACAGAATGCTATTTTTACTATATTTCTGTCAAATAATAATGCATCATATATGTACACAAGCTTTAATGTATAGACATTAGTTGCTGAACCCATAAGTTAAAAGATTCTTGACCTTCTTAAACCCTTGAGCTGATTTGTTCTATGTATTTTTGAGATAGGACTGGCTGGTTATGAGTTAGACCAGGATGGTTAGCAGAGAAATGAAAAGATTCCTCAGGTATTTTGCTCAGCAGTAGTTAGTCACGTGTCTGAAATACTGTAATTGCTGAAAATATGGGGGACTAGCTTTGTGGATTTCTTGCCTGTGGCAGGTGTTAAACGTCCTTAGGTGAGGTAGAAGCCCAAAGTTGAGTACCTCTTGTAGGTTTCTGTTGTGAATGTGGAATATATTTTCCTCTGCATTCAGTGCCTTTAAGGTAAGGCTTGCCTTTCACGTCTAGGCAGCATCCAAGCCCCTAGTCTCTAGAAGGCCCCAAGCCGCCTAGACTCAGACAGCTTGAGTTTGCATCTCGCCTTTGCCATTTACCAGTTGTGTGACCTCAGAAAAGTGTTTAATCTCTCAGTTCCCCCTCCTGGAAAACAGGGTCAATAATAGTACTTGATAAGTGAAAGTCACTCAGTTGTGTCCAATTCTTCACAACCCCGTGGACTGTAGCCTGCCAGGCTACTCTGTCCATGGAATTTTCCAAGCAAGAATACTTTAGTGGGTAGCCTGTCCCTTCTCCAGGGGATCTTCCCGACCCAGGAATTGAACCAGATTCTCCTGCATTGAGGGTGGATTCTTTACCAGCTGAGCTACCAGGGAAACCCTGTAATAGTGCTTACCTCTTCACGACCCAGATAATCACGATGGTGTGATCACTCACCTAGAGCCAGACATCCTGGAATGTGAAGTCAAGTGGGCCTTAGGAAGCATCACTATGAACAAAGCTAGTGGAGGTGATGGAATTCCAGTTAAGCTGTTTCAAATCCTGAAAGATGATGCTGTGAAAGTGCTGCACTCAATATGCCACCAAATTTGGAAAACTCAGCTGTGGCCACAGGACTGGAAAAGGTCAGTTTTCATTCCAATCCCAAAGAAAGGCAATGCCAAAGAATGCTCAAACTACCGCACAATTGCACTCATCTCACATGCTAGTAAAGTAATGCTCAAAATTCTCCAAGTCAAGCTTCAGCAGTACGTGAACCATGAACTCCCTGATGTTCAAGCTGGTTTTAGAAAAGGCAGAGGAACCAGAGATCAAATTGCCAACATCTGCTGTATTGTGGATAAAGCAAGAGAGTTCCAGAAAAACATCTATTTCTGCTTTATTGACTATGCCAAAACCTTTGACTGTGTAGATCACAATAAACTGTGTGGAAAATGCTGAAAGAGATGGGAATACCAGATGACCTGACCTGCCTCTTGAGAAACCTATATGCAGGTCAGGAAGCAACAGTTAGAACTGGACATGGAACAACAGACTGGTTCCAAATAGGAAAAGGAGTACGTCAAGGCTGTATATTGTCACCCTGCTTATTTAACTTATATGCAGAGTACATCATGAGAAACGCTGGGCTGGAAGAAGCACAAGCTGGAATCAAGATTGCTGGGAGAAATATCAATAACCTCAGATATGCAGATGACACCACCCTATGGCAGAAAATGAAGAGGAACTAAAAAGTCTCTTGATGACAGTGAAAGAGGAGAGTGACAAAGTTGGCTTAAAGCTCAACATTCAGAAGATGAAGATCATGGCATCTGGTCTCATTACTTCATGGCAAATAGATGGGGAAACAGTGTCAGACTTTATTTTTTGGGGCTCCAAAATCACTGCAGATGGTGACTGCAGCCATGAAATTAAAAGACGCTTACTCCTTGGAAGAAAAGTTATGACCAACCTAGATAGCATATTAAAAAGCAGAGATATTACTTTGCCAACAAAGGTCCGTCTAGTCAAGGCTATGGTTTTTCCAGAGAGTTGGACTGTGAAGAAGGCTGAGCGCCGAAGAATTGATGCTTTTGAACTGTGGTGTTGGAGAAGACTCTTGAGAGTCCCTTGGACTGCAAGGAGATCCAACCAGTCCATCCTAAAGGAGACCAGTCCTGGGTATTCATTGGAAGGAATGATGCTAAAGCTGAAACTCCAGTACTTTTGCCACCTCTTGCGAAGGGTTGACTCATTGGAAAAGACCCTGATGCTGGGAGGGATTGGGGGCAGGAGGAGAAGGGGACGACAGGATGAGATGGCTGGATGGTATCACTGACTTGATGGACATGAGTTTGGGTAAACTCCAGGAGTTGGTGATGGACAGAGAGGCCTGGCATGCTGCGATTCATGGGGCCGCAAAGAGTCAGACACAACTGAGCGACTGAACTGAACTTACATTTGCTGGGAAATTAAATGAGCTCAGAGTGTAACATATTTAGCACTGGCATGAGTGATGTTGCTTATTCTCGTCATCACCAGCATTATTTCTCTAAACTGGCTGTTGTTGAAGTCTCCAGTTTAGCTACTTTCCAAGCTCCCCAAATTTACCACTTTGTTGACTACCAAACTTTGTTGCTATTGCAAATGCCTTTTTGTGTAGCATACACTTCTCTGGGCTAGAATGCATTTTTCCCTTTCCATTCCATTCCTGATCATATCCCCATGAACACTCATCTGGATTATTAATTCACTGTGTAGCTCACAGAGGCATACAGGTTTTCTGTGGCTCAGGCCCTGGGCCTGTTACTGAAAGGTATGCATGGGGGATCCAACTGCTTGCCGCTCAAAAGCCAGTGAAGAGGCCAGGGTGGTAGAAAAGGAAGTTTGCTTTATTTCAGATGCCAGCAACTGGCAGGGAGGGTAGCGGACATCTATCCAAAGGCCGACTGCCCCGCTCCCCAACAAGACGCAGGAGGTGAGAGCATTTATAGACAGAGTGATGTGGGGGCACTCCATGTGGGAACAGTACAGTCATCTCTAGCAGTCATCTTCAAATCGGTCATTGGTGGTGTGACCAGCATCATCTTGGTTGTTGTAGGTACAGTTAATCTTCAGTTCCGGGGTGCACTTGTTCCCATTTCTTTGCGGTCAGTTCTCGGAATTGTGGCAGCTCAAGTCCTGGGTACAGTCTGGTCCTCATGTAGTTAACTTCTCCGCCTGGGGTTTTAGTATCTATGAGACAGCTCACAGGATATGACTCTGAATATTATCTACAGCCCTTGAGAAAGAACTAAAGGTCCTTGACTATGCTTAATGACTACATTGTTATTATTTAGTCTCCTTAGACTGTTTTCCTTTGTTTCAGCCTTTCTCATTTCTCTGATTAAACTTATTCTTTGGTGAAAGTTTTCCACAGGCCAGAGGCAGGCAGAGAACAAGGTGGAGAGGGGAGGCAAGGAACATGCCGCCCTGCCCCTTCCAGGCCCTGCCGTGGGCCAGGAGGAGAGGCTGGGTGCAGGACGGCCTTGGCCGCGTGAAGGGCAGAGCAGGAGGGCAGTGGGGGCAGGGCTCTGGGAAGGGCCAGGCTGCCCACAGCACTCCCCTGCCCTTGAACTGCTGTTAGGTCTTACATGTTCCCAGTGGACATCTCTCTGCAAAGAGCAAATGTCTGAGAGCCAGTTGGACCAAATGCCTTGTTATCTGCTTGAATGAGCACCTGGAGAAAAACTTGAGAAAGTATTTTACCTGATACCTGCTCTTTATCCTTATTTCTTATGTTTGATGCACAACTCAGATGTGGTGTCGGGGGTGGGGACCATCATGCCCTGTCTTAGGCAGAAAACTCCCAATTTTGAAACCTCAGAAGATCAATACTGTGCTTCATGAAAATAGTTGGTGCCATGTTGATGAGTGAAACCTCGGGTTGCCTTGGGAACAGAAATATCCTTCCTGTTACTATAAAAAGGAACACAGTGTCTGCAGTCGTGAAGCATCCTACATTTTGCTGATTCTTTATGGGGAAAAAAAGTGCCCAAAAGGAAACGCTATGTTTAAACAAAAAAACTTTGATCAAATATATAAGATTTCCTGTTAGTGCTGATCAAATCAAGTAAACCCACTTTTCAAATGCTTGTTGGATTTTATAGGCATCAGAGCTGCTCCATCCGTCTCTCTTCTGCCCCCTTCCCCAGTTCCCCCTATGAGTGCAGGACATTTGTTGTGATTTTATTGCCTTTGCCTCCATTTCAGATTCGCGCTGTGGTTTCACTGTGCTGCCATCCAGGAAGGCGGCATTGGGGCAGTTTGTTCCAAGATGCTTGTTACAAAACAACCCTTATCACTTACTCTTAGTAATTTTAGCCACTCTTAGTAATTTTAGGTCCTGCCTAGGGGAACAAATTGTCCCTACTGATGCTGTCAAACACCTTTAAGATACTTATTATCTGTTTTTGAAGAAGAATTTTAAAAATACAATGGATATTACTATAAGTTGCTACAGTTTTAAACTAAATTGCCCAAATGGGAATCATGTTTATTCTATATCATTTTCTAGATTTTTTCATGCTATTGTGCATTGATGTGGGAAGAACCAAGCTGTATTCAGTGAGGAGGAAGTTTTTCTACTTTTCACCTGTGGTGCAAGTTATTAGAGCAGGGTTTCTCAAACTTGACACTGCTGACATTTTCGGCTGGCTCGTTCTTTAGTGTATGTCAGGGCAGCTGTCCTGAGTGCCATAGGATTGTCAGCAACATCACAGGCCTCAACCCACTAGATGCCAGTAGCATGCCTCCCCCATGTCATGATGACCCAAAATGTCTCTGAATACCGCCAAGTGTTTCTTGGAAGACACAATCACCTCTGGTTGAGAGCCACTGTACTAGAGTCTGAGAATTGTTTAGTGTGCTGTTTTTAAAGGCAGTGGTCACATAAGCACTGGTCTGGGGTCAGCTGTAATAGAAATGTATGTAGTGACCTTTAAGTGTGACAGTCTGGCTAATTTAAAATAATGTGAATCCAAAGCTGGGTTGCTGTGATGGGCTGGCATGTTGTTTTTCTTTGGTGATAGTATTTGCAAGATTTGAAAAAACACGTATTATCAGTTTTTATATTCTTGTGATGAGAAAAGGAGAGAAACAGTGACAGCCACAACAGGCAAGGTGGCCGTGCTCAAACCCAGCTGTGGTGCACAAACGGGCGTTTGTCACGCATTGTCTTGAATGGCAGGAGCCTTTCCCGTGGAACAACCCAAAGAGAAGCCTGCACAGAGCTGTGACCCTTCAGACTTCACTTCTGAAGGCCTTGTGGTTTTACTCTGCAAAAATCATTCTCAGAAATGAGGAGTGTGATTCACAATTTGCCTTTTCTCTTGTCAATCTGTAATCTTAATCTTTTCTCTTACAATCTGTAATCTTACTGTTTTCAAAATAAACTTTTGCCCACCAAGGCCCCCTCCTTGAGGACAGCCCCTCCTTCCCAGTCACCTCAGTAGGTTTCAGACCTACTGAATAACTAGAACTTTAAGATTTATGTGGTTTTTGTTTTTCCAAAGAGGTATTTAGATGGGGTGAAGTGGGGGTAAATTTAATTAGCAAGCTGAAGATCTCTGCAAGGTTGCCTAGAAAGGCATGCCAGACTGCCCTGAGTGACATGGAGTGGGGCACACATTTTGCTCTGTCCTCTCAATTTAAAAACAGCCTATTTGAGTCAGGAAGCTGTTTCCGCCTCGAGGCCTTGAAGTGCCCTTGAAGACCGTCCTTGTTTAAGGATGCCAGATGCAGGGCCTGTGCTTTGGGGCAGGGCCGAGCAATCCTGCTGGGCATGCTTTTCTGGGAGAAAAGGAAATTATTACAGCTTTCCAATTTCTTGATGTCTTCACATTGTTTGCAATGCAAAGAGTGATTGTTTTTCTAACCTCTTTATTTACCCTTTGCATTTTGTTTTAAAACACATCTTTTTCGAGCCACATGCCCAAGCACCGCACTGAGGCCTCCAGTTCAGTCCTGCTGGCCTGTCACTGGCCCCTCGATGCACTGGTGTAACGAGGGCCGTCTCCGAGGTGGGGCTCAGCCGCCCAGGGCTGAGACTGTGAATAGATGGGTCTACAGCACGAGAGTTCACCTTGGATGCTTGAGTTGCTCAGCAGTGGTCAAGATGCAGGTCTGAAGCCTACTGAGGTGACTGTAGGGAAGCAGGCAGCCTGGGAACAAGGGGCTGTCCTTAGGGAAGGGCCCTGAAGGCTCTTGCCAACCCTGTTAACAGGGAGGGTGGGCAGACTGCCATCACCCAACGCGTGTCGCTGTGGGAGGCAGGAAACAAGGAAGGAGAGAATGAGGGAGCTTCTGGTGCCTCACTCATCAAGGGCACAGCTCTTCCCACCATAGGAATCCGGGATCCGATGGGGACCTGGTCATGATGGCATGAAGACAAGCCAGCAGGGTCTCCAGTGCCACTTTGGGATCCTTTGCACACCTTTTATGGTCATCATCATGAAACATACACAAAAAATCAAATGGCAGTACTAATAATGAGAATGCTGTAGTTTATTTCTCATTACCAGCTTTTACCTGCTGGATTCTGTCCACATCTTCAAAGAGACATTTTTCAGTGTCTTGTACTTCACTGCTGAAAAAAGCAAATAAGAAGAGTTATTTTTTTTCCCCCTGTGTCTGGCACTCTTTGCAGATGTCCAAGGCCTTTCTGAGTCCACACTAAACGACCATGTCCCCTGTGGTGTGCAACCCTAGAACCCACCTCCGCCCAACCACTGAAGGACAGCCCTGGGCTAGGCTCAGAAACGGCGACGCCTGACCTTTATTGAGCACAGCAGGCAGTGTTCTGAGCAGTGTGCGTGTGTGTGAATGTGTGTGTGTGTGTCTCTTTCTCCTGCCCCCTCCCTTTCCCTCCTTCCCTCCTCTCCCCCTCTGCCCCTCTGTTACCTCTCCCCTGATGCTCCAAGATATCTGTGAGAGTAGAACCTGTACTCAACTGGCTCCAGAGCGCTCACTGGCTTCCAGCTTCTTCTCCATCCTTGCTGGGGAACAGGAGGGCTTTTCAAAGGTCATTCTGTCTTCACATTGAGCCTTACCCCTTGATTGGGACAGGCCGGCCTTGGATGCTCACACCAAAGCCCCCTGTGTCAGAGCTTCTCCATCTCTAAAGGACCCTGAGGGCAACCTCGGTCCCCTGGCCCCGCTTGCCCCATCTGTGACAGAAGCGTCTAGGCGTGCTCTGCTGTCCATGTTTGCTCTTATCGAGCACCAGCTCCTACTTCCCTCTTTCTTGCTCATCACCCTGGAAAGGACAGGTGGAATCCACAGGCCTGTAGCTGTAGCTAGCTGTGTGACAGTGAGAGGCACACAGAGCAGGGGAGCCTGGAGGTAGGGAAGGTTGGGAGGATGGGCGTCAGTGCGGAGCCACCCAGCTGCCTTGGCGAGCCTTGAGCTTGGCTGGCAAAGGGGGTAGAATACACTACTCAAAATATGAAGTACGCCTCTTTGGCATAGGATTATTTTGAGAAACTACAGACGCCTGAGAAGCTCTGAAAATGGTCCTTTTGTAAGGGAAATCTGTATTTATAAAGGAAATTTACATTAGGAAGAGGGGGCCTATATTAGGAAGATGGCTTTTACCATGGATACGGATGACTTTTAAACCTGGGAGACGTATCTGCGTTGCAGGGCAGCCTGTGTTTACCAAGCATTTCCCCCTCTCACCTTCCATGAATTCCACCTCTCACTCACATCTGTCTTTGGTCTTTAGCTGCAAGTGGTATTTGAGGTAGTGGTTTGGGCCATCCTGGAGAGTGTGATTGGTTTCCTGAGAACCTCCCATATGTACATGACATATATATTTAATAAACTTCTGCCTAGGGCATGCCTGGTGGCCTAGTGTTTAAGAATCAGCTTGCCAATGCAGGGGATGTGAGTTTGATCCCGGGTTCTGAAAGATCCCACATGCCAAGGGGCAACTAAGCCTGTGTACCACAAATACTGAACTCTAGAGAGCCTTTGAGCCGCAACTTCTGAAGCCTGCATGCCCTAGAGCCTGTGTTCCACAAGAAAACCCACCGCAATGAGAAGAGCATGCACAAAGACCCAGCACAACCAAAAATAAATAAATCTTAAAAAAAAGTTCCATCTATATTACAGGGGGTCCCAGCCAAGAACTCAGAAGGGTGGAGGGGAAATTATGCAGGTTTCATTTAGCTAGCAAGTCATATTGCAAACAGTGGGTCCTTTTGAAATGATACAAACATGTATTAAATTTATTGTAGAAACACAGGAGTCCAGGTGCCTCCCAGATGAGGAGCCAGCGTAGGAGGGAAGTTTCTGCACTGCAGTGCTCAGTAGGTCATTAATCGAGTTGAATTTTTCTAGCTGCTCATTGTCTTCTTTTAGCTACCTTTGACTTTGTTCACCTCACCTTTCAAATGAATTGTCGGCTCAGCAGAGGAGAGGAAATCTTAGAATGTAAACTGGGACCTTGTGGAAAGTTGCGGCAGGTCTCTTGGGGCAATTTCGTGGGGTTCATGGGGAGACGGAAGTGTGCAGAGCTTCAGATTGCGTGGTCTGGGGCCTGGACCCAGTGCATGACTGCCACGACTTGTTTGGTCTGTGTTCTCGTATATCATCAGGGGAAGGGAGCCAACTGTGGCTCCTCCTGCTGCCAAGCATTTTCACAGCACCCCCATCCCCCAACACACACTGTAACCTTGGGAAGTAGGTAGTAATGATCCTGATTTATACAGAAGAGGAGCCCGAAGCTCTGAGAGGTGAAGGGATTACTCAGGGTCCCTTGACTGGGGCACTATTGGAAGGGCCACGTAGATGGAACCTGGAAGAAGCCCCCAGGACTGAGCTCCATATGAGTGTGGAAGTGATACAAATGGCGATAGCTCCTCTGATGGCTGTAGAAGAGCCAGGCCTTTTGGACAATGAGTAGCTGAGATCTGGTATAGGGTGGAGACAGTAAAAGGCGTGAGAAAGGCAGGTAAAGGGACCCTGGAAGAGAAGGGGTCAAGGCAGAGTCCGGAACTGGCTGTGTAGACCCCTTCTCTCCCGAATCACCACGTGCTCTTTAAGAGCCCTGCAGCTTGAGCCAGTCCCTGGGCCTTTGCTGGTGTCTTCAGTTCCACATCAGCCCTGCTGAGGCTCACCTCCTGTCTCCCACGCTGCCCTTGGAGCTCCCTCACCGCTTCACGGAGCCGCATTGAGGATGCAGTTGCCTGGGAGATCCAGGCCTGCTCTTTGCAGCCTTGAGCACTACTGATATATGGCAGGTTGGCTAGCACTGAATTTTGTCTTTTCTGTGTGTTGTTGCAGTTGTTGTAGTGTTAGAAATAGGTATCTTACACTAAAGTGCACACCTTTCAAGTGTGCCATCAGGTAAATTTTAACCAGTGCGTACATTTTCTTGCCCCAGTCCCCTTTCCCCCTCAATTAGCATAGTAGTCCTCCAACAGTCAGGGGCCCAGGCTGCCAAGGAGGCCGTGGGGGCAAGCTGCAGACACTGTAGATTTGAAAGAAGGGTTTAAAGATCAAGGGAATCAGGGACTTGTTCTAGACTGCATAGTAGTAGCCTTACCGCCTCCTTTGTGAATCCTGGTAGGAACAGCTACTCAGTTTCTGGACACCTAGATCCCTAGGTCAGGGCTCTTCCCTTCAGGTGGCCTTCCCTCTCACTATTGAGTTGATGCCCATCAGCTTGGGAGTCAGCCAGATTGGCCTCAAATCCAAGCTCTGCCACTTAGCAGCTGCGACTTTGGACAGAAGTCTTAACCCCTGGGGAGAGTCTCACTTTCTCCATCTTGGAGTGCATGATGCCAGGCAGGAGATAGGTGCTTAATAAATGGCACCTTTAGAAGAAGCCGGGCTAGCCTGTGAACCTGTGTACAGTTGGTCAAACTGGGTGCAGTTGAGTTTTATAACTTGGTGTGGTGTGTTTTCCTGTGGTTATGGGAGCCTGAGTTGCTGTGGCAGGAGTTCCTAGGCTGGCTGCTTACATGTGTGTGAGTATAACTAGGCAATCTACTGTTGAGATGGTGAAGAACAGCGTCATCACATACCACCTTCGCAATTAGTGTTTGTGAAATGTCACCTGTGTATTCTTGTTTTAGTAGGAAGTTACTTGTCCTACTAGAGATAAGATCTAATTTCCACGGAGTTACCAGAAGGGGAATGCCAGCATGTGTAGGCACAAGTAATGGTTGGTGACTGAGAAGTCAAAGGCATGTATACATGTTCCCAGTATAATTTTTATAGGAAAGGAACGCTCGCTATGGTTTTAGACTGGCAGCATAGTGCACGCTCTGTCTCATCAGCTGTGTTAGGCAAGGTAGTATGGTCAGTCCTGTGGGCAGGAGCCCTCGTTAGCAGAAGAGGGAGAGCTGTAACTAGGCACAGGCAGACTAGCGTGGGCAGCACAGACTAGCTGAATTCACTGTGCTCCCGCTGTGTCCTGGGCATGGTTAATCAGCGCTTGTGAGCTTTCATTACATCCTCACTGTAAGAGAGGCACTACTGTTTCTCCATCTTACAGAAGAGGAAACCTAGGGCAGTTGCTGTAGGACTTGGCTGTTGTGCCTTCCTTCTTCCAGTAAGCCTAGGAGATCGGTGTGGATTGGTGACGATTATGTACCAGATTCCTGGTTCCAGGGCAAGAATGATGCGATCTGAGATCCATTATTGTTTGACCTTTATGTCAAAGTGCTATACTCTGTGATTGTTTGGACTTGAACCAGTTCTACACTTTGAAAAGCAAAAAAAAACTGGCCCTTCTCTTAGCTGTGCAGTTGTGATTTAAGAAAATCATTTAGGAAGCATTTAAGTCATTTAGTAATACTCTTACAACATTGACATTTTGGGGGAAATTTTAATTCAATTGTTTTAAAGGAAACTGCTAGAAATTTAGCATATTTTATAAAAACATAATAGCAGTGTAAATTTGTATATATTCTTATTTCTTATATTCTCTATTTCCCCACTTTTTAAGGACTTTTTGGTATCTCTATACATTTTTTAAAAATGTGTTTTGATACTTGGATATGTACACCTCCATCCTATAGTAGTCAATAGCTATTGAACGTAAATGCTAGTTCCAGGCCTGCCTCTTTTTGAAGTATTAATATAAATTATGACATAATCCTTGAAAGAGTCACATTGGAAGTAACAAATTCAGTGGCAACATTGTAATACAGACTTTTTCACTGCAGTGAAAAGAGAATCTAAGCCAATTCAGAAGGTTATAGCTGGTAAGGAATGGAGTAGATCAGTGGTTCTCAAAGGAGACCTGATCACCTGGAAACTGTTAGCAATTGTGGGGGAAGCTACCTTCCTTTCTTGACCTTTGAATTTCCTGAACAGATCCAGCAAAATAATGGCTACAAAGATATTTTAAAATGTTCCTCATTTTTATAGACACTTCTGATACTTGGTTTAATGCTCTACAAATGGGGAGGTTTCCATCAAACGGACATAATATTCATGGCCCCTCATTTAGTAACTATTTGAGTACCATGTGCAAGGTCTTGGGGCTTAGAGGGCGAGGGGCAGATGCGCACGCGCAGAGAGTAGCGTAGGGGCAGTAACAGCCATGGCAGACTCTGTGCAGGAGGGTGCAGGCAGACGGCCAGTTGTTCCTTCTGCAGACATGACTGGGGACCCACTCTTTGAGCCCCACACTTAGCTGGGCTCTGGACATCCAGAGAGGAGCTGGAGGCAGGGCCTTGCCCTGTAGAATCAACCTAGTCTAGTAGAACAGCAGCTCTTAAGGTGTGGGTCTTGGACACCCTTCTCTGGCGGGCCCTAGGCCCACTCCATGAAACTCTGGGAGTGCCGTCCAGCACTCTGGGTTCACAAACCCTCCAAGTGGTTCCAACCCGCGCTGCAGTGGGAGGAGCAGCAGGCTAGGAGCAGTGTCAGTCCTTCTGAACAGAAGCATCACATGGGAGCTCTTAGAGCACCAGCACCCTGGCCACACCTGAGCCAACAAGGCCAGTCTCTGGGAGGGAGGCACAGGCACCATAATTGTTAGAGCTCCCCAGGTGATGGCCTGTGGCCACAGGTGAGGACCAGTGGTCTCCATGACCTGAGACAGATCATCACCGAGTTGTTGGTGCATCCCTGCCTGCCAGTCCACAGAGGGGTGGGCCCCCCACAGGAGGGGCTGGCAGACATGGCTTCCTATTTGATGAGCTCTTCATTCCTGAGTCCCTTCCCTTTGTCTGGGCATTGTAATTGCACAGACGTGAGCTGTCATTAGCAAGGTTACTTTAAAATTCATTTAATGCAGTCAGTTTTTAAAAGTCGAACACAGCTGGCTTCACTTAAAAACTTTGCATTTCGATAACGGTTATTACATAACATGAATAATTGACTAATATCAACTCATTGATATTCTAGAGAGAGAGTGCCTGAGGCTAATAAAAATACATTTTTAAATTAGTTTTTTAAAAAGTCTTGCCACAGCCCAAGGATAACGGGAAGTTACTCTAAGCAAGAGCAGGTCAGCAAAGTATGAAATTTTATGCTCTTCTGTTCACAGAAAATAGTTGTTTGTCTGCTCAGGATCCCTGTTTGATTCTTATTTCCTCTAGGGGTGAATTACCCAGGAAAACGCCTCAGTTTCAGGGGTACACACCACCTCCTGAGCGTCCTCACCCCAGGAAGCATTACTGCATCAAGAATGAGGCAGAGGTGACTCTGGCAGGGCTGCCCCTTGTCCTTCTAGGAAGGTGTCACCTGCTCCCTCTTTGTCTTTGGGTCCCTCCCAGGGTTTTACACTTCAGCAAGTGGGCTACAGTCCATGGGATCGCAAAGAGTCAGACACAACTGAGTGACTAAAGTGCATTTTGAAAAGCTCCTACTTTGAGGGTATTGCAGATTCACGCAGTTGTAAGCAGTGCTACAGGGGGACCCCGTGGACCCGTTGTGCAGTTTCCCCTGTGGCACTAACGCTGAACAGCAGGGAGAGATATGAAAGCCTCCCTCAGCGACCAGTGCAAAGAAATAGAGGAAAACAGGAGGATGGGAAAGACCAGAGCTCTCTTCAAGAAAATCAGAGACACCAAGGGAACATTTCATGCAAAGATGGGCTCAATAAAGGACAGAAATGGCATGGACCTAACAGAAGCAGAAGATATTAAGAAGAGGTGGCAAGAATACACAGGAGAACTGTACAAAAATGATCTTAATGTCCCAGATAGCCACGATGGTGTGAGCACTCACCTAGAGCCAGACATCCGGGGGTGCGAAGTCAAGTGGGCCTTAAGAAGCATCACTACAAACAAAGCTAGTGGAGGTGATGGAATTCCAGTTGAGCTATTTCAAATTTGGAAAACTCAGCAGTGGCCACAGGACTGGAAAAGGTCAGTTTTCATTCCAATCTCTAAGAAAGGCAATGCCAAAGAATGCTCAAACTACCACACAATTGCACTCATCTCACATGCTAGTAAAGTAATGCTCAAAATTCTCCAAGCCAGGCTTCAACAGTACATGAATCGTGAACTTCCAGATGTTGAAGCTGGTTTTAGAAAAGGCAGAGGAACCAGAGATCAAATTGCCAGCACATCTGTTGGATCATAGAAAAAGCAAGAGAGTTCCAGAGAAACATCTACTTCTGCTTTATTGACTACACCAAAGCCTTCTCACCATTCAAAAAACAAAGATCATGGCATCCGGTCCCACCACTTCATGGGGTGTCCCCATCACTTCCAAACAGATGGGGAAACAATGGAATCAGTGACAGACTTTATTTTCCTGGGCTCCAAAATCACTGCAGATGGTGACTGCAGCCATGAAATTAAGACACTTGCTCCTTGGAAGAAAAGCTGTAACCAACCTAGGCAGCATATTAAAAAGCAGAGACATTACTTTGCTAACAAAGGTCCATCTAGTCAGAGCTATGGTTTTTCCAATAGTCATGTGTGGATGTGAGAGTTGGACCATAAAGAAAGCTGAGCTCCGAAAATTTGATGCTTTTAAACTGTGGTGTTGGAGAAGACTCTTGAGAGTCCCTTGGACTGCAGGGAGATCCAACCAGTCCATCCTGAAGGAAATCAGTCCTGAATATTCATTGGAAGGACTGATGCTGAAGCTGAAACTCCAATACTTTAGCCACCTGATGCGAAGAACTAACTCATTGGAAAAGACCCTGATGCTGGGAAAGACTGAAGGTGGGAAGAGAAGGGGACAACAGAAGATAAGATGGTTGGATGGCATCACCGACTCAATGGACATGAGTTTGAGCAAGCTCCGGGAATTAGTGATGGACAGGGAAGCCTGGCGTGCTGCAGTCCATGGGATCACAAAGAGTCAGACACGACTGAGCATCTGAACTGAACTAACTCTCAGTGCAATAGTAGCTCTCAAAGCTAGGGTTGCTAACCCTGGCTCAAGTCATCACTGCCAATGCAGGAGACTCAGGTTCAGTCCCTGGATTGGGAAGATCCCCTGGAGAAGGGAGTGGCAACCCACTCCAGTATTCTTGCCTGGGAAAGCCCAGGAACAGAGGAGCCTGGCGGACGTCAGTCCGTGAGTTCACAAGGAGTTGGACACGACTAAGCAACTGAACACACACGTGCGTGCATGTGCGCACACACACACACACACCCACCCATACCCATGTCTTTAGTGGAAGTCTCCTGGTGGTGTTAGCATTCGTGTATTAAGGTCACTTGCCCTGAGCCTGTGAATCATAGTCTACCTCGACTTCTCAGGCTGCGTTGCTGCAGTGATGCTAACTGGTCAGGTCCACGCCCCTGAACACATAGGGGCTGTCTGCTTTGTGCAGTACTCCTTCATCCTTCGGGTGGAACCTCTTGGCAGAGGTCCCCAGAGGTTCATCAGGGATCACAAGGTGGAAATGGAGATATAATTATTTGGCTTCTCCTCAAATGGATGTTCTAGAAATGATTGCTTGACAGTTCTTTTAATCAGGAGAGGCAGATGCTATGTAGAAAAATGATGCCTTACCACAGTCTTACTCACCCAGCAAAACTCAACCTTGATTGGACTCTGAATTCTTCATTTGTGTGTGTCCCAGGGCAGTTACATGTGAATCACGAGAGTGAGCCTTGAGGTTCCTGGTTCACTGTTTTTCAGTACAGTGGTTGACAGCCTCATGTGGCTAGTGAGTGCCTAAAACAGGCCCAGTGTGATGGAGGAACAGAATTGTTAATTGCATTTAATCTTGATTATCTTAAACAGAGAAGAATGGCTTGTCGCTGCCTTGTGAGAGTGTATAGAGATTCTAGGTTACCCACCTTGGACTGAGTCACTTCATCCCCCTCAGAGGGGCCCAAGCAAAATTGCATGGCACGGCTGCCCCAGGGGTCATCTGGCTACCCCCTTTCCCCACGCAGCATCCAGTCATTTCCAAACCATCAGTATGAAGAGGAAGCAAATACTTAGCACATCTGTTCACAGCTGGCCAGTGCCCAGCTCACAGTAGTGCTTAATCGGTACTTCTCTAATGAGTTGGTCTTGCACTTCTCTCCAAATTTGCATGTGCATTCTTGGGACAAGGATGGAACTTGTTCCTTGTGTATAATAGAGTCTCAGAAAGCCACGAAGCATTTATTCATTGGTGCTGAGATTGAGCTATTACGTTTCCTCTTTTGCCATGTGAGAAAGCAGTGATTAAGAGTGAGTCCTGGAGTCAGGTTCTTAGGTTGGAATCTGCATCTCCACTTTCTGATGGCGTAACCTTGAACAAGTTAACCTCTGTGTACCGTTTTTGTACCTGTAAGATGAGAGTCATAATAGTACCTCTGTCATCATGGGGTGATTGGGCCAGGTAAATTCAAGCAGTGGACTTGGTTTATACATTGTAGCCTCCTGTTATGACAAAGCAGGTCATGACTATGAGCCTGATAATGAAGATTTTTTGAAAAATGATTTGAGAGTGTGACTCTTACAAGTGCCCACAAGGGGGCAGCCCAAAATCATGCATATCTCTGCAACAGCCATCCTTCTGTTGGTAAAGCCTTAAGGTACCATGGCCAATTTCAAATGTGCTTGGCCCTTTTTCCTCAGTTTTTCTCTTTTTCTTCTGTTCAAAGAACACTTTCAGTGGTTCTCAGTCTGTATCTTAGATCTGGAGGGTGACAGGTCATGCCTGAGCTGTGAAGTAGATGTGGGTGCTGTTGCCAGCATCTGTCCAGGGGTTGTTGGCTTCTCTTTGTAGATTTTCATACAGAACAAATCCTTATTAATCAAATGCTTAAGGTAGAGACTAGAGGTTGAAAATGTTTAGAGAATCATCATGGAGAAATCTGGTTTTCTCTCCCCGCTACCCTACCACTGACCACATTCCTGTCTTTGAGTGTTGTGTATGCACCTTGAGGCTTGTGGGGTAGGGTGTGGCCCAGCAGGTGGACCTAGAGATGCAGACCCGCCCTTGGCTCAGTAGGCCCTCACTCCCTGCAGGGAGGCAGTACCCTGCAGCTAAGCAGAATGAAATTAGGATTCTGCGACCAATGTGAGGGCACAGAGCTTCACGGATCTGGGAAACTGTGGGCTCTTGAAGGTGGATGGGGTTCATACAAGTTCAGGGGGTGTAAGGGAAAGGGGTCAGACTGGGAGAGCAACACTGATGAGCTGAGAAGTTGGGTGTTTAAATTCTTGATGCTGTTCGTGTCGTTGGTACCATTGTAGTTCAGTTCAGTTCAGTTCAGTTGCTCAGTTGTGTCTGACTCTTTACGACCCCATGGACTGCAGCACGCCAGGCTTCCCTGTCTTTTACCAACTCCCGGAACTTGCTCAAACTCATGTCCATCAAGTCGGTGATGCCATTAATCATTAATCGTAATGATTAAGAGTTCACAAAAACCAAGTGAACTTATTTACAGAACAGAAATAAACTCCAGACATAGAAAACAAACTTATCATTACTAAAAGAGGAAAAGGGGATAGAGAGAAAATAGGAGTTTGTGATTAACATACATGCACTACTATATGTAAAATAGATAATCAGCAAGGACCTACTGTATAGCACAAGGAACTATACTCAATATCTTGTAATAACCTATAGTAGAAAAGAATGTGAAGCAATATACATGTGTGTATGTATGTACGTGTATAACTGAACCACTTTGCTGTACACCTGAAAGTGACTCACAACACTGGAAGTTAACTATACTTCAGTGTTTTTTTTTTTTTAAATGGGAAGTGGCACTTGGGTTGATTTTCCAAGACTTCTCTCTTGAGCTTTAATATCCCAGCTGCATAATCCAGGAGCAAAATTAGATGCTTCTGGGGAATTGTGACAACCCAGAGCTTATCACATCCATCCTTATCCGCATTCCTGCTGCTGCTCTGCGGTCCAAACCTCCGGGCCTCTCTCCTGGGCAGTGGAAGGCACACCCTTGAAAGGCGCATACTGTGAAGTCAGCTGTGATATTACCACAGAGGCGACCCAGGTGCTGGGCACATCAGTCCGGTTATAGCAGCACTAAAGCCAGTTTCTCCAGAATGTGGTCCTTGACCATTGTGTAAGTAATACTCATGAATGATCAGCTGTGAGCAAGTGCAGTAAATTATTTTTAATCCTAAAGCAACCACGAAGATCATTTCATCTTTGCTTCAGAAAGCCCTTTAGGGTCGTGTAGAAGATGAGTGGAGATGTGGAGCTCCTGGGATGTTTCCCGGACATTTTAGGGGGGAATTGCCATTTGTTCCATTTTATTTCTTATACTGATAAATAAAACAAAATGAAATAACAAGTAAACAGGAGTACATCATATTCCTTCTTTGTGATTATAAAATGCTAAGATTGACATGGGAGCAAACTTAGTAGAACCAAAATCAAACTTGAGTGTTACTTTTTTCCAGCTCACTCATACATGCCCCTCAGCAGCTGTCTTCTTCCAGAAAGTCGAATGTTCACTAATAATAATAAAAGCGAAAAAGCGAAGTCGCTCAGTCGTGTCCGACTCTTTGCGACCCTGTGGACTGTTAGCCCACCAGGCTCCTCAATCCATGGTATTTTCCAGGCAAGAATATTGGAGTGGGTTGCCATTTCCTTCTCCAGGGATCTTCCCAACTCAGGGATCGAACCTGGCTCTCCTGCATTGCAGGCAGATGCTTTACCATCTGAGCCACCAGGGAAGCCCTAATAATAATAATAATTTGTGTAATAATTTTGTTTTCTTTTGTGCATCTGCCTTCCCCTGTGAACTGGACCAGGGGAAGCCTGGTAGGCTTTTCTGCATGTTGCCAGGCCTGTCCCTAATTGAGCTTTCTGACTCCTCTGGGGCCAGGCCTGGAGCCAGAGAACTAGGAGGAAGGTTAGTTCTCCAGGGCTGGCCTGGGGCCACTTCAGCCCAGCTTGGCGGGTGAGCGTGACAGCCACAGCTACCACTCCTCAACTCTTAAGTCTGGGCCATCCTCCCCTGTGGTAGGGAGTGATGGATCACTTCACTCTGCGGGTGAAGTGATGTTGATGCTGATGTGTGTGTGTGACCAGACTCAGGGTGCGGCCCCAGCGCCCCCTGACACTCAGCAGATGGGGAGAGTGAAGTCTTTAATCGTGTTTTCTCGCTTGTAGGCATGGAAGGATTTTTAAAATCCGATGAGAGACAACGACTAGCTAAAGAAAGACGAGAAGAAAGAGAAAAATGTCTTGGTAAGTTGTGCACTTTGGCTGTTTAGGTCTAAGGGAGTAGAGATATGATGGTGTCTTTTCTCAGGATTGTTAGAAATTTGTGACTAAATGAGAAAAGAACTGGGACAGTTGCTAGGTCAACGTGGAAAACTGGGAGCAAACCATCATTACCACTGATCCGTTCACAGATATTACATAATTCTCAGAGTGGTTGATTTACTCCCTGAGCACGTGTTGAAGCTCTGTTACTGGCACTGCACTACAGCTGTGGATAGGGTGCTGAAGAATGAGAGACATTCTCTGCACACCACCCCCCTCTTCAGGCGACCTCTGCCCAGGGCAGCTGAAGGGCCATCCTTGGAGGAACAGAGGAAATCGACACAGAAGGCCATTTCTATGTTAGGACAGGGAACCAGCTGGGAAAGGCTGTCCTGTTGGGAAAGGCTGTCCTACCTTGCAGGCTGTGGACAGAAGCATCAAGGGTGTTCCCCACAGGGTGCCTCAGGTAGGTAGAGAGTGGCTTCCCTAGGGCACTGAGACGGAAGAGAAGCTTGTGAATCCGTCTCAATGACTGCCTCCTCATGGTCACCTCAGACGTTGCATCCTCCAGGGAACCCTTGCCTGCTTGGCCAGGTGGAGTTAAGGCCCCTTAGTAAATGTCTCAAGAAGGAAGACAGTCCTGTTCATCCTCTTCTGTTTACTTTCACCCAGTTCAGCATCTGGTATGCAGTGTATGTACAGCTAATGTATCCTGAATGATGATACCCTGATAGCTCTCATTTCTCAATCCCCCACGTGGCCTAGCCACTGGGACAAGTCTGACTTGATGGTGATGACAGATAGAGCTCCCACGTGTAGGGGCGGTGACTGTCTGCTTTCTCTGCATTGTCTCATTCAGTCTCCCCAACACTGTGATGTTGCACATCCCCACTTCATAGAAGAGGAAGCTGAGGCAGACAGAGGATGTGGCTAATAGGCCTGGGGTCACCCAGCTAGTGGTGGAGGTGCCAGAACCCTTCCTCTCAGTTACTGCAGCCTACGATCCCTCTGGGTTCCTTTTTGGGGTTCGGTCTCACTTCTGCATTGTTGATATTAAGCCAAATGGCCTGGGGTACTCCGGTAATGACACCTTTTTTCTGCCTTCCTTCCCCCAGCTGCCCGGGAGCAGCAAATCCTGGAGAAACAGAAGAGAGCCAAGCTCCAGTATGAAAAGCAAATTGAGGAGCGGTGGAAGAAGCTGGAAGAGCAGCGGCAGCGAGAGGAGCAGAAGAGGGCGGCTGTGGAGGAGAAGAGGAAGCAGAAGCTCCGGGAGGAGGAGGTGAGGGCCGAACAGGAGCAAAGAGACAGATGCATTCAACTTAGCAGTTTATTGCTGTGTGACCTCAGATAAGCTGGTTGGCCTCTCTGGGCCTTAATTTCTTTGTCTCTGAAGTGAAGAGGGTGGACTTGCTGGATTCTAAGACATCCTCTTTCAGATGTCTTCTCTAATGATAAGACTCAGGGGATTATGGGTGGGGACTGAGTGACATCCACCTGGGGGTTACTTGAGGCATCCATGCTTCTGGGGCAGACATGAGGCTGGAAGAAGGGCTGTGAGTGTAGAAAGTAACGTGATCTTGTAGTCACTGCTGGAAAATCAAATAGCCTACCTTCCAATACAAACATGCTATTCTATTTATATTTTAATGCAGGTTCTTGCTTTAATCATCCTTTCTCTCTAGTTATGTTTTAAAAAAGAAATGGAATGTAATTACCTGACAGAGTCCTTTATTACTAAACCTTGAAAGTATATTTAGAAAGCATATTTGGGGTATAGATTTTCTTAACAAGTATATTTTAAGAGTATAATCATAGCTTTGTATCAGGTGATGCTCATTTTTTATTCATAAGGTATAGTGACTCATCATTTAGTATGAACAATATAGAGGTTTGTTAATTGCCAGCACTGTAAAATAGAGTGAAAAGTGGAAGTGTTAGTTGCTCAGTTGTGTCTGACTCCTAGCGACCCCATGGACTGTAGCCCACTAGGCTCCTCTATCCATGGGATTCTCCAGGCAGAAACACTGGAATGGGTAGCCATTCCCTTCTCCAGGAGATCTTCCTGACTGAGGGATCAAACCCAGGTCTCCTGCATTGCAGGCAGATTCTTTACCATCTGAGCCACCAGGGAAGCCCATAAGATACAGAGATGTTGGTATAAATTCAGTATTTCTTTTAAATCTCTGAATTATCACTGTCTTTACCCTTTGGTTCTTTTTTTTAACTTAAAAAAAAACACACACACACACCACAATCATGCACACATACACACAGTTAGAACTGTCTTTGCCCACAGCGGACAGGCATCAGTGGCAGCTTCTTTGCTCCTCTTAGTGGATGGAGGCCTGAAGCAAGATCTTAGTCACAGTTCACTGTTGCTGTCTCAGCCGGATCCCTATGTGCCTTTGCGAGCTCCTGGTGCAAATCCCAGCTCTCCCACTTAGGCAGCCGGCAGCCAAGGCCAAGTCCCACAGCCCCTCTAAGAACTCATTCTTCTCAGCCCAGAACAGAGAGGTGGTCACAGGACTTAAAGAAGGTGACTTTTGTAAAAGCACCGGCAAAGCACTAGCACAGAGTAACTGCTCCCTTCACTGACTCCAGCTGGCCTTGGCTGAAGCACGGTCAAGAGCGAGCTGCCCAGAAAAGATGATGGCACAGGGCGTGGAGACCCAGAGAAAAGCCACAGTGAGCTGGGCTGTTTCATCGACCGGGACAGACCTCTCTTTTCCCAGCTTGGGCATTTGCCGTGAGTCGCTGGACTCGCCCCTTTCTTCCCATCCTCCCGTCCTTGACTCACAGCTGGTCTTCCTCCCTGCACTTCCACTCCTGACCCCCTGCAGGATTGCTGATTGCAGGGAATGCTTGTCACTGCCACTTCCAGGAAAGGGTGCCTCAAAGACACAGGAGACACTTCCTTAGCCTGCACCACCCCTGACAGTGCCACACAGGTCCACCTCTGAGGCATTCTGCACTCTTATATTGAACAACAGTGCCAGAGGCATTTTAAGTCAATCATTTTATGTCGGACTCCAGTCTCTTGCAGATGAGGGAATGTCATGCCAGCTGATTAGTCCTGATGCAGCTGACTTGCTTGTTGTGCTTGGGCTGATTTCCTATTTGCTTTGTCTGCTCCCTTTCACCCCTTACGTGATACTGGTGGGTAGTGGGGCAGGCTGCCTGCCTATGGCCGGCAAACACACACCAAGCTTGCATGCCCTTTTCCCCAGACACAGCAGGGCAAGACTGAGAGCTGGGCCTCCCATGGGTGCGGAGCAACCCGAGGAAGCAGTGGGCTCCCTGCCCCACCTGCTCCTGCCCTTAGAGCCCCAGGAGACCTCAGTGGAGATCAGGGACTCTGCCCATGCAACCTGGTCATCACTGCTCTGCTGGGGCTGAGGTCCGACTGGCATTGTCGTTAGGGATCTTTGGAGGGGATGGATAGCTCTCTGCTGCGGGAGCCTTTCCAAAGGAAAGCCTTTGCATTTGCCTCCATGGTTCGCTGGAGATCTTTGAGGAGGGCTGCTCCCTGCTTGGCACGTGGCTGTGGAGACGCTCCACAATGCCAGGATTATCTCAGTCCTTTCTGTCAGGGCCCATCTCTGTCAACCAGGGAGAAGCCTCTACAGGAAGATGGGTCACTCCATTTTGCTTCTCTAGCTTGCTAGAAAGTGTGTTCCCCACCAACTCCTGCCTCTCCAGTCTGATGTTAGGAGCTCAGAAAAGGCCTGTTGACTCCTCGCCTCCCCACCAGCCCTGCCCTGGCTCCAGGTTCCTAGGGTTGTTGACCTTGCTGTCGCTCTTGGTAACACCTCACATCTGTGCAGGTGAGCCCCAGACTCAGCGTGGATACCTCCTCTCTGACACCACAGAAGCCCCCAGAGGTCTCAAAGGCTAGAAGGTAGGCAGGCCTGTCCTAGGGAAGCGGGAGTCCAGTGTCCACTTGGCAGCCTGACCTTGAGCTCATTCTCTCGCTGCAGGCTGCCTTCTCCTTGGGGTGGGTTCTTGAAACCCTCACATGCCACATAGCTCCCCAGCATCAAGCTTCTGGAACCAGAACCTTAACCTCCCTGGGTTAAGGGTGACAGCACAGTGTACTCACCTTTCTCCACTCAGGGAAGTATAGTTTCATGACTCGGAACCAACTCCTTGTTCCTCCTGCTAAACAGATAACCAGGAAAGGCCTCTTTCAAAGTGTACCTTCATCTCTGTAAGTTACTTTAACACATCACGACTTCTTATCTTCTTCTTGCTTGATACCTAACAAAACCCACCAGGCTGATTGTAAAAACAAGACCTTTCTGAACTCAACTAAATGAAAACTTCTTAAGATGAGAGCTGGCTGCTCTTAGAGGGCGTTGGCTGGCATAGGGCCATGGTGATTATGTGGCTTTCTAGCCAGATGTGGATGTCTGTTTCCAGAGAAAAAGGCCCTCCACGGAGCCCTGCTTAGGACCATTTAGGGGCTTGTCCCCACTCTCTCATCCCCAAATGCATGGAGTAAGGGCAACGGGGAAGGTGTGTCAACCCTCCACTCCTGCCTGAGACACTGTCTGGGTAACAGTGGCCAGGCCGAGCCCTGCCACAGGCTTTTTATACTGCTTGGCCAACTCAGAGCGTCACCCTGGTCATGGTTCTCCTGTTAAGTTCATCCAGGCATATCTAGGGCCAGAGCTCAAGGGGTCAAGGGTAAGTTGCCCTCATTCCTTCCTTCCGCTAAGCCCCACCTGGGAAAGGACATTCTAGGGACAAGAGTCTGCGTTGCCCTTTCGCCATTCTCTGTTGATGATCAGATGATACTCAGGAGAGCTAGAACTTGGTAGGATTTGCAGTATGCAGCTCTGATATTTATTAATACTGTTCTTCTGATGTGATTGAAGTTTCTCAACATGCTCCCTCATGCTCAGGCTTTCTTCTAACCAGTGATTCTCAGTACCATCCCAAGACCAGCAGTACCAACATCTCCTGGAAATTTGTCAGAAATGTATTCTCAGGGCATTCACCTTGGACCTGCTGGCTCAAACTCTGGCAGTGGGGCAGAGCAACTGGTGTTTTAACAAGCCCTCCAGGGGATTCTGATGCAAGCTCACTCAGGTTTGAGAACCACTGCTATAAATTGCCATGTTAATAATCCTTCTCATCAAATTTGGATCCAGTTAGCATTGGACTTATGCTTCCTATTAGCTTGTAAATTTGAATGACCTGTAATATAGGTAATATCATCCCCATTTTATAGATAAGGGAACTAATGTCCAAGGACGGCATCAAATGATTTACTCAGGATCATGGGGCTAAAAGATAGCAGGCAGAAGTGGGATTTGAATTCATATCTTCTGACTCCAAATCTAGGATTCTTTACAGTCTTATCACAGGAAGGAACAGAAAAATCCACACACATACTGTGTAATACGGGACTAAATAGGACTAACCTCTAATAAGAGTGAAGTTTTGGTTTGGCATGTTTGGAAAAAGCATCATCCCATTCTGACAACTTTGGGTTTTATAAGCCCACTTACCATAGAGCTTGGTTTGTTGTTGTTCAGTTGCTAAGTCATGTCTGACTGTGTGACCCCATGGACTGGAGCCCGCCAGGCTCCTCTGTCCATGGAATTTCCTAAGCAAGGATACTGGAGTGGGTTGCCATTTCCTTCTCCAGGGGATCTTCCCAGATCAGGGATCAAACCCACATCTCACCCAATGGCATTCGAATTCTTTACCACTGAGCCACCAGAGACCTTGGTTATTGCCTATTTTGCATCATCTCCCCCAAAGGGAAGACACAAAGTGATTGTGTCTTCTCTCAGGGGTAATGTCATTTTCATAAGCCTGCTTATGATTCAAAGAAATGAATCGCTCATGGTAGAGTTTGGAGCAGCACAGTGGATTGGGGATGGATGACAGGTATTTTTTCTAAAGGTAACTTATTGACTCAGGAGTAGGTCTGGCTGTGGATGGCATTCCCTTATGGTTATGCCCCTAGATAGCTGTTCAGTGATGTGGCTGGCTGATCAGTCTTGGTGTTCTTAGTTCTCATTAGTGTCCAAATAGATGAGCAACTATCTTGTGAGGTCCTTCTGACATGTATGCAGTCTCTCATAACCCACTCAATACTAAATTCATTCTGAGGTGAAAGATTTCAACACTTAGATTAGGTCATTAGTTAAATCAGTTCAGTTCAGTCGCTCAGTTGTGTCCCACTCTTTGCGACCCCATGGACTGCAGCACGCCAGGCTTCCCTGTCCATCACCAACTCCCGGAGCTTACTCAAACTCACGTCTATTGAGTTGGTAATGCCATCCAACCATCTCATCCTCTCTGGTCCCCTTCTGCCTTCAGTCTTTCCAAGTATCAGGGTCTTTTCCAGTGAGTCAGTTCTTCCCATCAGGTGGCCAAAGTATTGGAATTTCAGCATCAGTCCTTCCAATGAATATTCAGGACTGATTTCATTTAGGAAAGTTAAATACTTGATGTTAAATCTACATAATGAAATACTGTTGAGCTCCAATCTTGAGTGACCAGACTTCAGTCCTCAAATAGTTAAGAAGTTCTTTCTAGTTCCTCCAAGCCCTTATCTTTTCTTGTACAAACTGCTGGGACTGACTGTGAGAATTTAATGGGCCAGGGTCGTAAGGACAGGATTCTGCCAGGAAATGCACACTCATGATTGTAGAGTCTCAGCCAGAAACTAGTGCACAGTTAATAGCAAATACAAATCTGAGATTTACTGGAGGAAAGAAATATCCTTTCTGCTCATAGGTCCCTGAAGAGGCCATCTTTTAATGCAGTGCTCTATGGAGGAAAAATTATGCAGCAGAGTCTGCGATGTGGAGAATGCTCATCTCATTCCTCTGGTAGGGACAGAAAGGCAGATCCACGTGCCTCCTAAGTGGCCTTTCTGTGTTTCAAGTGAGTGAAATAAAGGAGCCTTTCCCCACTTCTTAAGTCATAGTCACTCCTTTGGTGCTACTCTAAATTAATCTTGCTCACTTCTTTATTTAAGCCATGAGAAAATAATATCTTTTGGGTTTGAAATTAGACTAGGATTAGCCCAGCACCTCAGGGTTAGTTTTATGAGGGTGAAAAGGTGTCCATGTAACCACTTACCCTGCGGACTTTCTCCAGTGGAGGCAGGGAGTGGATTTGGGATTTGCAGTGTCATTGAGGTTGTAGGGAGCACAAAATTAGGACAGCTTCACTCCAGTACCGGGGAGAGACTTGCCAGCAATCAGGCCCAACTTTATGAAAAGAACAGTTGGGTTAGTACAGGGGCGTGCTTTTGATAAATGCTCTGTTAGGAGAGAAACCTGGTTGTTGTTTTTATCTTCTGGCTAAAAACTGTTTAGTTCTTCCTCCCTTCCCCCCATCTACATGTGAGAATAGGTAAATGCTTAATTTTGTAGTCACAAGTTTCCCTACTCTTGTGTCTTTTAAAATTTTGAAATCTGCAGTATTATCCCCAGAATACTATGTATCACAAGCAGAAAAGTGTTAAAATGGAGAACACAGTTAATTCCCCTTTAAGAAGTTCTAAGATGAAAATGGGACCTTGTGAAATAGACTTCAAAGTCATGGTGTATCACCCCAAAAAGTTATGCTTAAGGCTACTAAAATTCAAATTATATCTTAATTTCAGTTTGCTCAAATCATAGTGCTGTATGCTTTTCAACTCGAGAGGATGCAATTGGTTCTAGAGCACAATTCCAGTTCTGCTGGATGGGATTGGTGTCAAGGAGTTAACTCTGGCCTGGCACTATTCTTAACCAAATCAAAGCCTGGCTGCTGCAGCAGCCGCCTCTCTCCAGGGAAGGGAGAGGTGTTGGCGCTGGGAGCCCGCAGTAGCCGCAGCGTTTATTCTCCGCCCACTAAGAAAGCGCTGGTGTGGTGGGGCGAGCACGCGTGCCTGGGTTTTGGATGCAGAGCAGAGAGCCCTGTCTGGTGACTCACGCCCACGCAGAGGCACAGCAGTGCGGTGGGGCTGGGTGCTTAATGCTGCTCTCTCTTGCATGAACTGGACAGGAGCGGCTGGAGGCGATGATGCGCAGGTCTCTGGAGCGCTCGCAGCAGCTGGAGCTGAAGAAGAAGTGCTCGTCGGGAGGAGCATCACTGGCTGCCGGACCCGGAGGACGTGATGGTGAGTGAAAGACTGTCCTGGCATCGCAGGGCCCATTGGGGAGATCTCGGGGCAGGAAGGGGAGACCATGGGCAGACCAGCACCCACAAGATCTAGGGGTGCTTTATACCGGTCTGCAGGTACCTTTTTCAGATGTGTTGTTTAAAGCTGCCAAGCTTCCTGTGTATGCATTTCTTGTGAAGGAGATCTGTTCATTCTTCTTGCTTGCAAACAGCAGTTGATACAGTAACTGGGCTTTGAGGTAAAGCAAAAGAAAAAGCAAAGAAAATGAATGTAGAGCCTGCTTAATTGGATCCACCTAGCAAGCCCAGAGATAACCTGATTTCAGGGAAGGTCAGTGGCTGTGGACTAAGTCATGGCTACAGCTTGACTGGGAAAGGCTGAGCAGCAGTAACCCCTAAAGGGGGCTGGGGTCCTTCACTCCACATCATTTATTTCTGTTGCTCTTTCAGTTTTGTTTCAAGGTGACTTATTTATTTCATTATCCAGTTCACACTCATCTTTAAATTTTCAGATGTTTAATTTAATGTATGGATTGTTGCTAGTCCCTGGGTGGCTTTGCCATCTTTTTAGTGTCTTCTTTCTGTATCTGCCATTATGTTATGCAGGAGTTGTATATCAGCTCTTTCCGAGAGCAAATGGGTTTACATGTGTGGTACAGTTTCATGACTTTATTATATTGTTCTTATGACCGAAGTGACTTAGCATACACAATCTTTTGTCAGTGAATATATTTTTCTGTTTTAATCTGGAGAAGTTAACAACCCATCCCAGATACTTTTTCTAATTTCCTAATGCAAGTGAGAATCAACTAGCAGTTGGAACTTTTTTCTTTTACCTCTCTTTGGTCTGATTTTTTTTTTTGCTGTGTAGGTGAATCAGGAAATACCCCACCCCCTCCTCTAGGTTTAGCAGCCAGCACCCTCCCTCTGGACCCAGGGACCACTGCCGCCGCTGCTGAGTCAACCAACGGTATATTTGAGCATCACTGTGCCATGGCGTTTTGTGATGACTGTCCCGGTCACCCTCCTCCATCACTGTGTCTGTCTTGAACACTTTTGCAATTGATTTCTTAGAACTTTTTTTCTAGAGATACAAATGACGTACCCATATTTCTTTATTCGTCATCGTGGAACATGCATGCCTTACATCCTAGCACCCTGGAGACATTTCATCCTTAGCTCACTAACTTCTGCCTTGAAAATGTTGTCAGTGTTTGACTTCTGTGCATTTAGATCTTTAACACTCTAATTTATCACTGGTTTTAGGCATTAAGTAGTAGTGTATTTCAGTCACTTCTGGTTACCAAAATCTATAATTATACAGTGTTAGGTATGCATTGGAGAAGGAAATGGCAACCCACTCCAGTGTTCTTGCCGGAAGAATCCCAGGGACGGGGGAGCCTGGTGGGCTACCGTCTCTGGGGTTGCATGGAGTCGGACACGACTGAAGCAACTTAGCAGCAGCAGCAGGTATGAATGTTATGGATTCCTATAGAGGCATTTGAGTTTATCAGTACTAACACTGTGAATCCAGAAAAGGAGATAAATTGGCTTCGTTCTTGATTTCCTCTCTCTAATAGGCTCTCTGTTTTGTATACAGGCCTGGGAAATTCTTAGGGTCTAGATCAAGAACAGAACTAGCAAAACCTTGCTCCCATTTAATGATGACTTCAGAAATTCAACTCATCTTTGGCTGGCAGAGAAAAAACAAGATGTAACGGATACAATGTTTACCACCTACCCAGAAGGTCAAATTATAGCTGTAGGAATAAATATCCTTGATTTCCAGCATTTCTTTGACAAAGAATAATTTTTATTGGTGCTGCTGAATAGCGGAGTCTTTGCTGCCTGGACCACATTCATTGTCATGTGGGCACTCGCCTTCCGCCCAGAGAGGGGCAGGTAGAATTGACAATTACTCCTTGGAAATCACACCCAGAGCCCTGGGCCAGGGTGAGCTGAGGTATGTGACCAGAGCCCTCATTTTAGGGGAAAACCCAAAATCTCAGTAATCAAGATAAAAGAATATTTTAATCAAAATCACTACAGAATAATTCGTGATAAACAAACTATTGAATTTCCAAAGACTAGTACCATGCTGAGCCATATGGGAGCCTGAGGCAGAAGGGGAAATATGTATCCCTAGAGACATGATTTTATGTAATTTCTAATGGTTATTTTTTTCAGAACATTGAAATACTTGAAAAAATTACTGAAACACTGAAAAGTATATTAAAACTCATAATATTTTAAGTTTAAATATTTTATTTATACCCAAACAATATCATTTTACTGCAGTCTAAGTTATTTAAAAATTATTTAGGATCATCCGTTGGTCAGGAGAAATTGTCACACATGGCACTTCTTTCATTTGTAAACAAGATGAATAGAAGAGCAGATTTTGAAAATATTATTGATGAGTTTGCTTCCTTTAGAGCCGGGGCCACACATCTTTCCTTTCGCCTAAAGCTCCAACACAGCTTGGCTGGTACTGTTAGCACCTCTCCAGTTGTTGTGATGGTTTCCTTTACAAGCCTGTCTGAAATAATGGCTGCAAGTAAGAGCACCAAACCCAGGACTGCATGTTGAAATCCTACCATAAACAGTCAGAGCCTTTTGAGAAAGGGCCATTGTGACCCCGTTTCTTGATAAGAGCAAGAAACCAACTGCTAAAGGTTGTTCTGCTTTAAATACAGCTCTTTGCTTTACAAATTACTCCTCTCTGCAACCTGAGCTCTAGATAACCTCAGAAAAAGTCCGGTTTCAGCTCACACAGTCTCAGTCAGATCATAGAACATTTGGCAGTGGTGATTGGTCTCTCGGTCCAGGTTGGTTTTGTTTTCAT
This sequence comes from Ovis aries, assembly GCF_016772045.2. NCBI lineage: Eukaryota > Metazoa > Chordata > Mammalia > Artiodactyla > Bovidae > Ovis > Ovis aries. Next base: position 18,540,975 of record NC_056080.1, on the reverse strand, counting down.
GTGGTCTGAATATACTTAAAAGTCCCTGGACACAAGGAAATGGTTGGCTGGTGGGATTAGCATGGCTTTAGTTGAACAGTTGAGTGAGGTTGAATATTTGAAATCGAAGAGAAGCACAAAGTTGAGCAGTGAAAGAGAAGAACTTGCTTCAAATAGATGGTTGCTGTGGCCCAGGCCTTCTCAGACTTGCTCAGTAGAGAGCAGGGAGCTGGAGGCAGCGTGCTGTGCCGCAGTGGTTTCAGAGGCGTGTGGATGAGGACAGGAAGAACACTTTGGAAAATGTGTTTCTTGGTTGAGAGTGGTGTGAATACCAATGTCTTTAATGCGTTTCTCTGCAGCATGTGACAAACTTTCAACATCAACCATGAATTTGCCAAAGCAGACGGAGCCTCCCATGAGTAAGCGCCTGTCTTCATCCACTGCGGCAATATCCTATTCCCCAGACCGAGGCAAGTGAACGTGTAGACCTGGTCTCTCCAGTTTTCTTCTCTCTAGTGTGAGCATTGGTGTTAATGTCAGTCTTTGTGAGAGCCCCTCTTTTGAGCCTTCTTCAAATACCCCCAATCTCCTAGCCTTGTGATCTGTTTGTGGGAGCCCCCGGGCCTCACTAATGGGACTTTGGAAAGTGGCATTGCTCTTTAGAGCAAGGTCATTGTTGGAAAGGGACAGGAGTTAATGCTAGTCTCCCAGTCTGAAAGAGACTTCCATTTTCCACAGTGCACATAGACGTTATCGTGGCCTGGAGTTAATTGACCAGTGGACAGATGTGACTGTTAAAAAAGCAACTGCCCAGTTATTGGTGTGCTATTGTTGGTTAGCCAGACACAGCGGGATTGATGAGGCAGAGGTACGTGGGAGACTCAGATATGTGAAAAAATGGGGCTCTGCTCTTGTCTGTGATCTGTAAGCCTGCTCATTTCTGTTTGGAAAACAGAATTCAGAACTAATATGAAATCTTTAAAAGGGCGAAAGGATGGGTGGCATTTTCTGTTTTGAGGTGGGAGATGATGGGTATAGGACAGTGCCAGTTTCAGAAACTGAATAGATTCAGCTGTGTTCTAATGGAGGCTCAGAGAAGGCACTGTAAGTCTGAACTGATACGTTTTAGAATGTGTAGGTTAAGGAAGGGAGGGAAGCTCTCTATGCATTAAATATGTATCTTAGCATCAATGAAGAAGTGTCCGGTGCCAGTGGAATATTTAACATGTCGAGTCATCACCAGGGGGTAAGCAGGATAATGTTTGTGACTTTGAAGATGCCAGTGACTTTGAAGATGCCAGTGTGCCTTCCTGGTTTTTTCCTCTGGCTTTAACTTTGCACCTCCAGCACAGAGGTCTGTCCTGTGTGTCAGAGAACCCGTGAGTGTCAGTGTTGATGATTTCTGATGCAGTTCATGGTAAGTGCTAGAAACCTTGAATTAACTAAGAGCTGGATGAGAAAACATCTACTTGCTTTTAACTCTATGTATCTGTTCTATTTGTATGTCCTGTATGTTTTCATTCATTAAATTAATGTTAAATTCATATTTGCATTGATTAATGTATAAAGATAATCAGTATGATATTTATATATTGCTGGCCACTCAGTTATCTGCTTGTGGATTATTAATTGAAACTTTGAAATTCCCAAACCATTTTTCTGGCTAGTGGATATCCAAAAATACAAAGTAATTAAAAAGTTAATCCATGATCACACAATATGTTCCAAACCATCAGAATGACATTTCAGTCACTAAATTTTAGAGTATGAATACTGCTACTTAACTCCATTAAAGCTGATAATTAGTTGGCTATTTTTATTTTTATGTTTCTTATTTAATCTTTGCCCTTGTTTATATGGGAAAAATATGAAAGGATGCACATTTCTACATTAACAAAATCAGTGTGTTATAAAATATTTCCTAACAGAGGACCTAAAACAAGTGTTTTGTAGGAGTAATCTTTTTTTCAGTGTTAGAGCTACTTTCGTGAGTAAATGGTTTCTTGAGTCCATATTATATCTTGAAAAATGGGCTAAGTCTCTTCTGGTGATACAGTAATTCTGTAGTAGCATATTGAATGAATTCTGGCACCCCAACAGAAGTAACGCAGTCTCCCAAGCTCTAAATGACACATCGTCCATTTTCTTTTACTGTGACAAGCTCCGAAGCCATCCTTTGCTACAATATTTTTATTTTCCACATTCATTCTGCCACCTCAAAATTGATTTTCATCAGGCACTGTGTTGTTGTAGGCATTTTATTTTGTTTTGATTTTGCTTTTTAAAATTTTCATTTGATTCCACCCCTCAGCTAATTGCATGCACCTTAGTCCCATGGAAACATTTTTTGTTCTGTGACTGTTGACATCCACACAGGCTTCTCTAGCCAGAAGCAGAAGTACACTCGTGCCCTCTGAGCAGGCCAGTGACTCAGGTAAAAGAGGCCAAGCTGGTGACACTGAGAAAGGTACCCCAAGTGTTATTGGTCAGCCTATGAGTTATTCCTGAATTTTTGTATCTTGCTTCCCGTTCCCTGGCTTCATGAAATGTCTTCAATGGTTAATAACATTTTCTATCCACCAGTGTTTTACTGTTGCTATGTTTCTTGTCTTTCAAGTGTCACAGAGGTGAGTAAGTTATTTTATGGTTGAGGGCATGTGGATTAGGAAAAGAAATCCATTTCATGAGCTATGGAGGCTAGTAGACTTTTTTAACCAGACAGTTTGGTAAAAATAGCCTATACACTGCAATCTCAGAAATCCCATAACTAGCCCTACCACTTACTAGCTCTTACCACTTTGGGTAAGTTAATTAACCTCTCTAAGCCTCTGTTTCCTAATCTATAAAGTGGAGTTACTTTAAATTGGCATGAAGGTTAAATGAAATAGCACAGTGCTGGGCATAGTAAGCACAAATATCTAGAGCCTCACTAATCAGGCTCCACCAGATCTGCACACCAAAGTCCAGGAAACACTGGGCCACATCATCAAAGCCTTTCCTTGACCAAAGCAGATCAAACTGTCATGGCATGGTGAATGGGGACTAGCGTTCTCTGTTTGCAAATAACACCATGCTCACATTAGGCATGTTGGGTCTCCATTTCAGTTCCCAAGATATAATGTATTCAGTGAGATAACATATAAATGACATATTGTCCTCTACCTTGTTCTGTCTGTTTACAGGTAGTTGTGCAGCAATAGCACAGCAGAGAATATATAAAATGGCCAATAAGCACATGACAGGATGCTCAACATTCTTAGTCATTAGAGAAATGCAAATCAAAATCGTAATACCATTTCATACTTACTAGGATGACTAAAATTCAAAGAAAAAAGATAATACAGTTGACTCTTGAACAATTTGGCAGTTGAGGGTACCAGCCGCCTCAGTCAAAAATCTGCATATAACTTTATAATCAGCCTTCTGTCTTGGTTCCCCATACAGACTCAACCAACCACAGATAGTACTGTAGTATTTACTATTGAATAAAATCTGAGTGTAAGTGGACCCATGTGCTTCAAACCTGTATTATTCAAGAGTCAGCTGTAATATGTATTGATGAGGATGAGGAGAAATTACAGCCTTCATACATTGTTGGTAAGAATGTAAAATGTTGCAGACGCTCTGTAAAACAGTCTGGCATGTTTTTCAAAATGTTAGAGTTACCACATGAACCAGCAATTCTACTCTTTGATGTAGAGTCAAGGAAATTGAAACATACACAAAGTATACAAGTCTTAGCATTATTCATATTAGCTGCAAAGTGGAAACAACCCAGATGTCCAACAACAGATGAATGTATTGAAAAAATGTTTTTCTTTATAAAGTAGAATATTATTCAGCTGTGAAAAAGAATGGATTACTGACACATGCTACATGATGAACCTTGAAAACATTATGCTCAGTGAAAGAAGCCAGGCAGAAAATGCCACAAGTGATATGATTCTATTTATATGAAATGTCTGGAATAGACAAATCCAGAGTGACAGCAAACAAGTGGTTGCTAGAGAGGAAGGGGAGTGGGTGCTTAATGGGCACAGAGTTTCTTTTGCAGATATTGAGGATATTCTGGAATCAGACCATAGTTATGGTTGCACAACCTTCTGAATATACTAAAAGCCACTAAATTGTATACCTTTAAAGGGGTGACTTTCTGATATATGAATTATGTCTCAAACAAATAAACAAAAAATTCCTGGGAAGTAGGAAGTATCCCCATTTTGAGAACAAAGAATGCATCAGGAGGACCACTCCTAGGATCGATGATTCTCTAGGAGGTCTCAGAGCTATGATTTATTGCAGCAAATAGCTACAGAGAAAAGTAGGTAAAGGGAGAAACTGCATGGAACAAAGTCCAGGGAAGAGAAGGCACAGGCTCCCAGCATCCTCTCCCGGTGTAGTCACACAGGACACATTCCCCCAGCAGTGAGTTAGGACACATGTGAAGTGTTGCCAACCACAGAAGCTCATTAGACACTCAGTGCCCAGAGTTTTTATTGGGGGCTGGTCACATGGGCACCTTCTGCCAGGTCCATGCTCAAATTCCAGACTCAGAAGAAAAGCACGTGTTCAGCATACATCATAATGTTGGTACAAACAGCTTAGGCATAGTGACCTACTCATCAGTTAATGGTGAGAACCCTTCTGAAATCCAAGTTTCCAGTTGCTTACAAGGGTCAAGCTTATAAACAGGCCCTTCCAAGGACAGCAGTCAGGTCTGCTATGTTAACTCTCTCTTGTACAAGGGAATTGACATTTAGAGAGATTAAGTAACCTACCCAAGGTGAACCAGCTATTAGGTGATGGTGCTAGGTCCACCTGGCTCCAAAGCCCAGATTTTGAATTCCTGAGATGACCTAGACTCTTGAGCATGGGAGTCTTTTAAGATAACATCTATTCTGCATATACTAGAGAAAGTATGGCAGTGTTTTGAGAATGTGGATTCCTCGTCTCACGTTTTAACTGAAATGTGGTGTTCTTCCCAACTCTCTGCTCTCCTTCAACTTCTCCATCTGTTCTCCCTGTGTCTCTGGCTTTTATACTGTAACTCTAGTATCCCATGCCTGTCCCCATGTAGCTCCTGCTGGCTCCCTTAAATCTTCCTACAAGTCTTCTCCCACTCGAAATGTCGAGAGGAAGAAGATCGCATCTACATCTGGTGGAGGAGATGCTGGGAAAGGCGCCCCTGCCGGAGTGGAGGCCTCTCCAGTAGGTTTCTACCCATTCACCCCTCGGGACTGGGTTATCTGACACTGTGATTATTCCCTGCACTTGACCTGGGGTCTGTTTCCGTGAGTCTTCAGGGACTGCTCAAGGAAAAGATTTGATTTTAAATGGCACCCAACCTTTGAAAATCCTGTAACTTTTTGCACCCTCCTAAATCTTACTGCCTTGAAATAGATTTTCAAAGCCCTCAGAAGGAGGTTGGGGGTCAAAAAGAATGTTCCGAGTGCCCTTTCTCTGCTTCTTTAAGAATGTCTGCTTCTGGGCCAGTCTTGCTTCTACAGGCAACTAGAACTGAGGTTCTGGGTCAGTCTTCATCCACAGCAGTGGCCTTTGAAATTTGTTGTTGTCTTGCTAACACCATCAGTAAGGCAGATGTTGAGCAGTATCCCCAACTGTGTCTGTTTGTTTAGAAATTTTATATGCTGTATTACTTTCATTAGCTACCACTTGCTGTGTAACAAATCACCCCAAACCTTAGCAGCTTAAAACAAATGTGTATTACCTCACTGGTTCTTTGGGTCAGAAATTGAGGACATCATAGCTAAGTGGATGTGGTTCAGGGTCTCTCATGAGGATGTGGTCAGGATTTCAGGCAGCTAGGACTGCAGTTGTCAGAAAACTTGGCAGGGGTTTTCCAGGATGGCTTGTTCATGTGGCCCTTGGCAGGAGGCCCCCGTTCCTTACTGCATGGACTTCTCTGTAGAGCTGCTTGAGAGTCCAAACAACATGGCAGCTGGCTTCCTCCAGAGCAAAAGATAAAAGAGAGAGAGAGACCAACTCATGCTTGAGGAGAAGTGAACTAAGCTCTACCTGTTAAAAGGAGGAGCATCATATGACATGTGGACTTACTTTAAATACCACATTACCATTGGGCATTTATTTTGTAATACCATATTTATTTATTTTTTAATCCAGTATGATCCTGAGGTTCTCACAGGAGAAGTGAATGTTTCAGATGCTGTTGGATGGATTACTGAGGAAGGGGGCTAATGAATGTGGGCCCCATGAGAATTTGTTGCAAAAAGTTACAATAGGGAGACAAGAGAACCACTGTCATGGAGCATCTGCTCTGGGCCAGGCCCAGGGCCAGTGTGGGGCCGGCCATGGAGATGCTGAGGGATGGAGGGGTTACAGTTCCTGTTAAACCAGGTATACTGTCAAGGTCTCCAGCTCACTGTCTTGTACCCATCTATAGCTATTTTATAGTGATTGTATATCTTTGTAGTCATTCCAGATTCTGTATATCCAGGACCATAATCTGGTTTCCTTGTTAGCTTTTTGTAAGATAAAAAGGAAAAGGAGGTCTTTATGTTTTAAGACTGAAATGTTTTTCCCTGACTGAATGACCTAAATGGGATGATCCCCTGGTGCTTTTCTACAAAGATTCCCATAGTGGGAAGCAGTATAGCTTTGTTTGGCTCCTTCTAAAAAAAAGCTGTGCATCACTTCCATCTGGGGTATTTTTAAAAATCATGGAAGTCATGGTAGTGATGGGCCATGGCTGTCCTATTCTGTGTCTCCTACAGACAGAGAAGATGAAGAGGGGGCCGAGAACAACTGCTTCTGTTCCCAGCGTGGGCCTCATGTCTCCTCTGAGAAGCATTTCTAAGAGGTCGTCTTCTCCTGTGACATCCAAGTAAGCCTCTTTTTCTTTTGCCACAGTCACACGTTTAAAGCAGTTTTGGGAGAGGCTCTGTGTGGGGTGGTAAGTGCTTCCAGCTCCCCCACAAGGCGTGGCCAGCACTCTGAGGTGTGCTGTATGTTTCTGGATAAACAGTGGGGTCTTGAGGGCTTTGTTGCCTGATGATATTGGACCCTGATTTATGGAGATGATCCACTTGGCCTGTTCTCTTTCGTTGCATCAGTCCCCTTCTACTTTTCTGGCCTTCTCCTCCAGCTGCATCTGGAGTGAAGGGATTGCATTGTACTTGAGCTCTGAAGCCCATGTGCTCCATGCTTGTTCTCACGCCCTCTCATCTTATCTGTCTCTTTAACAGAGAGGCAATAATAACTTCTCAGTCACCATCAGCAGTGTGTTTTTTTTTTAATAATGAAGCCATTATATTCTTTTGTTAAGAATTGAGTGAACTCACCAATGAAAACCTGTGTGACTGAAAAACAAATGTACACTGTGTGACCACTGACTTAAGTCTTTTAAATATTTTACTAAATATTTTACTGACAAGAATAACTCAATAAATAACTCAATTCAGCAGTAGAATGGAAACATCTTCAAAAGTACTGAGGAACAAAGAGAAATATGATTTTAATTTGGGAAAAAGAAGCTGTATATATAGAGAGAATCACATAATGCTTCTATAGTACAACAGTTTGGTTCAGAGAACATAGGAAGAAACACAGATTTTTAATGAGCACCTGGGAATTAAAAAAAATATTTCAAAGTGATGTCAGCTCTTATTTCTGATTTGTTGCTTTCCAAGACTGTTCCACTAATATTGTTTTGCTCAGAGATTGCTGTAGTTTTGATAAATTGCTAATACTGGTTATTGATGTATCTGCCTTCCATAGAGAAAATCTTTCCATAGCATTTTACTGAATTCATAGTGGTTTTTTTTCCTGAAGTCCATTGCGTTCCTTCTGTGCCTGTATTGCCTGTCTTTGGTTTGGTATTGCTTTTTTGCAAACTCTAAATCCATTAGGTGTGCTTGAGGTCTCTGTCTTATTTCTGAGCCTTCTATTTACATATCACTGCTCTGGTATCAGTTTGGGACACTGACATTAACAGAGAGAAAAACCTGTTCCTACTGGGGTTTTTCCATATTCTACCCTATCTTTGCTGGATATTGACTCTTTGTCCCTGCATGGATAGTAGCTGGCAAGTTTCATTATCATCATTGTACATTTCACAGAGGTGAACTGGGCGGGGGCAGGGGGGAGTAGAGGGCATTCCCTCTATAGAGATACGAATTCAATTTTTGGAAGCAGGCTTGTAGTGGGCTCTGTGCTATTTCTTTGAAGTTGAAAATCTTGAAGGCTGTGTTTCAGGAAATACTTTATATTTTAAAGGACATAACACTTGAATTTTGTAAAAGCTTTCTTTGACCAAAGAGACTCAAACACAATCCCAGACTTTTTATGATGTAATTCAATTTAGAGAAATATTTGAAATTTCTACTCTGTCCAGTATTGGGCACCTAGTAGATGCTTTCTAAGTATTCGTGGAATGAATGAGGGCAGGCCACTGTGCTAGGTACTCTGGAGAATCCCTAAGCAAATGAAAGTAGTCTCCACTTGGCCAGGCCCCTGGCAATGGAGGAGGTAGATGTGGACCCAAATAAGGACAGTTCTAGGCCTGCTCCAAAGAGAGAGCTGCTCACCTTGAACTACTTGTCCCTCAGAACTCAAGCTCAGCTGGCATCCTCTCCAGAACAAGCCAGAGTAGAATTTGTCCCCTTCGCTGTGCTCACAGAACATACCTGTGTCAGTCCTTCCTTCATCAAACACCCATAGAGCACCTACTCTCTGTCCAGTGCTCTTATCAGTCCTCGTGGAGCTTCCCTGACAGTAAACAGCAAATGTAATATCAGTTCAGTTCAGTTCATTTCAGTCGCTCAGTCATGTCCGACTCTTTGCGACCCCATGAATCACAGCACGCCAGGCCTCCCTGTCCATCACCAACACCCAGAGTTCACTCAGACTCATGTCCATCGAATCAGTGATGCCATTCAGCCATCTCATCCTCTGTCGTCCCCTTCTCCTCCTGCCCCCAATCCTTCCCAGCATCAGAGTCTTTTCCAATGAGTCAACTCTTCGCATGAGGTGGCCAAAGTACTGGAGTTTCAGCTTTAGCATCATTCCTTCCAAAGAACACCCAGGGCTGATCTTTAGAATGGACTGGTTGGATCTCCTTGCAGTCCAAGGGACTCTCAAGAGTCTTCTCCAACACCACAGTTCAAAAGCATCAATTCTTCGGCGCTCAGCTTTCTTCACAGTCCAACTCTCACATTCATACATGACCACTATTTCCCATCTATTTCCCATGAAGTGATGGGACCAGATGCCATGATCTTCGTTTTCTGAATGTTGAGCTTTAAGCCAACTTTGTCACTCTCCTCTTTCATTTCATCAAGAGGCTTTTTAGTTCCTCTTCACTTTCTGCCATAAGGGTGGTGTCATCTGCATATCTGAGGTTATTGATATTTCTCCCAGCAATCTTGATTCCCGCTTGTGCTTCTTCCAGCCCAGTGTTTCTCATGATGTACTCTGCATAGAAGTTAAATAAGCAGGGTGACAATATACAGCCTTGATGTACTCCTTTTCCTGTTTGGAACCAGTCTGTTGTTCCATGTCCAGTTCTAACTGTTGCTTCCTGACCTGCATATAGGTTTCTCAAGAGGCAGGTCAGGTCATCTGGTATTCTCATCTCTTTCAGCATTTTCCACAGTTTATTGTGAACCACACAGTCAAAGGCTTTGGCATAGTCAATAAAGCAGAAATAGATGTTTTTCTGGAACTCTCTTGCTTTTTCGATGATCCAGCGGATGTTGGCAATTTGATCTCTGGTTCCTCTGCCTTTTCTAAAACCAGCTTAAACATCAGGGAGTTCACGGTTCATGTATTGCTGAAGCCTGGCTTGGAGAATTTTGAGCATTACTTTACTAGCATGTGAGATGAGTGCAATTGTGCGGTAGTTTGAGCATTCTTTGGTATTGCCTTTCTTTGGGATTGGAATGAAAACTGACCTTTTCCAGTCCTGTGGCCACTGCTGAGTTTTCCAAACTTACTGGCATATTGAGTGCAGCACTTTCACAGCATCATCTTTCAGGATTTGAAACAGCTCAACTGGAATTCCATCACCTCCACTAGCTTTGTTCATAGTGATGCTTTCTAAGGCCCACTTGACTTCACATTCCAGGATGTCTGGCTCTAAGTGAGTGAACACACCATTGTGATTATCTGGGTCGTGAAGATCTTTTTTTGTACACTTCTTCCATGTATTCTTGCCACCTCTTCTTAATATCTTCTGCTTCTGTTAGGTCCATACCATTTCTGTCCTTTATCAAGCCTATCTTTGCATGAAATATTCTCTTAGTATCTCTAATTTTCTTGAAGAGATCTCTAGTCCTTCCCATTCTGTTGTTTTCCTCTATTTCTTTGCATTGATTGCTCAGGAAGGCTTTCTTATCTCTTCTTGCTCTTCTTTGAAACTCTGCATTCAGATGCTTGTATCTTTCCTTTTCTCCTTTGCTTTTCACTTCTCTTCTTTTTACAGCTATTTGTAAGGCCTCCTCAGACAGCCATTTTCCTTTTTTGCATTTATTTTCCATGGGGATGGTCTTGATCCGTATCTCCTGTACAGTGTCACAAACATCCATCCATAGTTCATCAGGCACTCTCTATCTATCAGATCTAGGCCCTTAAATCTATTTCTCACTTCCACTGTATAATCATAGGGAATTTGATTTAGGTCATACCTGAATGGTCTAGTGGTTTTCCCTACTTTCTTCAATTTAAGTCTGAATTTGGCAATAAGGAGTTCATGATCTGAGCCACAGTCAGCTCCTGGTCTTGTTTTGTTCACTGTTTAGAGCTTCTCCATCTTTGGCTGCAAAGAATAGAATCAATCTGATTTCAGTGTTGACCATCTGGTGATGTCCATGTGTAGAGTCTTCTCTTGTGTTGTTGGAAGAGGGTGTTTGCTATGACCCGAGCATTTTCTTGGCAAAACTCTATTAGTCTTTGTCCTGCTTCATTCTGTATTCCAAGGCCAAATTTGCCTGCTACTCCAGGTGTTTCTTGACTTCCTACTTTTGCATTCCAGTCCCCTATAATGAAAAGGACATCTTTTGGGGGTGTTAGTTCTAGACAATGTAATATCAGGTGGTGATAAATTATGTGAAGAAAAAATGAGCCTTGGTCAGATGGCAGAGAATGGCAGAGGGGAGTAGCTAGATCAGGAGGTCAGGAAAGACTGCTCCAAGGAGGTGACATTGGAGCAGAGCACCCTGCATGAGGTGAGGGAGCAGGATAAACTGATATGTGCCTCATTGCACTTTATTTCCTGCTTGGCTGCCGAGAAGGCAGGGGCTGACTCAGTTTATTTTTGCACAATCTGGGCTCAGTGTGAGTCTGTGGATGCTTAGCTGGTGGTGAGGGGAGGTGGATCTGGAGGGTAGGGAGTGGTCTGAGTAGGTATGGGCAGTGCTGGAGCCAGACCTACCCAAGGACTCAGGCCTTTTGGATCCTCATTCCTTCTGGAACATTGATCAGTTTATTCTCTCACTGAGCAGTTTCTTAAACATTCTGTTTTCTGGGCTGCATGCTTCACTTGGGGAATTTTTAAAGGATGAGGAATACTGGTTTCTGTACCATGCTGCACAAGATTCCTACCACTTTCAACAAATTGATAGACTAGCTTTAATTTTCAGAGCCCTATACATGCCATCTCTTGCACAGGCAGGAAAAAGAGCACACACTACTGCAGCTGGGCTTCCTGTGCACAAGGTGCCTTGGCGATAAAGGTTGCTCAGGCACCTCCAAATCAGAACTACCAAGTCAAGGCATCTAAGGAATAGCAAACATTTCTTGATTTTAAAATGTTCAGCAAGAAAGTTGTTTCTACCGGGGATGAAAAGTAGTGAGTGAACTACAGTGGGTATGGGCTAGGTCTGAGACATGTGGAAAGCCAAGTAAGACTGCAAGTAAATTCTGAAAATCTAACCAAACTACAGCAGTGAAAAAGAGTGGATTTCAGCTGCCCACAAGCAGTGGGTGGATTTCAGGTATGCAGTGTTGAGCAGAAGAAGGAAGTTGTAGAAGAATGTCAGCAATGATTCCACATATCCTGAGTTCCCAGATGTTCACAACCAGTGTGTTTTTAGGAATTTAAGTGTGGTAAAATGATTTTTAGAAAAACTAAGAAAATGGCAAACATGAAATGCAGAGTGATGATGACCTTTGAGGAGGAAGTGGAGTTGGGGTCAGGAAGGGACATGTGGCAGATCCTGGCCTATTATGGCTTCCTCTTGCACTAGTTGGTGTGTGTGTGAACGTTTGTTATATCATTCTTCATACTTTTTTTTATTTTATAAATAATCTTTCGTATACTCTATACTGAAGAAAGATGAAAAAGAAACACTTGATTTTTTAAAATGGTATCACACAAAATAAACCCCAACCACATGGTCATTTTCAGCTTTCCCTTGTGTAGACCAAGCGTGTGATCTTTAAAGCACACTGGAAGTGACATGGCTTTGAATAGCATGGGATGGGGGCTAGTCAATACTATGAACACTCATCCAGAAATGCAGATGGGACTTGTAATGAATGGCTCTGACAGTGTATTGTTCTCCTCTCAGATCTGTTGTTGTTGTTATTCAGTTGCTAAGTTGTTTCCGACTCCTTGCAACCCCATGGACCACAGCATGCCAGGCTCCGCTGCCCTTCACTGTCTCCTGGAGTTTGCTCAAACTCTTGTCCATTGAATCGGTGATGCCATCGAACCATCTCATCCTCTGTTGCCCCCTTCTTCTCCTGCCCTCAATCTTTCCCAGCATCAGGATCTTTTCCAATGAGTCGGCTCTTCACAGCAGATGGCCAAAATATTGGAGCATCGGCTTCAGCATCAGTCCTTCCAGTGAATATTCAGGGTTGATTTCCTTTAGGATTGACTGGTTGGATCTTCTTGCTATCCAAGGGACTCTTAAGCACCACAATTTGAAAACATCAGTTCTTCAGCACTCAACCTTCTTTATGGTCCAACTCTCACATCCATTCATGACTACTGGAAAAACCATAGCTTTGACTATACAGATCTTTAGACAAAGTGATGTCTCTGCTTTTTAATACGCTGTCTAGGTTTGTCATAGCTTTCCTTCCAAGGAGCAAGTGTCTCTTAATTTCATGGCTGCAGTCACCGTCCACAGTGATTTTGGAGCCCAAGAAAATAAAGTCTGTCACTGTTTCCACTTTTTCCCCCATCTATTTGCCATGAAGTGATGGGACTGGATGCCATGATCTTAGTTTTCTTAACTTTGAGTTTTAAGCCAACTTTTTCACTCTCCTCTTTCACTCTCATCAAGAGACTCTTTTGTTCCTCTTCACTTCCTGCCATTAGAGTGGTATCATCTGCATATCTGATGATGTTGATATTTCTCCAGGCAATCTTAATTCCACCTTTGGATTCATCCCAGATCTGAACAGTTAAATCACTGTAGGGTGGCTGTGCATATTAATAGCATTGCTCTTTTAAGTGTTCAAGTTTATTTTCATTGTTGATTGACATTGTTGGGTACTTGTATGGTTTTAGAAGACTAGCTTCAGCAACACTCGTTAAGATGTGGATGGAGCATAGATTGCCTCTTATAAGCTAGAGAAAGGAAACTGAGTGTGATCAAGTGGGTTTACCCAGTCTGTCTTGCCTCTGCCTCTGCTTGTTGGTGCTGTTTGTACTCCTAGTTCTTCTGTGTGAACTATTCTCTAATGGTTTCAGATTCTTAGAAATATATTCCAAATTGGTTTGGTCATTATGATGGGGAACGTATCCATTATCCCTTGCTGCTGTGACAAACTCTCTAAAACCTAGTGGCATAAAACAACAATTTGTTATTAATTCTCACAGCTCTGTGACTTAGACTTACTGGGAGGGTCTTAGTTAGGGTCTTTTATGTGGTTGTTCTGTGGATTAACATGGGCTCACTGGAAAGTTCTCACCCTGGGGGTCTTCTGTGCAGTTATAGTTCACTGTCAACTGGTGCTACAGTTACAACCTAAGGTCCAAAATGGCCTATTAAGGATTTTGGCCCATAAACCCCAGTTAAGGCCTATGCCTCGAATTGGCACAGCATTCCTTCTCTGCTGTGTTTTCTTAGTCAAAGCAGTGGAAACACCTCAGATTCAATGGAATGGAAAAATAAACTTGGAAAGATCATGTGAGGTGGAAGAAGATATTATTGGGGCCATCTTTGGAAAATTTAATCTGCCAAAGAAAATGACTTTCAGAGATAGCTTGCCTGAGATCAATTTTGCATCAGGAACCTAAGTTAATTTCATGTTATCATGCATTAGAAACAAAACTTGAGAGAGTCCATATGAGGGAAGGAATTAAGGCAAGTTGTCTGATGGCCCAAAATAAGCACCTCCCACTTAGAATCACAGGCTCCTGGAGCCAACCTGTCTGTGCCTTTCATGGTTGAGGGCCTTTAATTAGTCACTGCCGAGCACCATTCACATAGGCTTCTTTGGTAGATGTGTGGCACCATTGCCCTGCCCAAAAGAGTATCTACAGTGGACCATGGTTTAACTATTGTGTGTGTTACCACTGTCCTTCTCAGATAGACTTACATTCTTTCCTGAAATTTTTCTTGAAAGAGATAATTGAAAATGTTAAGTTATACCCCCTCCTCACAGCCATAATTATATACTCACCCAGTCCTAGTCCTGTATTTGTCAGTCTTAGTAGAGAATAATTTGAGTTTAGACCAATTTTAAAAACCTATTTATTTTGAAATCACTTCAATCCTATAGAAGAATTGCAAGAATAGAATAAAGAACTCCTGTGTACCTTTCATCCTGTTGGCATGTAGCTGCACAGATTTCATCATTCCCATCCCCTACTCACTCTCATGCAGTCTCCATAGATATACATTTTCTGAGAACCATTTGAGTCATTTGCAGGCATCCTGACCCTTTATCCCTAAGAATGAAGATATTCTCTTGTGTGACCACAATATAGTTGTGAAAAGTCAGGAAAGTTAACATTTGACATGATGTTGTTAATTTCCAGACTGTAATCTTTGCCTGCTGTCCCAGTGACATCCTCTGCAACATCTTTTTCCTGGTCCAGAATCCAACCCAGGGTCCCACATTACATTTAGTTGTCTTGCCACCTCAGTCTCCTTAACTTGCCGTAGTTCTTCAGCCTTTCTTAATGACTCTGACATTTGTAAAGAGCACAGACCAGTGGGTTTTATTCTTTTTAGGACTGTCCTTCATTTTGAGTTGGTTTGCTGTTTCCTCATGGTTAGATTCAGATTATATGGGGGGCAGGAGTTCCGTGGAAGGGATATTGGTTCCTTCTCAGTGCATATGTCAGGAGGCTATGATGTCAGGAGGCTATGTTTCATTACTGGTGATGATAGCTGTGATCACTGAGTTGAGGTGGTATACATAGGTTTCTCTGGTATAAAATTACTCATTTTCCCTCTGGAAAGTAGTAAAATGTGATTGACAAATAGACTTGTCAGAATGTTGATCAAGTTGTGCTGTTGAGGCAACAGACCCCTCCCATCCTGTGGGTGGGCTGTGTTTACTTGGCCTGGAGTCAAGTGGCTTGGGAGAAAAATAGAACTAGATTCTAAGATGTGGAGAAAAAAAGCCCTTTGGGTTTATGCTTTGCAGTAAACTCAGGTTCAGAAGCGTGACGACCCTCTCCTGAGAGTCTTCTTGCTGCTCTGCTTACAGAGGTGTTTGTTTATATTTCCTACCAGTCACCAAACCTCAAAAGGTTATATAATCCTGCCTTGTGCATCAGAGAGGCCTATCTCTGTTAACCCAACAAAATTTGTGAATTCCTTTTGTTAAGTTTTTAATCACTGGAGATATTAAGCTTTTAAAAATTGAAGTGGAAAAGCTATTTTAAAAAGCAAGATGAAAAATCTAGTGCTTTGGCTCTCTCATCTCTTTACACCTCTTGGGAAAGGTCATTTAAGCATTTAGGATTGGGATTTTCTTATCTAAAATATGGTTAATAGTAATTTCCTATGTACCTTACTGGGTTATTGTGGTAATCAAATAGACCCTTATCGAATAGATGAGAAGGCACTTTAGAATGAAACTATGAAAGCACAGTGAGTTCCCTGATTAATTTGTGTTTAACTTCTTTCATCAGCCAAGATATCTATTTCTAGGAAACTGGGGAAACAAGAGCTTTGCTACACTTAGTTTGGCTTGCGGTAAGTGGTGTGAGCACGGGGCCAGAGAGCCTCGGGGCCTGGCAGACCAGCATCACCCGGTGTAAGATGCCCATGTTCAGCAACTCTTGCAGGGCTGGCAGGGTACCGTGTCCATGTAGGAAGTAGTGAGGCAAGATGAGCAGGAAACTCTACAGATTTGGAAATAAAATAGGGAAATTCTAAGATTGTGTTCTGTAGTTTGGTCATTTGGTATTTTTTCAAAAAGCAATGACTTACTTACTCTTTCTCTTATTTGAAGGTCATGTTTGTATGTGTACGCAAGTGTGTGTGTGTGTGTGTGTGTGTGTGTGTGTGTGTGTGTGTGTTCTAAGTTACTATATTTTTTTATTGGGCAAGGACTGGGGTAGGGGAATGTAACTAGATTCCTTAATATATTAAGTTTTATCCCAAATAATTCACCCTTACTTCTCAGGTAGCAATTATTTTTAGATGTGTGCTCATGGACAATTGGCCCACTTTTATTTATAATAGAACCTTAGAGTCTGTGGTGTGAACAGAACGTACATGTGACTGTTCTCTTAAAGCAAACTGAAGCAAGGCTGCTCAGAGCCAAGTAGGTCTGAGGCTGTCAGAACCTCTCCTACCCAGGCGAGGCCAGCCTTTCCCCTTGATATAATAGTCCTGCCCTGCATGTTCCTCTTACAGGCTCTGAGCACACTGACTGAGGGGAGGGCATGGCTTCATTGGGCTCCATTCCCTTCTGAGCATGAGCCATTTAGACCAGGCCATGGGGTCATGTTGGGATCCAGATTCTGCTACTAAGGTGGGACTATAGAATGAATTGGGCCTGTAGCCATTTCAAGCCTGTTACCCACTCCTCCCTGAGTCCAGCCCTGGAGACCCTCCTGGTAGAAGTGGGGTCTGCAGAAGAGCTCCTCACATGTCTGCACATGTGCAACAGGTGCTTGCACCAGGACCCCAGGGAGCCCACGTCTCAGGTACCACTGAGGGAAGTGCAGGTGTGTGCTTGCTGCAGGCAGGTCCCTTAGACAATTATAATGGACTGGATGGTGGGCGCCCAGTACCTTTGCTCTGTCTCATCCAGCAGAGAGGTCATGCTTCACTCCTGGGGGAGGAGGATGAGGGCCAGGAAAAAGAGCAGATGGCTTTTTGCCGGTCCTTTCAGTAGCAGAAATTCCTAATTGATGAGTCAAGTTAGGAATGCTTATGGGAGGAGGACATGTTTCTGTCTGCGTCATCTGCCATGAAACAGCAGCCTTCCTATGGCCGGCCTCTCCAAATCCCACATCCAGGAGTAATTCTTTATACTGTTGACTGCCCCTGCAGTGGTTGCACCAGAGCTGCACAGAGCATGCACTTGACATTCCAGGGAGTAAGTGGCCTGTTTTGATCTTCTCAGCGTATAGGACCAGCTCCCTCAACCCCTCCTGGTGGTTATAGGATCATTGCATCCCTAGATGACAGTATGGAAGGAGGGCATTGTTGAGCACATCTCCTGCCATACAGTTATATGGGCTGTTTGAGTCTAAACATAGGTTTTTGCAGCTAATTGGAAAATGATGCTTAATGGAACATTGTCATCATGAGGTAGCAGGACCTGTGATGTCCCTCATTATGCTTCCTCCTGCTTTTGGTTTGTTCTCATCTGTAAGGATAACTCAGATTTTATTTTATCATATATTAACACCAATATCTGACAGCTATTGTGTGCTTACTCTGTGCCCCTTCTAAAATGAACATCTGGGGATCATGGTGACCCCAAACTCCAGCTTAGCCACACTGCGAACAGGGAATAGGGCCAAGTTGAAAGAAGTGGAGTCAGGAAGTCGAAGGTTCAGACCACAGTTCAATGGCTTGTTTAACCTCTCTAAGCCCAGCTTCCTCCTCCTTAAAGTGACCGTAATAGTAGTACCTGTGTCATAACTGGTTATTGAGAACTAAAAGACACACATATATACACATACATACACAAATACACTTAGCTCGGGGGCTGGTGTGCAGACAGCACTCAGGAAGCATGAACAGAGTTTTGGAAAGTGCTACAGGAAGCCTGAGTTCCACATTATTGGAGGGATGGTCCAGGTACAACTCTGTCTGAACACTGGAGGCACTAAGAATTCCCTCTCCAGCCATGGCCTTTTAGGAAGCTCATTGGTGGGCCTTAGAGGCGTGGGAATTAGGACACCACCCCTCCAACCAGAGCAGCACCACTTTCATCTGCTTTATACACATAGAAGGTATGTGGGGGATGCTGTATGTATGTCTTACCTCAGTGGTTCTTGGCTGGGGGGTGATCTTACTCCTGAGGGGATATTTGATGATGTCTGCAGACATTTTTGATTGTCACAACCTCTGGAGGGGGAGTAGTGGAGATTGCTGCTGGCATCTAGTGAGGTGAGGCCAGGGATGCTGCTAATCAGTGCTCAAAATAGCCCCCCAGAACGAAAGATCTAGCCCAAATGTCATGGCAGGGTTGAGAAACCCTGGTACATATGCATATGTATATGGAGGGGGCAAGAGGATTCCTTACCTGGCTTTTATTTGGTTGGTGTCTAGGAACAGAATTAGAAAATCAGGAGTATCTAGAGCATGTGGAAAGAAATGCCTGGTTGTCAAGAGATGCCCTGGGAATAGTGGGGCCTGAGTCAGCTGAGCCCCAGGACTGAGGCAGGACAGTCTGCAGAGGGGAAGCACCATCCACACGTGGACAAGGTGTCAGGGGATTCTGGGTGGCTCCACACCTAACAGGATGGTGGCGCAGGGGAAGTTGTTATGGCTAATATGAAGTGATCCTTTCTGGCCTCACACTGGTCCAGCTAGGGAGCGGACTGCCGGAGAGGGGTGTACAGTTCACCATGGAAATGGGATCTGGATGGATTCCATATCTGTAAAATGGTTGATACTGAAACATCTGAATTTTAAAAATCCAGGTCACTTTTCAGTCACATTCTTTGGGTCACTGTGTGACCCTCAGCCTGGCACGGACTGAGAAAAAGTGTTCTCTTCAACAGCCAGAGTTTGCCTTCTACCATGACAGCATCAGTTGAAAACTGGCCTGCATCTTTTCCAGTCCACATACCACTTGAGGATTATTTTCCAGCTCAAGACCAAGTTTAATATTGATCCTATCTTGTTTTTTCCTTACCCCCAGTATCTGATTAGGTAACTCTTTAGGTCTCTGGTGAGAAATTGGCCTTTAATATTATGCTGACTTGCCATTTTTATAGGCCACAGTGGTTGAATATTAACAGTTTCATATTGTTCAACCTGCTACAGGATTGAGAGTGACAATTTGTAATTTGTCAGCCGAGTACTTTATGTTCTTCCTAAAAGTACTCTATACAAATGTCACCCCAGTATGTGTGAACTTCTGGGTATACTCAGCAACTGAATCTAGGCTGTTACCCATGTCATCAGCAACCAGAGCTCACCAGGAGCCAGACTCAGCTAGGACACATGTAATGGACCTTCTTCCAACAGAGGTAAGGCAAGGTCCTGTATGTTAACAAAACTATATTTCCCTGGGTGGACATGGGCTTGTTCTCACATTTTGCATCTTCCCAGTAACTGAAGAGAGTCTTGTAAACCTTGAGAACCTTGAAAAAGACACCCCCTCTCCCCACCTCATCATTGACTTTGTTCCTCAGAACTTGAAAAGGAACTAGATGTCAGTTATACCTCAGCAAAGGTGATTTTTTTTTTAACTGTATGATTCCACTTATGTTAAGTACATGGAATAATCAAATCCTTGGAGACAGAAAGTGTAAAGTGGTTTCCCAGGGGCTGGAGAGAGGTGAGAATGTGGAGTTAGTATTTAAAAAGTACAGTGTTCTGGAGGTGAACAGTGGTGGGATGGTTGCACTAAAGTGTGAATGGACTTAATGCCACTGAACTGTACACTTTTTTTGGTACACTTTAAAGTGGTTAAGGTGGTACAGTTCATGTTGTATTTTGCCGTAATTAGAAAAAAATAGGACTGGGCTTGTTCATTGCCATACGCTGAAGCCAGATCCAACCTTGGTGTTCATCTAAAAAAAGGAGGTGGGGAAATGCCTAACACTTTACTCTCATGTTGTCGTCAAACTTAAGTGAAATCAGGACATGATGTCATCAGCTGAGCTTCCTAAAACTTTGTCCCTTCTGTAGGGGATGTCTTATAAGTACCATACATTCCTGTTAGAGTGATAGTACTTCAGGGACTGCTAAGTGTGTGCTCCTCCTTACATTTGTCCCTCTTGAAGGATGAAATTGTTCAGCTTTTTGGAACCAGATGTCTTCAGAACAGAGAGTTCTGTGGTCAGGCCCAGTAATCATCTTATGGCGTGGTTTTGGTTTTCCAGGGCAACTTCAAAAGCATATCCGCAGTCTCCAAAGAACACAAAGCCGCCATACCCAGGATCTCCGGTGAAGTACCGCCTCCCCAGCTTTTCTGGCCAGGAGACACCCAAGAAGAAAGCAGACAAAGAGAAGAGCAACAAGGAGAAAGAAGGCACTCTGACTCAGCAGGCAGCCAGCTCACCGAAGGAGGAGGCCCCAGAGAAGCACGTGGCAGACAGGCAGGCCACCGAGAAGCATGAGAAGCACGAGGCCATGGCAGGGAAGGCCAAGGGTGGCAGAGGTAGGCCCTCCTTGCCCAACTGGTTCTGCCACTGAGTCCATCCCCACAGGAGCCTCGGGTTTGGGGGAAATACGGGGATTTTCCCCAGAGACGACTCCATGCCCTGGTGCTGCTTTCTCAGCTGGCACGTTGCCCAGTCCTTCCCCTTGCTCTCCTGAGTGTCTCCTGGCAGAGGAGACTGAGGGACTGGCACTGCTTCTGGCTGTGGAAGCCCCGGGGGGTGCTGAGCTATGTTTGGTCAGGGCATGCCCTTCCCACAGAGAGGGGCTTCCTGTAGTCCTCTAAGCTTCTGTGACAGCCATGGTGAGTTCACCCAGACAGGTGCAGTGGTGGAGGCTGCCATGGGGCTTGCTGGTGACCCATCTCTCCTCCTTGCCTTTCCACTGCCCTCCACAGTGGAATGCATCCAGGGTCCCAGCCAGCCCATGGCAGCCTCTGCTCGGTGGCTGATTGTGCTGGTCCCGGCAGCATTTCCTGTCACCCACTGGGTTGGCTTTTTCAATTCCAAGTGGCAGCTGCCATGTGAGTGCAGTCATGATTTCATGTCCCTTGATCTTTTCCTCCGACGCAGCCTCAGGGAAGCCCACAGCGGGCACCACTGATGCAGGAGAGGCCACAAAGATCCTGTCTGAAAAGAGACGACAGGCCCGGCTGCAGAAGGAACAGGAGGAGCAGGAACGTCTGGAGAAGGAAAAACAAGACAAGTATGGGTGGTGCTCAGACCTTTTCAGACCGCTGTAAATGCCCAGCTCCTGAATCTCAATGTTACAGACAGCCCCTGTTCTCAGCCTGGACTCTAGCACCAGCCAGGCCTTGCAGAACTATCTGTAGAGTTTGAGTTTTGTTTATAGAATGAGATTCTCCTTGAAAAGACTGGAGATGCCAAGATGTAAACATCTTGATTCTGCTTCCTAAATCGTGTCCCCCTGCCACCCCCAGTTATCCTAACTCGCATCCCCAGGTAAGAGAGAGGAGGGTTGAGCAGACACCCGTTGATGGGGCAGAAGCCACCCTCATAGTCCATGAGACACAAGGTTACAGGGACTCCATCCTGGAGCAGGACAGAAGATGTCATGGCAGTGGTCCCTAAACTTTGGAGGCTATCACAGTCTGTTAAGGGTTGTGGTAAAAATCCACAGGCTAGGCTGTGTCTTGCCTCAGTATTTCACTAGAGTTTGAGAACCACTGCATTTATCCCCGGAGCACTTGGTCAAAATACAGACAGTTCTGTCTTTTTTAGTCTTAGTATTCAGAGAGAAATGCATGTTGAAGGGCAAGGTAGATTTATCATTAAGTTGATATAGGAAGCTTTTAGGATAATCACAGCCTGTAGTCCACTACCATTGAGAGAATTAACATAACAGGAAGCCCACCATGCTGTAGTAGTTGACGACTGGCGCTGAGTTTAGACTGATAGAATACTCTTGATCTGTAAGTGACCTTGACAAGTCTTTCATGGTCTCTCATTATGCTTTTGCTGATTTATTTTTTTTCAAAGGGTGGTAGGGGAAGATATAACTGGTCCCTTCTTCAAATTCTGGACTTTTCTGATGATTTTCCCACATCAAACCTTTTGGGCAACAGCAGCAGGTCTTTTTGTTGAGTGGTGTGCTTGGGCTGGGTTGCGTGGACCACAGGGTATGTGAAGGGAGGTCCCAGGAGAGGAAGCTGAGTTGCAGGACCTCCAGTGATAGGCCAGGGGCTATGCAGGCCCTGAGCAGCTGAGTTACATGCCTGTAGCTTGTTCTGGGGCAGGTGCAGCCATCTGCCTTCCAGCCAGCACTCTCCTGCATTTCCTTATACAGCAGACCCTCCCCAGTGGCTGGGGATAAGGGATGCATCCACTGAATGGTGACTGCAATGCAGAGCTTTCTGGTACTTGCTGCCTGGTGAGGAAGTGGGATGGGGTTGGCATGGTTGACAGGAACAAGGATGGAAGAGGGTGTCAGAACTACATGTGGGTCTGGTGAACTCTGGAGGAAACCTAGTGATGCTGGCAAGAGTGGCAGGGTGGCGCTGCCTGTGGCAGAGGGGTGCTGGAGGAATGACCACAGCCATGTTCTCTCTGGGTCATTAAACAAGGAGAGAAAGAATGTTTATTCTTGCAGAGGATTTTGAGGTTCTTGGTTTCACACAGGAGAAGCCAGTTCTTCTCTACTTTGGGGGAAGCAGAGTATGGTTGAATGGAGGGAATTTTAGGGGCTCATGGGCCTCTGGGGAGGAATTTGTGTTCTGAGTGATGAGGAGGATTATGGAGACCTAGGGGCTAAGAGAATGTGTTACTTACTCATGGGCATGCATCCAGCACCTTGGAAGTCCTCATGGTAAAATGGAAGAAACAGTGACTTTCAGATCCAGAGGGTGAAGAGAAAGATGAAGTAGCTTGTGTGTTAATTTATATACAACATATCCTTTGTGTATTAACTTCTCTGAGACAGTCACAACTGGCTGTTTAGAAGAGAGAGAACTGAAATAGTGCTCTGATTAACCTTGGGAGAGATTTTGTTATGGATATATCTGGTTTTTATAATCCTGTGTTGGGCATCCTAGTCTTTCATTGCGGAATCTAAGAACTGGTGAGTTTCTTTCTGAGTAGGCCCCATAATGCTCTTCTCCAAAGTTCTCCAGAATATTTGTTAATAATTTCAGTTGTTCCAGCTTTTAGACACTGCAGCTTTTGCGATTTCTAAAGCCAACTATTAGGATGCAAGGATGTTCTTTTTAAGTCTTGATCTTTTATAGTAACATACCAACAGCCCAGTAAGTCAGTGCTACATGCTTCCAAAGAGAGGTTTTTTCTAAAAAACATACAGATTTATAGAAATTATCTTTATTTGGAAGCAGGTATCACTGGTAAGTTGCTATTCCCATTGTTTTGAATGGGCTTCATAAATGTTGAGTGGTTTTTCCAAGGAAGGGTAACACAGCAGGTGGTACAGTCAGAATGCAGTCTTGGCCTTGCCCATGTGGCACATTGCCAGTCAGTAATTGATTGCAAAATGAGTATAGTTACCTACAATTTTTCATAGATGAGGAAAATGACACGTGAGCAGGAAGAACGTTAGAAATGTAAAAATAAGCACTTAAGACTGTACAGAATTTTCCCTCACTGCTTAGATCTCTTTATTGTTACATCACCAACCATTCATCTGTGGGTTAAAAATGTCTAAATGCCATTTAATTTTCATTTAGTAAAGAATAAAAGCTAAAACATTTTTTTAAGAATGACAAAATAAATGGAAAATAGATGCTTTAATTTTTGTATTAAATGTTGGGTTTCTGTTGAGCATTTCCTTCCATTTGCTACTTCAGAAGTCACATACTAATTAGAATCAAAGTGAACTTTTTGAGCTCCTAGTCATTGTTCTTAAATTGCTGTCTGGCACAGATGTAGCCATTGAGACATTTCTAGTTTTTTTTCTAGCTTAAGTTGGTTTTAAATATTTATTCTCAGTTTTTAAATAATTGTCATTGAATAAGAATGATGGGGCTGTGATCATTTGTAAATTGACTAGGGAACATTTGTCTCTTCATTACAGTCTTTCATAAACCAATATATTAGTACTCTCGATATCACAGAATTTGAAGTCAACCCTGGTTAATATTTCTTGGTAACTGTATGGACTGGAGTGGCTTTCTGGGAAGGATGAGTCATTTTCTTAAGTGGATGCTAATTCACATGCATGTGTCTATGACTGTGTCACACATACATTATGTTCTACTGTTAGCACAGAGTTCTTGGTGGTTTGTCTTTTGGGCATGTCATCACTGTCTTGTAACAATAGTTCTGTTCTCAAAAGACTGGAGAAAGAGGAATTAAAAAGAAAGGCAGAGGAAGAAAGACTTCGCCTAGAGGAAGCCCGTAAACAGGAAGAGGAAAAGAAGCAGCAAGAGGAGGAAGAGAAAAGGAAGGTAGCAGAGGAGGCAAAGCAGAAGGCCAAGGAGGCACTGCTGTTGAAAGAAGAGCAAGAAAAGGAAAAACAAGAAAAAGAAAAGCAGGAAAAAGCCATGATTGTAAAGCAGGTACTGTGCAAGTCTTTATATAGACTTCCTTAAGGGCCTTAGTATTAGGTAAAATTAGTTAAATTTGAATGACTTACAATGTTTCCTTGAAGCATTTTCTTTAACTGAACTAGTTAATATATTTGAGTTACTTTGGGCAACACAAGTGAAGTGGTAATGTTTGTTATATGTCAGTTTTGATTCTCCCAAAGGCAGACCCTGGATAAGAATTTGAGTGTCAGCAGTTTATTTGGGAGATGATCCTAGGAAGCTGGTAGGGGAGTGAGAAGAAAGCCAATGTAAGCACACTGATGAGTGGGTTACTGTGGGCATACGGAACTTGTTCCTTGTGGAACTCTAGGAGACTATGGAATATGCGTTAGAATTACCCCTTGGAGGGATGAGGAAACTAGGTTATTTATCTTCCAACTCCTGCCCCTTGTGGTTGAAAGTAACTTTGAGGAATTAACTTCCTGAAACTCCTAGCCACATGCATACTTCATGGTCAGAGACTACCCTCAGATACAAAAAGACATTGACCTTGTATGCAAAGTGTCTGCAGGTAATTTGCATGATAGACTGAGGTCCTATGAATGAGACCGAACCATGTCTGCTGTGTCATAGGGCAGGCTGTAAAAATCCACATTGAATATTGGTGCAGCACCCACTTTGGGTAGATGATGAGATGGAGGAACAAGTGCAAATCCCAGAGAATTAACTAGTGTTTTCTTAAGCTTAGTAATGCCTATACCTTGGTTTCTATGTTTCTACCAGAAGGAAGCAGCAGAAGCAAAGGCCCAGGAGGCAGCTAAACAAATGCGTCTGAAAAGAGAACAGATCATGCTACAGATGGAGCAGGAGCGACTGGAGAGGAAGAAGGTGAGGGCTAAGGGATTAAGTGTACTTAGGATGAGGCAGGGACAGGAAGGGAGTCTAGTTATGTTCTGCAGTCGTTGAGTACAATGCTCTTAGAATTGTTATTTAGGTTGAATTCATTGATCATACTATTCAAATCTTCTGTATCTTTATGAGTTTTCTGTCATCTTGTTCTTTTATTTACTGAGAAATGGGTATTGAAAGTATCATCTGTGATTATGGATTTGTGCATTACCCCTTCCAGTTCTATACATTTTTGCTTTCATATATTTTGAAGCTCTACTATTAGGTGAATTTATATTTCAAGTTATTAAGTTTTCCTGTTGAATTGACCCTTATATCATTATGAAATATTCCTTCTTTATCTCTAGTAATACTTTTTGTCTTAAATTCTACTTTGTCAGTCTTTTTATGATTAGCACCTGCATGATGAATTTTTTTTACTTTAAACCTATGTGTGTTCTTATAAATGTTTCCCTTATAAACAGCATTGGAGAAGGCAATGACAACCAACTGCAGTATTCTTGCCTGGAAAATTCCATGGATGGAAGAGCCTGGTGGGCTACAGTCCTTGGGGTCGCAGAGTTTAACATGACTGGGCACGCACACCTATAAACAGCATAGAGTCAGGATTTGTTATTTAAATCAAGTTTGACAGTTTCTGTTTTTTGATTGGTATGTTTAGACTATTTACATTTAATGTAATTATGGGTGAAGTTGGGTTTAAGGTGGTGTCCAGTTTGTGGCCTCCTCTTCTGTTCTTCAGCTAGGGTCTCTGTTGGGTGGTCCTCTTGAATGACAGGTAGTGATTTGTTGAATTCTAGCTAATCTAAAGAGAGGAAGGAGAAAGATGGGATATAAATAATTGATTCTAGATACTTACTAGTTCACTTCTTAAGCATTGGACCTTGTTCATATGGCAGAGGTATATATCTGTAAAACCAATGGAGGCACTTTCTATACACATTATCCTCTGCTAAGATTTCTCTTTTATGAGTTCTCTGAGAAATGTGAAATTGCATACAGACTGAGATACTTGTATCTATTTTTGGTCTTGTAGTCCTCTTTGTTGTTGTTGTTCAGTCACTCAGTCACGTCTCACTCTTTGCAACCTCGTGGACTGCAGCATACCAGGCTTCCCTGTCCTTTACCATCTCCCAGAGCTTGAGCAAACTCGTCCATTGAGTTGGTGATGCCATCTAACCATCTCATCCTCTGTCATGCCCTTCTACTCCTGCTTTCAATCTTTCCTAGCATCAGGGTCTTTTCTAATGAGTCGGCTCTTCTCATCAGGTGGCCAAGATACTGGAGCTTCAGCATCAGTCCTTCCAATGGATATTCAGAACTGATTTCCTTTAGGATTGACTGGTTGGATCTCCGTGTAGTTCAAGGGACTCTCAAGAGTCTTCTCCAACACCACAGTTCAAAAGCATCAATTCTTTGGCACTCAGCCTTGTTTATATGGTCCAACTCTCACATCCATACATGACTACTGGAAAAACCATAGCTTTGCGTATATGGACCTTTAAACAAAGTTATGTCTCTTCTTTTTAATACACTGTCTAGGTTTGTCATAGTTTTCCTTCCAAGGAGCAAGTATCTCTTAATTTCATGGCTGCAGTCACTGTCCACAGTGATTTTGGTGCCCAAGAAAATAAAGTCTATCACTGTTTCCATTGTTTCCCATCTATTTGCCATGAAGTGGTGAGACCTGATGCCATGATATTAGTTTTTTGAATGTTGAGTTTTCAGCCAGCTTTTTCACTCTCCTCTTTCACTTTCATCAAGAGGCTCTTCAGTTCCTCTTCACTTTCTGCCATAATGGTGTTATCATGTGCATATCTGAGGTTATTGACATTTCTGCCAGCAATCTTGATTCCAGCTTGTGCTTTATCCAGCCCAACATTTCTCATAATGTACTCTGCATATAAGTTAAATAAGCAGGGTGACAATATACAGCCTTGACATACTCCGTTCCCAATTTTGAACCAGCCAGTTTTGTTCCATGTCCGGTTCTGACTGTTGCTTCTTAACCTGCATACAGGTTTCACAGGAGGCAGGTTAAGGTGAACTGGTATTCCCATCTCTTTAAGAATTTTCCACAGTTTGTTGTGATCCACACAGTCAAAGACTTTGGCATAGTCAATAAAGCAGAAATAGATGTTTTTCTGGAATTCTCTTGTTTTTTCTGTGATCCAACGGATGTTGGCAATTTTGTCTCTGGTTCCTCTGCCTTTTCTAAATCCAGCTTGAACATCTGGAAGTTCTCAGTTCACATACGCTTGAAGCCTAGCTTGGAGAATTTTGAGCATTACTTTGCTAGCATGTGAAATGAGTGCAGTTGTGTAGTAGTTTGAACATTCTTTGGCATTGCCTTTCTTTGGGATTGGAATGAAAACTGACCTTTTTCATTTAGTGGCCACTGAGTGAGTATTCCAGTCCTGTGGCCACTGCTGAGTTTTCCAAATTTGCTGGCATATTGAGTGCTGCACATTCATATCATCATCTTTTAGGATCTGAAATATCTCAGCTGAAATTCCATCACCTCCACTAGCTTTGTTCATAGTGATGCTTTCAAAGGCCCACTTGACTTTGCATTCCAAGATGTCTGGCGCTAGGTGAGTGATCATACCATCTTGGTTATCTGGGTCATTAAGATCTTTTTTTGTATAGTTCTACTGTGTGTTCTTGCTATCTCTTCTTAATATCTTCTGCTTCTGTTACATCCATACCATTTCTGTCCTTTATTGTACCCATCTTTGCATGAAATGTTCCCTTGGTATCTCTGATTTTCTTGAAGAGATCTCTAGTCTTTCCCATTCTATTGTTTTCCTCTATTTCTTTGCATTGGTCACTGAGGAAGGCTTGCTTATCTCTCCTTGCTATTCTTTGGAACTCTGCATTCAGGTGGGTTTATCTTTCCTTTTCTCCTTTGCCTTTCCCTTCTCTTCTTTTCTCAGCTATTTGTAAGGCCTCCTCAGACAACCATTTTGCCATTTTGCATTTCTTTTTCTTGAGGATGATCTTGATCACTGCCTCCTATACAATGTCATGAACCTCCATCCATAGTTCTCCATACACTCTATCAGATCTAATCCCTTGTATCTATTTGTCACTTCCACTGTATAATCATAAAGGATTTTATTTAGGTTATACCAGAAGGGCCTAGTGGTTTTCCCTACTTTGTTCAACTTAAGTCTGAATTTTATAATAAGGAGTTTATTATCTGAGCCACAGTCAGCCCCTAGTCTTGTTTGTGCTGACTGTATAGAGCTTCTCCATCTTCAGTGCAAAGAATATAATCAATCTGATTTTGGTATTGACTATCTGGTGATGTCCATGTGTAGAGTTGTCTCTTGTGTTGTTGGAAGAGGGTTTTTGCTATGACGAACGCATTCTCTTGGCAAAACTCTGTTAGCCTTTGCCCTGCTTCATTTTGTATTACAAGGCCAAACATTTGTTATTCCAGGTATCTCTTGACTTCCTACTTTTGCATTCCAGTCCCTCTGATGAAAAGGATATCTTTTTTGGTGTAGTCCTCTTACCTGTTTCTTTTTGATTTTCAGAGAATAGATGAAATTATGAAGAGAACAAGAAAGAGTGATGTGTCTTTGGAAGTGAAGGTAGGCATTCAGAGTGCCATTTTCATAATTCATGTACTGAGAAGAATATAATGGTAGAATATATTCAGTGATATTGTAGGTCTCAGAGAGCAGGTTCTTCCTGCTTTGTTCCTGGCTAGATTAAGAAGACTGCTGGTGTCTAAAAGGAAAGAGGAGTCTAAGAAAGGAGTTTCCAGGATGGGGTGGTAATAAAAATTTCCTTGGAGAAGTGGAGGTAGGGATGCAGGGAGAAGCACTGTAGTCCACAGATTTAAAAAAAAAAAAGAGGATGGTGGCATATTACTATGGGAAACAGAGCTGATTTATAATACACGCAGAATTACCATGGAACAGACAGATGGCTCAGCCTGGTTCCAAATAACCCCTGATGCTTTTCAAAAGCACTTGTCTTGGTACATAAAGCCTACCTTCCCTCTGTTTGTTTTCAGAAAGAAGACCCAAAAGTGGAGCTTCAGTCTGCTCTGTGTGTGGAAAATAAGACAGAACCCATGGTCCCTAACAAAATAGGTGAGTGTGAGCTCTGATTCTTGGGGTCTTCATTTCAGAAAGTGAGGGATCATGGTGTTCCCTGTAGGGGACTAGCACCTATGGGTCTGAAGAGCGTTATCACTGTGTGGAGTCCATGTACTTCTCCCCACCACCACCCCCTGGGGGAGTTTCCATCTCTACAGGTCCACTTGAAAGCCAGTAGGTCCCTCAGTTACTCTAATAATCCCAGCACCAGAGCCGGGCCATCTGCTGGCTAGGCTGCTTTCCAGAGGGCTTAATTGCTGGTCACATTCTGTTAAGAACTGACTCTCTTGTTCTATAGCAGTTTCTCCTGCCTTCGGGACTTCTGGATAGTCCAGCTCTTTTCTGTCACGGATTCTTAAAGCTCCTCAGGTTTCGTGGCAGCCAGAGTCAGAATACATATATCCATCTCAAAGTCACTCTTCACATTTCTCTTTTGCCTTGTGGCTCAAAAGCCTGGGGACCTGTACAGGATATGACATCAAGTTTCTTGAGTGAGTCATGTTGTTCAGTCACTAAGTTGTGTCCGATCTTGCAACCCCACGGACTGTAACACGCCAAACTCCTCTGTCTTCCACTATCTCCTGGAGTTTGCTCAAATTCATGCCCATTGAGTCAGTGATGTTATCTAATCATTGCATCATCTGCCACCCTCTTCTCCTTTTGCCTTCAATCTTTCCCATCATCAGGGTCCTTTCCAATGAGTCGGCTCTTCACATCAGGTGGCCAAAGTAATGGGGATTCAGCTTCAGCATCAGTCCTTCCAGTGAATATTCAGGGATGATTTCCTTTAGGATTGACAGGTTTTACACTCCAGGGAACTCTCAAGAGTCTTCTCCAGCTTTACAATTCAAAAGCATCAATTCTTTGGTGCTCAGCTGTCCAAATCTCATTTCCATCCATGACTACTGGAAAAAGCATAGCTTTGACTAGACAGACATTTGTTGGCAAAGTGATGTCTCTTCCTTTTAACACGCTTTCTAGGTTTGTCATAACTTTCTTTCCAACAAGCAAGGATCTTTTAATTTCATGGCTGCAGTCATCATCCACAGTGATTTTAGAGCCCCCCAAAATAAAATCTGTCACTGCTTCCACTTTTCCCCTTCTATTTGCCATGAAGTAATGGGACCTGATGCCATGATCTCAATTTTTTTTTTTAATGTTTCAAGCCAGCTTTTTCACCCTCCTCTTTCATCCTCACCAGGAAGCTGTTTAGTTCCTCTTCACTTTCTCGCATTAAAGTGGCATCATCTGCATATCTGAGGTTGTTGTTGTTATTTTTTCCCCAGCAATCTTGATTCCAACTTGTGATTTATCTAGCCCAGCATTTCACATGACGTACTCTGCATATAAGTTAAATAAGCAGGGTGACAGTATACAGCCTTGTCCTACTGCTTTCCCAATTTTCAACTAATCTGTTGTTTCATGTCGGGTTCTAACTGTTGCTTCTTGACCTGCATACAGGTTTCTTAGGAGACAGGTGAAGTGGTCTGATATTCCCATCTATTTAAGAATTTTCCACAGTTGGTTGTGATCCACACAGTCAAAGGCTTTAGCATAGTCAGTGAAGCAGAAGTAGATGTTGTTCTGGCCCTCCCTTGCTTTTTCCATGATCAAATGAATGTTGGCATTTTGATTTCTGGTTCCTCTGCCCCTTTGAAACCCAGCTTGTACATCTGAAAGTTCTCAGTTCACGTACTGCTGAAGCCTAATTTGAAGGATTTTGAGCATAATCTTCCGAGCATGTGAAACAAGTGCAATTGTATAGTAGTTTGAATATTCTTTAGCGTTGCCCTTTTTTGGGGAATGAAAACTCCCCTTTTCCAGTCTTGTGGCCACTGCTGAGTTTTCCAAATTTGCTGACATATTGAGTGCAGCACTTTAACAGCATCATCTTTTAGGATTTGAAATAGCTCATTGGAATTACATCACCTCCACTAGCTTTGTTCATAGTAATGTTTCCTAAGGCCCACTTGACTTTACACACCAGGATGTCTGGCTATAGATGAGTGACTGCACTATCGTGGTTATCTGGGTCATTAAGACCTTTCTTGCATAGTTATTCTGTCTATTCTTGCCACTTCTGAATCTCTTCTGCTTCTGTTAGGTCCTTACTGTTTCTGCCCTTTATCATGCATATCCTTGCATGAAATGTTCCCTTGATATCTCCAGTTTTCTTAAAGATATCTCTAGTTTCTCCCATTCTGTTGTTTTCCTCTCCTTTGTATTGCTCATTTAAGAAGACCTTCTTATGTCTCCTTGCTATTCCCTGAAACTCTGCATTCATTTAGGTGTATCTTTCCTTTTCTCCCTTGCCTTTCCTTCTCTTCTTTCCTCAGCTATTTGTAAAGCCTCCTCTGACAATCACTTGACCTTTCTTGTATTACTTTTTTGGGGGGATGGTTTTGGTCACCACCTCCTGTACAATATTATGAACCTCTATCCATAGTTCTTCAGGCACTCTGTCTACCAGATCTAATCCCTTGAATCTATTTGTCACCTCTGCCGTGTAATCATAAGGGATTTGACTTAGGTCAAATACCTAAATGGCCTAGTGGTTTCCCCTACTTTCTTTACTTTGAGCCTGAATTTATAATAAGGAGCCCATGATCTGAGCTACAATCAGCTCCTGTTCTTGTTTTTGCTGCCTGTATAGAGCTTCTCCATCTTCAGCAGCTGCAAAGAACATAGTCCGATTTTGGTATTGACATCTGGAGATGTTCATGTGTATAGAGTTGGGTTGTTGGAAGAGTGTGTTTGCTATGACCAGTGTGTTTTCATGACAAAACTCTGTTAGCTTTTGTCCTGCTTCATTTTGTACTGTTTAAGACCAAACTTACCTGTTATTCTGGGTATCTCTTGACTTCCTACTTTTGCCTCCCCATCCTCTACGATGAAAAGGAAATATTTTTTTGGTGTTAGTTCTAGAATGTATTGTGGATTTTCATAGAACTGGTCAACTTAAGCTTGTTCAGCACCAGTGATTGGAGCATAAACTGAGATTACTGTGATGTTGAATCATTTGCTTATTCTGTCACTTTTGAGATTGCACCCAAGTACTGCATTTAGGACTGCATTGTTGACTCTTTCATTTGGAATTCTTGCCCACAGTAGTAAATATAATTAATTAAATTTGCCATTCCCGTCCATTTAGTTCCCTGATTCCTAAGATGTTGATGATCAGTCTTGTCATCTCCTGCTTGAGCACATCCAATTTACCTTGATTCATGGACCTAACATTCCAGGTTCCTATGCAATATTGTTCTTTAAAGCATCTGACTTAACTTGCACCACCAGGCACATCCACAACTGAGCATTGTTCCTGCTTTGGCCCAGTTGCTCCATTCTTTCTGGAGCTGTTAGTAATTGCCCTCCACTTTTCCCCAGTAGCATATTGGACACCTTCTGACCTGGGGGACTCATCTTCCAGTGTCATATCTTTTTGCCTTTTCATACTGTCTGTATGGTTCTCAAGGCAGAATACTGGAGTGAGTTGCCATTTCCTCCTTCAGTGGACCATGTTTTGTCAGAACTCCCCACTATGACCTGTCCTTCTAGGGTGGCCCTGCATGGCATAGCTCATGGCTTCATTGAGTTATGCAAGCCCCTTCACCACAATAGAGCTGTGATCCATTAAGTGGGGAGAGTGGGGCATGAGCCCTGCACAAACACAGATGATGTCATTTGTCTTCTCTTCCTGGTATGAAGGTGACTGCCTGGGGTTCTTTTTACAAAAGATGTTTCATCATTGGTAAAGCAGAGGATTGCCTACACAGATATTCCCCATGTTATTTCAGTGGTATGTTTTATGATTGATGGAATGACTTTGTGTTCTCTGTCAGAAATCAGTGTATTGAACACCTGCCAGGAAGTAAATGTTGTGGAACATGCTGCCCCAGAAACTTTCCCTCAAGATATTTTCACTGATGAACTTAAACCAGTTGAGGGACTTGTTCATCTGGACACCCTTGATGGGAAATCAAACAGTCTAGATGATTCAACTGAAGAAGTTCAGTCTATGGATATGAGGTAAGTACATTGCTTTTGAGTTTGAGCCTCATCTCTTCCCCAGATACCTCCACCATCCCTTAGTTGATTTCATCATTTCCACCCCCAAATCTTTGTACACACCTAAAATCGGTGCAGTTGCTATTCAGGAAAACTAACCATGGTTTAAGTAATATCTGTATTTTGGGTTGAGTTCCC
Source organism: Ovis aries (assembly GCF_016772045.2). NCBI lineage: Eukaryota > Metazoa > Chordata > Mammalia > Artiodactyla > Bovidae > Ovis > Ovis aries. The sequence goes on along the minus strand of NC_056080.1, from coordinate 18,507,040 downwards.
TAGAAGCAGAACCCAGAACAGGGATTCTGGGGCATGGATTTTAGTGGAGGGAAGCTCTCAGGAGAAGGGAGTGGGAGGGAAGCTGGATTGGGCAGGGGAAGTCACTCAGCAAGGGTGCAGTCTCAGCTGGTCTCATGGAGCTCTGCAGGATGGTCTTCCACCAGAAAGGGCTCTGACTGTGATAAAGACAGGGCCTTCACAGCACTGTGTTCATCAGCTGTTGACTGTGGAGAATCTGGGGTGGGGATGCTTCCATCAGCCAAGGCAATAATCCAGAGGAAGCGTGTCAGCTGTGAGTCCATAGCAGCTGGAGGATGGGTACAACCACAGCTAAAGGGGATCTGGGTAGGGCACCAAAAGGGCCCACCCACTGTGTCCAGTGTCTCATGTTTAAATAGACTTGTCATTGGAGACTTAATAAAGGAACTAATTTGCTTTCAGATCCTAACAACTTAAGGAATTCTTAACTGGTGTGTTTTGGATAATGTCACCTGGCAAATTATTCCCCGACAAAAGTAATGCTCAGTCAGCCTGGGCTTGGGGCAGAGACTGGAGTGGGGGTCTTCTCTGTGTTCAGAAGGGAATGCCAGGATTTTGCACAAGCTCTGCCAGAGCTCCAGCCTGCTGCAGCTTACCCTTCTCTCCTTCCTGTGAATTCTCAGCCTCGGCCTAGGGTGAGGGGTTGGGGAGCAGGGCCTTTCCTAGGCACACTGATTGTAAATACTGCAGCTGGCCTTAAGCCACATAATGTGAAAACATGGAGTCCAGCCTCCCTGTCTGCAGTAGAGCAAGTCCTGAGCAGTCTGATTAACAGGACCTCCTCAGTCCTTGCTACCACGCACCACTGTCCTGGCAGACTTCCCCTGATTGGCGCCACTCTGTCCCCTCCAGTAGGTGGGAACTGCTGAGACATCATAAAGGATAACGCAGTACCTACCCACCCACCCACCCCATGCTACGCTGAGGCAGTTGTGCTTATTTTTTCTGCCTCTGGGTGAGGGAACTGGACGAGACCTGGCACTGGCCAAGGTTCAAGGAAATGAAGGAGCTTTGTTTGTGTGCTGCATTCTTACTGTGGCTGCCTCTGCATTTGGAGAAGGGTGACTCCTGGGGGCAGTGCCCAAGCTTATGGCACCATTCTGTCCTCCCCATGCTCTGACCAGCTGATAAAATCCCAGGAATGGAGGTGGTCACGGTGGAAATGGGGCAGGCGTTCCCAGTAATGAAACAGTTTGCCCAGGCTCCAGCCACCGGAAGTGGTGTTAGGTCAGCTGCTTCACTTTAACTATATTCAGTGTGAGGGAGACAGATCATCTGAGCTTCTGCAGTTCATCTAGTTTTTCTAGATTCTTCTCCGGGCTCTAACGGAGGAGAAAAAAAAAAAAAAAAAAGACAAACCTGACAGCAGCCCTACTCTGGCTGTTCAGAGAGACCCCTGGTGAGGGGACTTCGCATCCCAGCCCACTGCTCATCTGAGCTAGGCCTATGGTTGACACACCACGGAACTTCTCTAAACTGTCATGGCATCTTCGCGTGTGTCATTTATCGTATACTAATGTATTACAGTGAGCATATAATGAGGCCCAAGGTCTAGTGGATGTCCAGTCTTCCACCATCTTGGGCCTAATCGGCTCTAACCAGTTTTTGTCGTATCCTCAAGGGTTATGTCATTCTTTTAAAGGTTGTGCGCTGCCCCTGCTCTCCTGTCTCAAATCCACTTCCCTGTTCTCATTCATGGGGTCCTCATTTCTGTCAGTGTCTCAGACTTGAACTAACCTGTATCTTTTATAATGTATTACATACAACTCTGGCTCTAAATCCATCTTCTCTAGGAAAGAAGAGTAGTATAACAAAATATGACAAGTAGAATTAATAGTTGTGTCTGTCTGTCTCTCTATCTCTCCATCTCTCTCTCCTTCCCTCTCTCCCTCTGCCCTCCAGTCCTGTTTCAAAAGAAGAGCTTATCTCTATCCCAGAATTTTCACCAGTGAGTGAAATGATTCCTGGGGTATCTCTGGACCAAAATGGAACTGGTAATGCCCGAGCACTTCAAGATCTCTTAGATTTCACTGGCCCCCCCATTTTCCCCAAGAGATCCAGTGAAAATCTCAGCTTGGATGACTGTAACAAAAACCTGATCGAAGGATTTAACAGTCCTGGCCAAGAAAATACTCTGAACACCTTCTGTTGACAAATACAACATCTCTTTAATGAAAGGTACAGTCTTTTGATGACAGTCTAAATCTGTAACTCTTCAACCTGGGTTTGTGAAGATAAGATAAACATCATTCAGCCTCCTGGATGGTCAATTTTATTTAAAAAGCACAAATATAAATGTGAATTCATGGTATATACTGCAGCACACACAAGAATTGAGATGGATTTCAAATGAATCCTTTAGACAAGAACCTTCAGCACCACACCCCTTGTGCTCACCCCTGCTGTTTGGGGCAGTGTGTGTAGAAGCACTGGCTAAAAGTTTGACCAGCCATCTGTCTCAAATAGCAACTTTTTAGAGACAAGAGAATTCTACCCCCACTAGTTTTATTCAGTGATATCCTACATTCTATCTAGAATCGCTCATATACATTGGTGAGTGTTGGGCCAAGTGATTTGCTGTTCTGTTGACTTCTTCTGGATTCTTTCAAAGCAAACATCTGTTCTTGGATCATCTTCCCCCCTGAGGCAAGGGGGGAAGAACCGAAGTTTGTGCCCTGAAGCTTTTGTTCCCTTCCTTTGGCCCTTTTATCTTCCCAAAGTGTTTCTAGAAGCTGCTTCTTTGAGTAAGTTACATTTATGGGTTATAAACACTCTGAATTTGTGTGTAGTTATAATCACCTCCTGTTGGCTGTACTTCAGATTTTGGGGCTTAGTTTTGAATGATGAAAACAGAATCTATCATCAGATCTTTTCATAACTAATTGCTCCTCCCATTTTAGACTGTTGAAAAATTTTCTGTTCTCAACATTCTGTCAGTCACCTTGTTTTATGATATTCCACTCCTATAACAGTACTTTGATAACTGATGTGATTTAGTCCAACCTTTCTATTTCTCAAACGAGGAAACAAGTTGGGGAGGCCACGTGGCTGAGGTCACCATGTCTCAAATGCTTATTTATACATGACCTCAGCTACTGGCTGTAGACGGTACATTTTAGAGTTTGGTTCTTCTCTTGGCTCTTGGGGAAGCAGTTGTGGTCCTTTTCACATATGAGAGGGGATGCATGACAGGTAGTTTTAAAAGTAAACCATATCCCTGGTTGGAAGAGTAGCTTTTTGGACACTTAAAAAAATTCACCTGAGTGTTCTATTTCCCTGACAGTTACATGGATTATTATTTAGTGAGAGGTTTCTTTTGTTGTTAGTGTACATTGCACCCTTTGGTTCAACTACCTCAGTATCAAATAAGGACCAGAAAATCCACAAAACCTAGAAGAGTGTTCATGGCTCCTCAAATCTATTTCCTACCTCTCTAACTAAAAAAAAGTCCAAAATCCCTGTCCCAAAAAAATCTTGGCTAAATAATTTATTTACATTCCTTGTATATTTTCATTTGTCAGATAGTCTAAGTAGCAAATTGTTCTCAGCCAGAGGTGGCACCACCCCACACTGGAAATGTGTTGGAGCGGGTTATTGTCACAATGGCTGGAGGCAGCACTGGCATTTGGAAAGCAAAACTTGTGACATTAATCATCCTGCAGGTTTTAGAATAGTCCCACATGAAGAAAATTTGATCCCCTCACCCAAAGAATAGTCCTACACAAAATGCTGCAGCACTTCCATTGAGAGGTACTGTAAGCCAAGGAAATGTAGTTACTAAGAAGGTAGAAAGTACCACACTGCATGATCATTTTAGTGACAGAGAATAGATGCTACAAATTGCAAAATATTGTCTCTACTTTGGTTTCACCTGGTTTTGGTTTTGAATTGACACAGGTGGTGTTTGGAGAACCCGTGAAGCTGCTGGTAGTCAAATCTGAGCTGCCAGCCCTTTGAAGAAACTTCAGTCATCTTTAACTGCTGGATTCTAAACTACTAAATTGAAATGTAACTGCATTCCTAGTTAGTATGTCAAACGCTGGCCACTCTCAGTAGAAGCTTGAGACAGTGGCCTTTTCGGGCTTTAGCAGAGTTCTATGTTACAGTTCTATTTATGAGCTTTAGCTGCTGATAAAGCGCTTCCTGTACTCCTCTATTATCATAGTGATCTTCTGAATAACCCGTGTGATTTTGACTTGAAAAGTCACCTTATAGCCATTCTTATCCCCAAACTTGGAGCATATAAACATTTAGATGTCTTTTCTGGTAAATATTCTAGACATTTACCCAGACTCTATTTAAACATATACTGAACTTGGGCTGCATATCTCCCTGGCTCTGTTTAGAAGAAGAACACATTCTGGAGGGTTTCCCTCATCTCTGAGGTTTCTTTGCTGGAAGTTTCTATCAAGAAGCCACATTTAATATTATTAAGCTTAGTTGCCTGCAAAATGTGTTGCTTCTCATTGCTCCTTGGGCGGCCAGCAGAGTGAGTCTGGCTGAGTTAAGGAAGCCATTGAACAGCATGGAAGACTGTCTGCTCTCTTAGGCATATCCCTCCAGACTTGGGCACTTGAATCTTGCAAGGGCCTTTTCATGTTGCACCTTTAATCCTCCAAGCTATAGTCACTCCAAACCTTCAGGTGGCTTCTGGATTGAATAATTTGTGCATCTCCTGCACAGGTGGTTGCTTTTCATGTTGCTGTTTTCTTCTTGGCTCTTGGGCCTTTTGTTTGTTTGTTCAACTCTAATAAAAGCAGGCACAAATGAAAAGCACTGTGCTCTGAGACAAGGGGCCCTGCACTGGCTCCAAAATGGCACTATAACAGACTTGAACATAAAAACATCTGGACGGAGGAAAATGACAGTAGAATGTATATATACTGCACACGTTTTTTGCCATATAATAGTATGTTTTCTATTGGAGAATGAAATGGCAACCCACTCTAGTATTCTTGCCTGGAGAATCCCAGGGACAGAGGAGCCTGGTGGGCTGCTGTCTATGGGGTCGCACAGAGTCGGACATGACTGAAGTGACTTAGCAGCAGCAGCAGCAGCAGTATGTTTTCTTCATTTCTTGTGGTGAAATGTGACTTTCAGATTAAAGTAACCTTTTCTTCTTTGAAAAATTTTTTTATCTTGTACAATAAAGAGTTTGGAAAGATCCATAATCCTGACTGAAGTTTGCAACCAGAATGTACAAAGAAGTCTCAGTAGTAATCTTGTTCATGTGCTCTTAAAACCAGCTACAGTGTGAGACTTTTAGTTATGGAAACTATGTATGTTTGTGTATGGTGTATATACTAAATAAAATACATGCCTCCAATAATACAGTGCCATGGATCTTGATGACTATCTGGGGAAAATCCCTTTTATGACAAGCACACAGAAAATGGTAGCATGGTCTGACTTTCAAAAAAAAATGTCTCAGCATCTTTTTTACAGCCCTGTTTTGCTAAATGTCTGTTTTCTTGCAGTCTGTTGTACCTCACAGCACCATTGTGATCATGGTGATGCCTCATTTGCGTGACGTGTACATTGTGTTTACTGTGAAATACATTTTCATTAAAGAGTCTGATGGTGTGTAGTGCTTTGTTTGTTTCTGTAGGCTCAATGAAGAAAAATGTGCTGAAACGGAACCAGATACCAGGTTTCTAAAAAACTTATTGGAAAAAAAATTTTAAATCCCGTGTGGGTGTCCTTTCCCTGTCTAACTCATGAAAATTCCTCTATTACCAGTTCCAACTGAAGCCAACTGTGGAAATAAGCTTCAGTGAGGAACTTGTAAGTATAGTAAAGTTGCTCTACTTTCATACCAGTGATGTGAGGGATTTCTAGCTGGCTGAGATGAAGTTAACCTTAGTGTAATCTCCAAAAACATTCCACAGGGCAATCTGGCATTTAAACAAAATTATAATGGAAATGATGACCCCTGTTTTCCAGTAAGCTGAAACCCACACCAACTTTTTTGCATCTAAATCATGACTGTTTACAGCCTGGAAGGCAGTTCCAACCAAGACCAGGAGTCGAAGGGCCAGGACTGAAATAGGGATGTCGGATCTTTGTGATAACTTCTGGGCTGCCATCTCTGAAGCTGAGGGCTCAGTCAGTGAAACTCTCCTTAGTTCTGATGACAAAGCCTCTAGTGAGGGTACAGGAGTGGACATCCTAATTTTTTCCATGTGCTGGCCTTGGACTGTGGCATTATAAAGTAGTTTCTGTCATCATGAGCTCTGACCAGAGGGTTGTAGTGGTGGCTAGTCATTCCTAAGAGCAATTCCTGTTTTGTGACATTCTAAATCTTTCTTAGTAACTACAGGTTTTCTCTTAGTCAAGTGCTTTCATAATTTTTTTTTTTTAATTTGGAAAGCAAATGTAAAGAAATAACTTGTTTCTAGAGTTATACCCATTACATTGGGGCACAACACTGAGTGACATCCATCCCCACTCTTTAGTGTTACTCAGGAAGCACAGTTATGTAAGAAAATGGAGCAAGAACTCTTAAGAACATTAGAAAAGAGAAGCCTTTACAGGTAGTCTTTTTGCGGGGAGCCCAAATGAAATAACTAGGAAACTCGGGATAGTTGCACAGGGGAGCTGACCACTAAGAGAAGAAAAATTGATCGTTTTCTTATACATTAAAAACAGACAGGAAAACAATCCTTAAAAAGCTTATAAAATTTCTAGAAAGAACAAACTTTGTCTAAAACTTGGCCAGAGAACATTAGAATAGATGTAAATAGAAAGACATGCCATGTTCCTGAAAGGGAAAGCCTACATACCTGACAAAGACAAGTAGGTGACTCACCCTCACATTCATGTAAATTAAATGAAGTTCTACTCCATGAGATTTCCGTTTTGCAACTTAAAATATAGTTGCACAGGGAACACCTGGCAGCCCAGTGATTAGACTCAGTGCCTTCTCTGTCAAGAGCTTTGAGTTCAATCCCTGGTCAGGAAACTAAGATCCCATAAGCCATGTGGGATCTTAGAAAAAGAAAATATAATTTGTACATTTCATATAAGAAAATGAACACAAAGCTAAGAAATTTATAAAATAAGTCTTTAAAACAGAGACTCCCCCCAACAATAAACAGTAAAATATATAGTAAAACTTCCATAACTAAAATAGTATAGTCTAATAGAGAAATACCAGTAACCTCAGATATGCAGATGACACCACCCTTATGGCAGAAAGTGAAGACGAACTAAAAAGCCTCTTGATGAAAGTGAAAGAGGAGAGTGAAAAAGTTGGCTTAAAGCTCAACATTCAGAAAACAAAGATCATGGCATCTGGTCCCATCACTTCATGGGAAATAGATGGGGAAACAGTAGAAACTGTCAGACTTTATTTTTCTGGGCTCCAAAATCACTGCAGATGGTGACTGCAGCCATGAAGCTAAAAGACACTTACTCCTTGGAAGAAAAGTTATGACCAACCTAGACAGCATATTGGAAGCCAGAGACATTACTTTGCCAACAAAGGTCCATCTAGTCAAGGCTATGGTTTTTCTAGTAGTCATGTATGGATGTGAGAGTTGGACTGTGAAGAAAGCTGAGCACTGAAGAATTGGTGCTTTTGAACTGTGGTGTTGAAGAAGACTCTCGAGAGTCCCTTGGACTGCAAGGAGATCCAACCAGTCCATTCTAAAGGAGATCAGCCCTGGGTGTTCTTTGGAAGGAATGATGCTGAAGCTGAAACCCCAATACTTTGGCCACCTGATGCAAAGAGTTGACTCATTGGAAAAGACCTGATGCTGGGAGGGATTGGGGGCAGGAGGAGAAGGGGATGACAGAGGATGAGATGGCTGGATGGCATCACCGACTCGACGGACGTGAGTCTGAGTGAACTCCGGGAGTTGGTGATGGACAGGGAGGCCTGGCGTGCTGCAATCCATGGGGTCGCAAAGAGTCGGACATGACTGAGTGACTGAACTGAACTGAATAGAGAAATAGAATTTGAAATAGAAATCAGCAACACACCCAAGAGACATGAGAATTTAATGCATCATGGACCAGGGTGGGTGGATCATTTGTTTCTGGAGAGAGAGAACATGTGACTTGGTGTCTTCTGAAGGTCAACCAAGTTTAGGATCTCTGACTTGGTGTCTCCTGAAGGTCAACCAAGTTTAGGGCCCCCCGGGGCAATCATGTGGGCCCCCTCGGGCAATCACGTGGGCCCCCAGGGGCCAGCAACACACCCAAGAGACATGAGAATTTAATGCATCATGGACCAGGGTGGGTGGATCATTTGTTTCTGGAGAGAGAGAACATGTGACTTGGTGTCTCGTGAAGGTCAACCAACTTAGGATCCCCAAGTTTAGGGATGGGGATAAGGACCCAGAAGTGAGGAAATGATCAGGTCAGGAGCAGGGTCCAAGGTGTGGGTGTCAGTTACGGTTCAAGGTTTAAGTCAGGGGAAAATGGAGACACAAGGCTTGGTACCAACCTCCAAAGACCCAAACTGATGCTTCCCCCAATTTGGGATATGCTGTGGTCTCAGGAGGTGGGAAGCAGTGGCCTCCATTTGCCGTGGCTTAAGCTTCTCCTGCAGGAATGGACCAGAACAGTCAGCATATCCCTGCTGTATGAGAGGTGGTCCCAAGACTTGTCAAGGATGTGAGGTAGGTAGGAGAGGGTTACTTTCCCAAGGACACAGCTGGAACTTTGCAGAGCTGGGATTGACCCTGGGTCCACTGCTTTGGTGCCCCCAGGGGAGTTGGCGGCTCTCCGACCCGGAGAGCAGCAGAAATGCTTTGCTAGAACAGGTGCTTATAGTGGAGAAGGGGCAGAAGCCCCATGGAGAGTCATAGTTCTGATTCTTTTTATTAAACAAACTATTGTGATATCATTCACATACCATAAAAATTCCTTTTAAAGGAAATAACTGTCTTTGATTTCTTCACAGTCACACAACCATCACCACTATCTAATTCTAGAACCTTTTCATCTGAGTGTGCTATTCAAGGGTTACTTATCCATCTGTCTACTCACAGTAGCAGAGTTTATCACCAGTTCAAGTTCCTATTGTACCTGGAAGCAAGACCATGGGATTTGAAAATAATATTCCCTGAACGAGTTGTTCCCCCTTTCCCCATAATTTCCAACAGGCCAAATTATGGTTCTGTTTATGTAAGTCAATTCATGTTGGCTGTTTTGTTTCACGTTCTCTGTGCGTAAATATTGCATCAGGTGCCCAGCATGGGCCCTTTAGGCCGATGAGGGACATGGAATGGTGAGCCTGCCTTTAGCTCTGTGGTAAATAAGCAAGAAGCTTCTGTGCAACAGGTAGGAAATGCCAAGTTTGATTCTTCCCATTGGCCCTGAGAGATGGTTGATGTTAGGGGAAAGATTTGAAGTGGCCAGCCTTCTGGACTTCCAAGAAAGTATGAAGGCAGGCTTCCCCCATCTCACGAGATGCAAAATGTAAGGAATACAGCCCCAAGGAATTAAACTTTTGCTTAAGGGAACTTCCTTTTTCGAATCAGCCCACAGCTCTCTGTTGGCTGTACTTGTCTTTGAATCACATTTTCTTAGTAGTGCATGCAGGCTCATCTTTGAGAGCCAGAACGTTGTCACCATAGAGATGATAGCTAGGAAGGCACTAGGTTCTGCACTGTAGATGTTGGAAGAGCTTTTGGGGTTGAATGCAGCCCCCGTGGCTGGTCTTCCTGGTTGTTTTTAGAGCAAATGGGATCCTACTGGCATCACTGAGAGGAAAGAAGCAATTCCATTTGCGTAGTAGACCTGGCCTTCTGAAGACTTCTCAGGGGCCACCCCTGTACAGTGACAGCTCCAATGGCTGGTATGAGTTGTTCAGTGTTCACTGCTAGTGAGAAATGATGCAGAACTTGGAAATAGGCTGAAAGATAACTGTGCCCTTACAGAGTCCTGCAAGAGTATGGTTTCAACAAGGCAGCCCAAGGGGCTGCTGAGTCTTGGGGCATGTGAATTTGCATGACTGCCTGTGTGCTGTGTACTAGGACCTCATCTCTGGAGTTACTCACTTGTAGCCAGGAAGTTGTAATGACTTTTGTCCCATAGAAAAGCTAATTCCAAAGCTTATGCCTGTTTGTCCCTTTAGGGCACTAAGTAGTTTTGTATCTAACTTTACAGTTTTATCCAGCATTCTTTGTCCACTAAATATATTTGCGTTACTGTGTGTACACTTAAATCCAAGGGCATGTCACAATCAGTTTCGTATCTTTCCTGGTCAAGTTTCATTATCCTGCTCCTTAATGAGTTAAACACTGTCAGGAAGGAAGAAAACTTACCATACCCTTTTTGGTTCTTCTGGCTCATCTAAGAAATCAACGTTGAGACAGACTAACAGGAGATAATCAACTTTAATTTCATACATATGGGAACTCCACATACATGAGAGGATCAGAGACCCCATGTTTATAAGAGGTTTGGAGACAGATAAAATGAGGTCTCTGCTGTCTGAGCTGAGGAATGGAATAGAGGCCAGGGGCTTCCAAGGACAAGGGTGTCACCCAAAGGATGATAAGAAGAAGAGCAGACGTTTGGTAATTGGATGTTTGTCCTGCCATGTAGATTGGGCCACGTAGACAAAATTTATTTCTGCTAGTGAGTCTTCTCTGGTTTAAAAAAAAAATTCAATTCTTCTAGATAATCAAAGGAGGGCAGTAGTTTCTCTTGAATATGCAGAGTCTCAAAATAATCCTCATGAGAATGTGGCACGTTTGGGGGTGGCTCATTCTGAACCCTAACAACACAGGTGTAACACATGCTCACTGAACATTTATATCACAATTACATTTGTTTTGGGAACTTACACTTTGACAATGAGGACACTAAGCGCTCAGCAGCCTGTGGGAAAGTTGAAGCAGAGGCTCTAATGGCTTTGAAGGTTACATTGGATGCTAGTGTCATGGATGTTGTGGTGCACCATCTGGATACCTCCCCTTTAGGACAAGGTGTTTGTCCTTCCGGATGTCTCCTTCCAGATGCTGGAGGTAAGTTGCTGAGGCTTGTTGATGGAGTTCTTTTCCAAGAATTACCCTTGACGGAAGGAGGCTGCCTCACCAACGTTAAATCCTCTCACTTGGGCAGCCTGAGAGGCTGGATCCTGACTGCATTATTTGGGCCTGTGAAGACCCTTGCCTCAAGGTAGGACAACTCAGAAGGGCTGTCCCAACTTCGGAGCTCCCTGGGGCGAGCATCTGAGGCCTTTGTTGAAACTGTATTGCCCAAATTCTGGCTTCTGCTTCCTTCACTCCCCCTTCCCACTCACCCACCCCCAGCACTCCCTGAGCCCTTCCTCTGTGCTAACTGGTCTCAGAGCCTGTTCCTGGAAGAACCCCACCAGAGCCAGCTAGGCATGGTGCTATTTAAGAAGCAGCTATGGGGTACCTAACAAATACAGAGTTAAACAAAGCAAATTGATCATGCAAATGAAAGTTCTGAGAGCTTAATGACTGGTGTCTGGGTTGTATCAGGATGCAGGACCTGCTTGTGATAGGAAAAGATAGGTGAACTCAGTTTATCAAGAGTTTGGGAAAAAAAGGCTTCCTTGGTGGTCCATGGGTTAAGACTCAGCCCTTCCACTGGAGAGGAGATGGGTTCAATCCCTGGTCAGGGAAGCTAAGATCCTGCATGCCATGTAGTGTGGCCAAGAAAATTTTTTTTCAAGTATTTAGGGGAAGAGCTTCAGGGAGAACTGTAAAGATATAAATAAGGTGAGTAATGAATTTTTAAACAATTATTTTGCAGTGAAATTAAGTTTTAAACCTAACTTCACCATTACTTTTTGCCTTGCATCAATGTAGGTAGTTCATATCAATCAAAAAATTTATTTTCACGATAACCGCTGACTTTTGACACATTGTTTGAAAACCACACATATTGTATTGCTTTCAGAACCAGGGCCAAGCTGCTTCACATATTGCATTACAAAGGAAATAATTTATGGAACCAGAGGGCTGGTAGTGGCTACCAAATCTTGTTTAGGAATTTGTCCTCCATCTCAGTAGGAAAACAGCCATAAAGTCAGTGACTAGAATGAGCAAAAAGAAATCTGCAGTATAAGCCTGTCTAAAATCATTTTCTTCCAAATGTTATAAATCATTTCTGTCTGTGCTCTACTGTTGATGATGCCCTTTAAAAAGTAAAGGTAAAGGACAGTGTCCACCAAAAAAGTGCCTATATCATGGAATGGAAGAAAAAGAGGAGGGATCAGAGTCAGCTAAGCATTCTACATTCAATTTCACTGACAGTGTTAAGGAACATAACCGAAGTCAGATGGTTAAGCAAAGAGAACACTTACCTGGTTCTGTCAGTCCTGGGTTATAAGGACCAGAGTAGACTAAAACTGAGAAAAATCTGGGCCAACAGCATTGTCAAGGGATGAGAGAGTGATTTGTCCTACTTCTTCCTAATTACCTTATTCTCACATTAGCATTTAAAAAAGAAAGCTATCCAGAAGGATGGCTGGAGGTACACATCAGGGCAGCTGACAGGTTTGCCCCGAAGCAGTGTTCCTCCAAAAAATGACAATGACAGTTGGCACTTGGTCTATGTCAAGAGCCTGGATTCTCTCTCTCTCTTTTTAATTTGACTTTTTTTTTTTTCTGGTTTAAGAATCAGTTTAAAAACTAGTGTGAATTTTATCAAGCCTCTGTGTTCATCTGCTGGTTTACAGAAAATACAAGCAACAGAGAAGTAGTTCTTGAGCTTAAGCATGGTTTAGAATCCCATGGAAGGCTTGTTGAAACTGTGCTGGGTCCCACCCCTAGAATTTCTGATTCAGGTTTAAAGCGGAAGCCTTAAGATCCAATGCATGATCCCACTCATGGTCCTTTTCTTTGGATTTGACACCAGCAATGTCTCGTGTGTGTGTGCTAAGTTGTTTTAGTTGTGTCCGACTCTTTGTGACCCCATGAACTGTAACCCATTAGGTCTCAGATGGAACCAAAGCTGACCTGTGGTGGACTTGAAATATAAGTGAAAAATAAGCATTTGTTGCTATAGGCCACTGAGATCTGGGGATTGTTATCATAGCATAATTTATTCTCACTAATATAGAACTCATATTAAGCATACTTGGCATTCTACAGTAGATTTGGCTTGCCTGAAAACCAAAGAAAAACAATATAAATGGAAAGGCAAATAACATTTCACTTCTCTTAGGCTGGTTCTGTATATGTGTTCTAGTCATATACACACCAAGAGCTGAGACCTTATGCAAACTACTTCTCTGTCCACACAAGCAGCATTAAGGGCAAGGACCATCTACTTGTGCTTATTATTAATCAGTAATAAGTCTGAACAAAAATCACTTTGTTCAAAGATGAATCAAAAGAAATATATATTAATTTTGTATACTTCATTATACATATACACACATATGTATTTGTGAAGCACACAAAACCTAATCGTGGAAAAGAAAGAGCATACTTATGAAAATGACTCACTACCGTGTGCCAGACATTCTGCTAAATGCTGGTAATAGTAAGCAACAGATTTGGTCTCTGCCAAATTAGGTTTACAGTGAGGTAGGGAACAGAGAAGGAAATGGCAACCCATTCCAGTATTCTTGCCTAGGGAATCCCGTGGACAGAGGAGCCTGGTGGGCTGCTGTCCATAGGGTCGCACAGAGTTGGACACGGCTGGAGCGACTTAGCATGCATGCATGCACTGGAGAAGGAAATGGCAAACCACTCCAGTATTCTTGCCTGGAGAATCCCAGGGACAGAGGAGCCTGGTGGGCTGCCGTCTATGGGGTTTCACAGAGTCGGACAAGACTGAAGTGACTTAGCAGCAGCAGTAGGGAACACAGATATTTATAAAGTAATAAGTGTCATGTAAACATTCTAACATCAAACCACCTCCTTGAAACACTCCAGTTATCTGCATTTTCCATTCCTACACCTATGTTTCCAAGCATTGATCAAAAGAGGAGAGCAACTAGAGAGGTAAGTATGAACCACATAATGCAAGGCCTTATACACTCTGCTGGGAAATTCTCTCTGCAAAACAGGAGGCAAAACTCATGTATGAAGAAAGGAAAATGATAATTGATATGGGGCTTAAAGAGAGTGGTAAGGATTAGGAACAGCTATTATGGAAATGAGAGAGGTCACATAAAAGGATTCCTGAGAGGCACCAAGGCTCTCCACTGCAGGGGGTCTCCATATTAATATTATAGTTGTGTGGCAGTTGTATAGCAGTGCTTGGAAACCTAGGTGTAGGAATGGAAAATGCAGATAATTGGAGTGTTTCAAGTTAGTGATTTAATATTAGAGTGTATCAAAGGGTGATTCAAGTGTTCTGCTTACAAGAGTGGTTGAAGTCAAAGGCCATGGGCCTGTCAGGGGATATGAGGGCTCTGTGGATTTTGAAGAACAAGTATATTGGGACTAAGGGAGACACGGGACTGCAAGAATGAGGATTGAGTCCAAATAAATGGGGTTTGTAAACTTAAGGTTTTAGCTACAACACAGTATGAAGCTATGGATATCTAGATTTTATAGAATGGGTACCTGGGAATGGATGGATTAAGTAGAATAGAGGTCAAGTCATCTGGACTGAGGAAGTTAAGGAAGCATGCCTTAGTCATGGGTGTTGGATTCATCAGGTTGATGGCAGTAATTCAGGTGGAGACAGAAAATTATGCAGGAAGTAGATGATGGTGGCAAGGCAAGATAAAATGTCCACCTGATAGAGTGGACCCTGAAAGAGAAATCTTGCAAGGGGTAAAAAGAACATCAAAGTGTCAAATGAGAAAGCTTCAAGAGTGAGGACATACTACCTTTAGGGTGCTGGATGGAGTGTGGGAGGAGGGAAATCAAGAGAGCTGGCAAAAATGAGTCAATATTTTTAATTGCACGGTGGAGAGATAATGGTATCATTAACCTGTTTGGAAGGTCTAGAAGGGAGGTTTTGTTTTTTGGGTAGAAGCTTAAGTTAAAGCCATGGGGAATGGTTGGAGATTGAGTAGGCAGGAAAGAGGCCACAGCCATTGCAGGTTCGGGTGGGTTGAAATCCACGGGACCAAGCTCCTGCCTGTGACTGAGGGGTGAGCTCCTACCCCTGACCTTTAACCTCCAGGATCCTCGGGCCTCGCCCCTTGTGCCCATTGTGTTCCTTCCCGGAGGGAGAGCGGCAGATGGCGCATGCGCCCTGGACAGAGATGCAGAGGTGGGAACGGCCGGCAGAGGGCGCAGGAGCTCAGGCCGGAGCCACTCAGGCGGGGCGCCCGTCACTGGGAAAGCGTTGAGAGCAGAGGTCAGTGGGAGAGCGCGCTCAGCGCGAGGTAATGGACAGTGGGCGTGGCCAGGGCGGGGGCGGGGCGAGGCGGTTCCGGAAGGAAGTGGTTCCGGGTCCCGCGGCCCGGCTGAGGTAGCCGTTTTGCCGCTTCTGTGGGAGGCGGCGGCCGTGTGAGGGGCGAGGCCGGAGGGGCCGGCAGCGGCGGCGGCGGTCGCGGCGGCGGCGGCGGCAGCGGTCGCGGCGGCGGCGGTAGCGGGAACTTCTCGGTCCGGTGAGCGGCCCTGGGGGGCGGGCGAGTCGAAGAGGCTCCGGCCCGAGGGGAGGGCGTGTCCGTCGCCTGAGAGAACGGTTCTTGGGGTAGCGGGTGAGGCGGTTGAGGCGGTTGGGAGGACGCGGCGGCCCAGCTTGAGATCCTGGAGGACTGCTCCCTTATCTCTGGACACTAGACCGGTGCCTTATTTTAGACGCGGCGATCCGGGCACCTGCTGCCGGGGCCCTGACCCTCGCCCGTCGTCGGGCAGGCTCTGGCCCCCGGCGGTTACGAGCGTCTGTCTTGGGGACGGGCGAGGGGAGGGGGCGGGGGGAGGGGGCGGTGCCCAGGGACGGAGCCCTTTTCCCAGGGGCGGCTGCCGACGAGCCCCCGCTTTGTCCTTCTCAGGAGGCTCTCCTGCTGGGAAGCGGCGTCTTGCTCTGATAATGTCCAGAGTGAGTAGTGAAGGCTGCTCTTTATCCTGCATTGGAAAGTAAAACTTGTCTTTTTAGAAACGTATATTGAAAATTGAATCTTCTGTGGTTCTCTGAGGTGTATTTAGGAAACCGGGGCGGCTACTGTCAGGTTTGCCCTGTCCGTAGGTCGGGAGGGAAAGAAATCTGAGAGAAACTTATCCTCTCACACATTTTCCTGCCGAGGTGCTTTTCGAGCTGCCTCTTAGGTGATTGCTTTTCTTTTCTGAAACAAACTAAAAACCACAGGTAGAAATCAAGAAGGTCTCTCAGACTTCTGGCCAGGCAACCTTCTTAACGTTTTCCTGAATTTGAGCTGGTACGACTAAAAGACTGGAATTTGGAAATAAAAGATTTTGATGTAGATTCATGATGAGTGCTTTATTTTTCGATGGTGTTTTAATGGTAACGGTGTAGAATGCTTTATTTTTTCACGTGGTATCTTTAAAATGGCTACTAAAGTGTTCTTTTGAAAGCCCTGCGCTTTCACACCCTCCCCAGAAGCCTTTAAAACATCTGATTAGAAATATTTATATAGCGAAATATTTAATAATATGCTTATATATACAATTTCTAAAATATACAGAACCACGGTGAGGAAGATAACTGTTCTTTCACCGTTCAAATAACCGTTGTGAATGTTTACGCTGGGGATACACCTTCCATCTTTTTTTTTTTTGCAGAGATGAATATATGAATTATGAAATAGATTCTTTTTGATAACCAGTTTGTTTGTTTCCTGACTACATAGCATGCCGTTATTTGGCTACAGTTAATTACTTAGTTGGTTATTCCCAGTTTGTCACTACTTAAACACTTCATTGGAGAAATTTAAAATCTGCACATCCATGATTACTGTTTTAGTGTACATTCCTAAGTGATAGAATCGTTGTTGTTTTTAATGTGAATTTCCCTCTGGAAAGGATGTGCTATTTTGCACTCCCACCAACAATCTGTGAGTGTCCTTTTCCCCACCCTAACAAAAGGCAACAGTTAAAGGATTTCTATAGGACCCCTTCAGGGCCCTTATGTTCTTCTGCAATCAAGTACAGGTATCCTCCTCTAGATGTCCTCTTCTTCCCACCCCCCTGCCCCGCCCACATCCCCCATGCCGCTTATTTGTTGATGACATTATTCGCGCCCGCCCCCCACCCCATGCTGCTTATTGGTTGATGGCAATTCTGTTTCTCATCTTCTAGTCTTCCTTCACTAGTTTCCTAAAGAAGGGTTATCTTGGTGAGGCAAAGGCATTATAAAGTGAACAGATTTGAAGTCAGGACTTCCTCGAATTCCAGTATATCTGATTATCTTGAACATGGACAGTTTGCTCAACTCTGAATTGGAGGTTATAGTGCCTTTACCTTGCATTTCTTGCAGGGTGATTTTAAGGGTCAAATGAAAGTACATTTTAAAAATATGCTTTGTCTCATTGCTAATTTTTACCATATTGTAAAAATGTCAGAGCACATGAGCATATTGATTTTCTAATGTTAATTTCTGAATTCAGAAAGCTGTTTTGTGATACCCTTTGCCCCCACTCCTTCACCTTTTAAATTTGAAGTTTTACACTGATGCCCTAGATTATGTTGATAATGATATCAGAGTTATGAAATTAAATGAATGAATGAATCTGCTAATGTTGAAGGAGAAAATAATTAAAAGCACTATATATAAAGCTGAGGGGGACAGATAAAAAACTAAATAAAATACAGTCCTTGAGATCATGATGAATAAAACATAGTCTTTGTGCCCTACAGGCTACAGAATATCCAGGCAGCTAGAGGACATAAAAGCTGCTTTCCAAATTTAGACGGCAATTTTAGATGTGATGCAGGATGTCAACTATTCTCAAGTGTGCTAAAGTCCAATTCTGCTGACCAGGCAGTCACTTCAGAGTCATCTTTCTGAAGGTAGGAGTTGCAAGGCGGGGAAGTGTTAATGTTGGAGTCCCTGGATTCTGATTTTTCATCTTTCTCTTGGGGCAGGTTGGTTAACTTTTCTGAGGCTTGGTTTCTTCATCTGTGAAATGGAGGTAATTCTGGCTTTCTCAAAGGCTTATGAAGATTAAATGAGATAGTGTTCGCAAAACAACTTAGTGAACTAGGAAGTACTGGTACTTTGGTGATCCTTATCCAGTGAAGACAGCTTCTGCAGTAAAGAAACTGGGTCTCTTCTGACTTAGTATGATTTGCCCCTAGCAGTTGCTAGCAGTGAGTAGTGTTTACCAAATTAACATAAAATGTGACTGCTGATAAAAATTCAGTCTGGACATTTGAAGAAGGTAATATATAAATGTGGAATATTGAGAGATTGACTACATTATTTGGAGTTGATAGTAAGGAATCAAAGGAAACATTCAACTAATTGGACCTAGACAGATTTCTACTATGACTGTCATTCTACATTATATCCCCAGTGCCATGCACATAATTTTTCCTTATCAATAAAGACCTGCTCAAATTGCTCCCATTTCAAAACCTCCTGCCTAGACCCCTATCCCTCAACTACAACTCCTCCCCTGCCAGACAGACTGTTAGAAAATGTTGTTAATAATTGGCTTTCTCAGTCTCCTTACCTTCCTCAAGCCATGTATTCACACTTTTCATTCCTTTTATTGGGTCTCTATATAGCTTTTGCTATGAAAGTCTCCTTTATTGAAACATCCTTCTATGCTCCTGGGTTCCCACCTTCCTTAGAGGATGTTCGTCTTGGCTGGTTCATCTCCTCAAAAGGTTAATGTTCCTGTAGGCTTGATCCTTATCCCGATATACCAGCTCTGGAATAATTTATAGAGCATTGAGGCAATCTGATGTTTGAAGGTTTGGTAGAATTCCCCTGTGAAACAATCTGGGCCTGCTGCTTTTTCATGTAATGTTTTCTTAATAACTTTCTCTGTTTCTTCTATGGAAACTGGTCTATTCAAGCTTTTTAATGTGGTCAATTTTAGTAATAATCAGTTTTTCTAGAAAATTATCCATTTCATCAGGGCTTTCAAATTTATTGGATATAGGGCTATAAAATAATCTCATGATTTAAAATGTTTCTTCTATTTCATTGGTTATTTCCCCTTTGCTCTTTTTTATTTTTCCTAGTCACTTTATTATTTTTCCTAGTCAAATTATATTATCTAGTGATTTATCCATTTTAATTTTTCACCAAACTACAGAATCCTGATTTATTACTTAGATCTTTTCCTAGTCAAGTTATATTATTTAGTGGTTTATCCATTTTAATTTTTCCCAAAACTACAGAATTCTGATTACTTAGATCTACTTTTCTCTTCCTCTACTTTTATCTTTATTTCCTTCCTTGTGCTTTCTTTTGGTTTACTTTGCTGCTTTTTAGTTCCTTTTTTTTAACCTTGGAAATAAATGCATTTACTTTTATTCTTTCATTTTTATTGATAAATAAGTTTAGTGCAATGAATTTTTCTTTGACGACTACTTTAAATGCATCCCATAGAATCTGATATGTAGAGCTTTTATTGTCATTATTTCTTTAAAGATCTATATTAGAGTATCCAGGAATTGTTTAATAAGAGGTTTTAAAATTTCTAGGTGAAATTTGTTTTTTGTTTTTATTAGTAAACTAGTTTTATTGCGTTATGATCAGGAAGTTTTGTTTGTAATGTTTCTATTATGTGCAGCTAACTGATGTGTTCTTTGTGACCTAATGTATGCTTATTTTTGGTGAATGTGGTGTGGAAACTTCAGAAGAATATTGTCAAATAGTATCAAATAGTATCAAAATGTAGAGCTTGATAAATATACTTAATATTTACCTTGTTGATTTTGCTGTTTAGATCTATCTCATTTTTGTCTTAATACCACTAAGCATGTTATATGAAAGTCTCCTATTATTAGTGTTTCTATGTATCCTTTCATCTGTTGTAGTTTTTGTTTCATGAAGGTGGTTGCAGTGTTACTTGTTGTAAATATGTGTATTTTTATTTGTTCTGTCTTCATCGAGGATTGTGACTTTTAACACTGAAGTGTCTTTCTTTGACATGATGAATGCTTTGGGACTTGAATTCTGCTTTGCCTGATTCCAAATTTCCCACCCCTGCTCTCTATTTCCATTTGCCTTGTATAATTTGGCCATCCTTTTATTTTTAACCTTTCACAGTTACTTTGTTTTAGATGTGTATTTTATACAAGTACTTGTTTTGTGAGCCAAATTGAACCTGTTTATTTTAGTAGGTGAGTTAAGCCGATCACATTTACTATTAGGACTGATATGTTTGGTCTATCATATTTTATAATCATGTGTATTTTATTATACTTGCTATTTCTTTATGCTGTGATGTGTAGTTTTTGCTCTTCTATTTTAAAAAGAGGAAGGTTTTTATTTTTGTCTAATGGTTAACCTTCGTACTTATGCCTTTGCTCCCCATTTGTGTGCTAAGTCGCTTCAGTCATATCTGACTCTCTGCAACCCCATGGATTGTAGCCCTCCACGCTCCTCTATCCATGGGATTCTCCAGGCATGAATACTGGAGTAGGTTACCATGCCCTCCTCCAGGGGATCTTCCCAACCCAGGATTGAACGCACGTCTCTTATGTTTCCTGCATTGGCAAGTGTGTTCTTTACCACTAGCACCACCTGAGAAACCCACTCCCCTATTTATTTAGCCTTTTTTTGTGTGTGAGAGAAATATAACTGTGTCCGTGAAATCAGAGTAGAATAATAATAGGCAACGCTGAGGTTCTGTATCCACTTCCAGCTCCTCGTTACTGGGAACTGGTGACAGCACCCAACTACTGTGGCTAGGAGAATAGACTGTGACCTGTTCTCTTGAGGTCTGACTTCCTCTGATCTGCTGATTGCCCTCTTGTTCTGTGGGTTCTGAGTTGACCTGGTTCTGTGCTGCCAGTGTGGCGTCTTTGTTACAAAGGCTTTCCTGGTCAGTTTTTTTGCATTTGTCAATGCTGAGTTCACATTTAGTATGGAATCTCTCTCAGTTGTTGTTTTTTGTAACAGCTTTACCGAGTTATAATTAATATACCACACAATTCACCCATTTAAAAGTCTACAGTTCAGTGTTTTTTTTAATATATTCACAGAGTTGTGTAACCATCATCATAGTCTAGTTTTAAAACATATTCATCACACCAAAAAGAAACCCTGTGTCCATTTCCCCCAGTGCCTCCCCTCCCCCTACCACACCCAGGCAACTGCCAGTCTACTTTCTGTCTCTATGGATTTGCCTATTCTGGACCTTTCATATAAATTAATCTTGTAATATGTGGTCTTTTTTGACTGGCTTCTTTCCCTTAGCGTAATGATTTTAAGATTCATCCCTGTCTGACTGTGTGTCAGTACTTTGTTCCTTTTTATGGCCAGATAATATTCCATTGTATGGGGATACCACATTTTGTTTATTCATTCCTCTCTCAATGAACATTTGAGTTGTTTCTGCATTTTGGCTATTGTGAATAATGCTGTTATGAGCATTTGTGTATAAATTTTTATGTGGATGCATGGTTTTATTTATTTTGGGTATATACCTAGGATTAGAATTGCTGGGTCACATGGTAACTACTATGTTTAATTTTTTAAGAAACTGCCAGACTGCTTGCCAAAGTGACTGAATAATTTCATTTATTTTCCCTGGGGCACCTGGTAATTTATTCTTCCCTTCTGAGATAATTTTTGGGCTTCCCTTGTGGCTTAGTTGGTAAAGAATCCAGCTACAATGCAGGAGACCTGGGTTCCATCCCTGGGTTGGGAAGATCCCCTGGAGAAGGGAACGGCTACCCACTCCAGTATTCTGGCCTGGAGAACTTCATGGACTGTATAGTCCATGGAGTTGCAAAGAGTCAGACACGACTGAGCGACTTTCACTTCTGAGATAATTTAGCCTTTTTCTCCCATTCTTTTCATTTAGTTCAGTTAATTTTTTTTCAGTCATATCACTCTTTTTTGATATGTTTCTGTTCTTAGTTTTTAAATTTCTGATTCAAGGTGAGTTTTTAAAATATACATTCCTAAATGCTTTGGGATATATTCTGTTTGGTATATAAAGTTAGAGTTTGCTTCTACTTCATGTTTTTTGGAGGACAAATTTTCCTCAGTTGAGAAATTGTCTTTTCCTGCTTTCTTGTAAACATATGGGGGTCATCAGATTAAAAGTTTTTCAGATCTAATGAGTATGAAATGGTACCCCATTGTTTTAATTTTATCTTCCTGAGTAGGTAGTATTGGGTATCTCTTTGTATGTTTGTTGGACAGTTATGTTTCCTCTTTGTTGAAAACTCTTAAGGATGGAGTTGCCATTTATTGAGGTGGGGCAAACCTTGAGAGGAGCAGATTTTGGAAGAAGGTGTGGAGTTTGCTCTTGGACATGTTTACAGCATCCAGCAGTCTGTTGGATGTGGAAGGCTGCAACAGAGAGGATAGGTGAGGGCTGGAGATGTCAACTTGGGGTTGTTAGTATATAGAGAGTATTTAAAGCCATGAGATTGAAGAAAAGTGTAGACTGGGAAGAGAGTGTAGACAATGAAAAGTCAAAGACTGAAGTCACTATATAGAGGAAGACTGGCTTCACTATTTAAGCATCAGGATGGTGAGATAAGGAAAAACCAGTAAAGGAGACAGAAAGCATTGTTAGAGGTATGAGAAAACCAGGAAAGTATATAGTATTCTGGAATCCAGGTGCAGAAAATGTTTCTGGGAGGAAGGTGTGATTAACCATCTGGTGCTGCAGGTAGATCCAGGAAAAAGAGGGAAAAGAACCACTGGATTTAGCATGGATTTTGTTAGTGATCTTGACTGGAGCAGTTTGGTGGAGTGGAAAGGTAGATTGGTGAGGGGACAAGTAGAATGGGAGGAGAAGAATGTGAGAATGATTGTGGTATACAGGCAGCCCTTTGAGGATTTTGTTTGTAAACGGAGAGAGAGGTTGTATAGTGATGGAAGGGACCCAATGGGGAAGGGAAGTGATGCTGTCGAAGAAGAGGAGAACTGCTGGAGCTGGGCCTTTCAGGCAGGTGAGGGGATGTGTCCAGTGCTGTCCTGGTAGGAACGGCTTTGTTTGGCACCAGCATCCCCTTCAGCATCCTCCTGGGAGTGGATACCCCTGTTGTCCGGTCATCTTTCTAAGTTCAAGGGCACACAGATTCATTCACTGCCCTTAAACAGTTCACTCTGAAGGAACAGTATAAATGAATTTCTCTTTTGTTATTGATATCTCCTTCTCCCCAGTCACAAACCCTGCTGGTGTTTCTTTTCCTTTTTTTCCTCTCCAGTTCTGTCCTTTGCTAGTCACAAGTGTTTTGTTGAGTCACTAAATTGTGTCTGACTCTTTGCGACCTCTGTCTATGAGGTTTCCCTGGCGAGAATACTGGAGTACATGGGGGAGGGATAGATTGGGAGTTTGGGACCAGCACATGCAAACTCTCCTATACAGAATAGATAAACAAGAAAGCCCTACTGTATATTCAGTAACCTGTGATAAACTATACAGGAAAAATGTGAAAAAGAATATATGTGTGTATAACTGAGTCATTTTTCTGTACAGCAGAAATTAAACACAACATTGTAAATCAAGTATACTTCAGGAAAATAGTTTTAAAAAAAGATTTCTTCATGTCTTTTCATGACTTGATTTAAAAAAAATACTAGAGTGGATTGCCATTTCCTTCTCCAGGGAATATTCCCAACCCAGGAATCAAACCCACATCTCCTGCATTGGCAGGTGGATTCTTTATCTCTGAGCCACTTGGGAAGCTCAGTGGAGCATGCAAGGACCTGCTGCCCTACCCAGTTTCATTCAGGGATTGGCAGTCTTTTTTGTAAAAGACCAGATAGTAAATTCTTGCCTGGAGAATCCCCATGGACAGAGGAGACTGGTGGTCCATGGGGTCGCAAAGAGTCAGACACAGCTGAGCAGTTAAGCTCAGCAGCAAATAGTAAATATTTTAGACTGTGGGCCACATACAGTCTCTGTTGCATATTCTTCTTCTTTCTAAACAATGCTTTAAAAATGTAAAAACCATCTTAGCTCTAGAGTTTAAATGAACGCTCTTCTCTTATGCACTAAGTCCCTGAGCCACTACTAATCATTACTAGCTGATGAACCCAAAAAAGCAAATGCAAGCAAATTTACCTTAAAAAAACCCCTTTATTGAGTTATATTTTACAGGTTTAAAATGTACAGTTCATGATTTTTGATAGTGATAGTTAACAGAATTGTGCAATCATCTCCATAATATCTGATCTAATCTTACAGCACTTTCATCACCCCAAAGCTTTTTTTTTTTGCAGCTTTGAGGTATAACTTATATGCAATAAAATTCACTAATTTTAAGTGAATAGTTTGAATTTTAATAAAGCTAATTTTCGTATTGTCAGAGGAAAATATTCTAAGTAATACTTCTTTTTATCACATAACCAGTAAATCTCACTTGTAAACATTTTCTCCCAAGTGACCTATACCTTTCCATTTAAGCCAGTGGCTTTTCTTTTTTTATTAATGAGTTTAATTGGAGGATAATTTATTTACAATATTGTGGTGGGTTTTGCCATACGTTGACATGAATCACCCACAGGTGCACATGTGTCTCCCCATCCTGAACCCTCCTCCCACCTTACTCCCCACCCCATCCCTCTGGGTTGTCCTAGAGCAGCAGCTTTGAGTGCCCTGCTTCATGAATCAAACTTGCATTGGTCATCTATTTTGCATATGGTAATATACATGTTTCAGTGCGATTCTCTCAAATCATCCCACCCATGCCTTCTCCCACATATTCCAAAAGTCTGTTCTTTACATCTGTGTCTCTTTTTCTGCCTTGCATATAGGATCATCATTACTTTCTAAATTCCACATGTATGCATTAATATACTGTATTGGTGGTTCTCTTTCTGATTTACTTCACTCTTTCATCCACCTCATTAGAACTGACTCAAACGTGTTCTTTTTTATAGCTGAATAATATTCCATTGTGTGTATATACCACAATTTCCTTATCCATTCATCTGCCGATGAACATCTAGGTTGCTTCCATGTCCTAGCTATTGTAAACCATGCTGCAGTGAACATTGGGGTACATGTGTCTCTTTCAATTCTGGGTTCCTTGGTGTGTATGCCCAGCAATGGGAATTCTGGGTTGTATGGCAGTTCTCTTTCCAGTTTTTTAAGGACTCTCCACACTGTCCTCCATAGTGGCTGTACCAGTTTGCATTCCCACCAGCAGTATAAGAGGGTTCCCTTTTCTCCACACCCTCTCCAGCATCTATTGTTTGTAGACTTTGTGATTGTGGCCATTCTGACCAGTGTGAGATGGTACCTCATTGGGTTTTGATTTGTATTTCTCTGATAATGAGTGATGTTGAGCATCTTTTCATGTGTTTGTTAGCCATCTGTATGTCTTCTTTGGAGAAATGTCTGTTTAGTTCTTTGGCCCACTTTTTGACTGGATCATTTATTTTTTTGGTATTGAGCTGCATGAATTGCTTGTATATTTTGGAGATTAATTCTTGGTCAGTTGCTTTGTTTGCTATTATTTTCTTCCATTCTGAAGGCTGCCTTTTCACCTTGCTTATAATTTCCTTTGTTGTGAAAAAGCTTTGAAGTTTAATTAGGTCCCATTTGTTTATTTTTGTTTTTGTTTCCATTACTCTGGGGAGTCGCAGAAGGCAATGGCAACACACTCCAGTACTCTTGCCTGGAAAATCCCATAGATGGAGCCTGGTGGGCTGCAGTCCATGGGGTCGCTAAGAGTCGGACATGACTGAGCGACTTCACTTTCACTTTTCACTTTCATGCACTGGAGAAGGAAATGGCAACCCACTCCAGTGTCCTTGCCTGGAGAATCCCGGGGCGGGGTGGGGGGGAGTCTGGTGGGCTACCATCTATGAGGTTGCACAGAGTCGGACACAACTGAAGCAACTTAGCAGCAGCAGCAGCACTCTGGTGGGGGGGGTGGGTCATAGAGGATTTTGCTGTAATTTATGTCAGAGAGTGTTCTGCCTATGTTTTCCTCTAAGAGTTTTATAGTTTCTGGTCTTACTTTTAGATCTTTAATCCATTTTGAGTAAACCAGTAGTTTTCTATTCCCCGGACCAGCAGAATCTCCATCACCTGGGAACTTGCTAGAAATAGGGCCCATCCCAGAGGAGGGCTCAGCATTCTGTGTTGTAACTAGTCTTTCAGGTAACTCTTCCTCACACTAAAGTTGGAGGACCACTGTTCTAAGCTCTATACCTGAGTGAAATTGCTAGTTCATGGAATATGAGCATGTTGAAGTTTAATGGGTACTGCCAACCCCTTCCAAACTGGTTATAAGCAGGTTGTATACCTGCTTAGCTGTGTACGGACAGTCTCTATCGTTCCACAGCCTCACCAACACTGTGAAATAACAACTTCCATTTTTTTGTGGTCATTCTGACAGGTGTGGAATGGTTATGATCTGAATTGGTATTTACTCAGTTACTATTGAGGTCGAGTATCTCAGATGGATGTCCATAGGTCATTTGAGTTTTTTGTGTTCTGTGATGTGCTATTTGGAGTCTTTTGCCTATTGAGATAAATAGTTATATTAAATAATCACAATGTATTGACAGAATTGTAGAATAAACTCAGAATTCCCAAAAAGAAAGGAACTCAGGGGAAAAAAAAGAAAGTCAGGGAAAGAATTTCAGGGAGATGATGGTCAAAGAGTACAGAATGGCCTGATCAGGGAAAAGCAAGTCATTTGCTGTGGTGAACTAATAAGATAGGCGAAGGAAAAGACATACAAGGCTAGGAGAAAGGTAGGGAGTGACTAGATGTATGTATTTTAAATTTGTTTAATCTTTTATTGACTGTTGGGCATTTGCATTATAATTAGAGTGGATTTTTTTCTTTCCTATTTTAAATTAAGCTGATATAAACATCTTAGTATATATAGCGGTTTTTTTTCTTTTAAATTATTATCTTAGAATAACACATTTAGACTGAAATTATTAGATTAAAGGAAAGTAGGCATGATTAGTTTCATAATTTCTTACATATTTTGAGGTTACCCATCATTAGGGAAATGCAAATCAAAACCACAGTGAGGTATCGTTTCACCCTCACTAGGATGACTATAGTGGAAGAGACCATAACAAATGTCAATGAAGATGTGGAAGAATTGGAACCTTCATACATTGCTGGTGGGAATGTAAAATGATGTAGCTGCTTTGGAAAACTTTGGCAGTCTCCCAAGAAATTAAACATTGAGTGATTTTATAACCCAGGAGTTCCACTCCTAGATTTATGCCCAAGAGAATTGAAAAACTGTGTCTACACAAAACTTGTATGCAAATATTCATGGTAGCATTATTCATAATAGCCCCCCAAATAGAAACAACCCAAATATCCACTGAGAGATAAATGAATCACAAGATGTGGTATACCCATAAAGTGGGATATTATTCAACCATGAAAGGATGAAGTACTGATAATAGTAAAACCCTTGAAAACATTATGCTAAAGGAAAGACGCCAATCACAAAGAATCACATATTCTAAAATTAGATTGTGGTGGTGGTTACAAATCCCTGTGAATATACTGAAAAACACTGAACTGTACACTTTAAATAGGTGAGTTGTATGATATGTGAATTGTATCTCAGTAAATGTTTTACAAAAAATAAAATGGATTAAAAAATTACCCTCTGGGAAAATTATATTTTTTCATCACAGTCAACTGTGTTTGGTGTCTCCCATACAACCTTTAGGCTTTATTATTTTTGTTCAATTTAATAGGTATGTACTCAAAACTTCTTTAATTAAATTATAAGTTCCCTCAGTAGAATGTAAGCTCCAAGAGAGCAGGAACTTTTTTCTGTTTCTCTTCACTGCTCTCTCCCTTGAACAGTGCCTGGCAAATAATATGTACTCAGTGACATTTGTTAAATGAATATATTTTTATATATTTTTTTTCTTTTGTTAAACTTTTTATTTTGTATTGGGTTATAGCTGATTAGGGCCTTCCCTGGTGGCTCAGTGGTAAAGAATCCGCTTATAATGCAGGAGACACAGAAGACACAGGTTCAGTCCCTGGGTTGAGAAGATCCCCTGGAGGAGGGCATGGCAACCCACTCCAGTATTCTTGCCAGGAAAATCCCATGGACAGAGGAGCCCAGTGGGCTGCAGTCCATAGGGTCGCAAAGAGTTGGACATGACTAAAGCGACTAAGCACGCATGCATAGCTGATTAACAAACAATGTTGTGATGGTTTCAGGTGAACAGTGAAGGGACTCAGCCATACATATACATGTATCCATTCTCCCCTAAACCCCCCTCCCATCCAGGCTGCCGCATAACATTGAGCAGAGTTTCATGTACTATATTGTAGGTCCTTATTGGTTATCCATTTTAAATACAAGCTTTGTGTGCATGTCCATCCCAAACTCCTTAACTATCCCTTCCCCCATCCCCCCCCCATTTTTATATTTTTAGTTACTAAGAAAACACTGGGCTTCCCTGGTGGCTCAGATGGTAAAGTGTCTGCCTGCAATGTGGGAGGCCTGGGTTCGATCCCTGGGTTGGGAAGATCCCCTGGAGAAGGAAATGACAACCCACTCCAGTACCCTTGCCTGGAAAATCGTGTGGACAGAGGAGCCTGGTAGGCTATAGTCCAAGGGGCCACAAAGAGTCAGACACAACTGAGAAACTGCACTTTCAGAAGAAAACACTTTCTGCTTTAGTGTCTTAATTTCATACTGCATCTGAACTAATTTTTCCTAGCCTCATTTTTTTTTTTTTTTGAAAAGAACCAATGTATAACTGAATTGAATTGAATGTGATTCTGGTGAGTGATCTGGTTCAAGTCCTTTGACCTTACATGCTTTTACTTTCTTCTGAAATTTATTATAGCAATAGTTTGCAAATATTTGACTATGAGAACTCCATTTTCAAACCTATGTTCACATAGTTATGGTTGTACTTTTTATATTAGTGATAAAACTTCATAGTGACAAGTCATTTATATTTTAACAGTGGCTATAGTATCTTCAGAAATTTGCAAAATAGAGGTTCTAATATGTGAGACATACCCTTACTCATTCTGTAGTCTGTTTTTGGTAGCTGTGTGTATTATTCATGGACCCATGGCAATAATTTTGAAAGCCATCAGGGGGTTGGGTCCAGTTAATTGGGCACTACTTAACTATAGTATCAGAACTGAGGAAGATTACTGAAATGGAGAAGGGAATGGCTTTCAGTATTCTGGCTTGGAGAATTCCATGGACTGTATAGTCCATGGGGTAGCAAAGAGTTGGACACAACTGAGCGACTTGTGCTAAAAACAACTTATGAAAGATTATACCCAAATGGGTTTTTTATAAAAATTCAGTTCCTAAATCTATCAGTTTCTTTTAAAGACTGAAATGTATTTTTAAAACCTAGTTTATATGTTTCCTAAAATTAACTTATTTAACATTATTTGTTTTAGAAAACAGAAGCAAACTAAATGTCTAATCATGCTTAAGTTTTGGTGTATTTACCTGGTGGAAGTTAGGTGATAATTGAGTATGATAATTAGGCATTGTAATTCTTATTATCTAACAATTTTAAAAGTGGGATATATCATCAAGTATTCCTAAATATTTTGACTATGATTGTATGAACGTAACTGCAGTTATATGTACGTAACCAATGGTGAAAGGTGGGGAGGAGGAGTAGTGGTTGTGTTCAGAGGAATTCTGGGGGAATGTTTCCTATTTTTGAAACACTTATTTAGTAGTTGTTGTGTGCTAGGCAGTATTCTGAGCTTTTTTCATGACTTAATTCAGGGATCATCAAACTACAATGCATTTGGCCTTTGTGGCCTAATTTTTTGTGGTCCTTGATCTACAAATGATTTTTATATTAAAAAAATTTTTAAGAAGATAATATGATGAAGACCTTATATGAACTGCAAAATCTGAAATAGTTATGCTCTGGCCTTTTACAGAAAAAACTTTCTTACCTTTGATCTAATTGATTTTATGTTTACAACATTTCAATAAGGTGGGTCCTATAAGGAAATTGAGGCACAGAGGGCTTAAGTTACTTTTTGTCAGTGGCATTCACTGTTTTTGGAGCAGGTTACAGGCCCTTTCTACAAACTTGCTAATCCTGTGTTTCTTTGCAGTGTAAAAAGAGGATAGTGGCTCACGTGTCAAAGGATGGCACGGTCACGCTCTAGATCCCCCAGGTGGAGGCACAGGTGAGCAGTCCTTAGTTAAGCAGAGTAAGCATGAGTTTGAAACATGCTTCAACAGTTTTCATTTTGTCATTTTCAAGACCAAATTATAATGTGGAAGAGCTTCAGAAAGAAAAAGGAATGCAAAGAAGTAAATGGTTTGAACATGGAGGGCCTCACAGAGGTCATTTGTTTCACCCTTTTGTGGTAGGCTCTGGTGAGGTGGCACAAAAGACCCTGCCAAGCTTAGTGCCTGATTTCTGGGTGCCTTCTCAGAACCCTTTGTCACCAACTCTAAAGGGTCTGCTATCATTCCCTACTTGCAGGCTAACAGATTAGTGTGTCACAAGGCACTCTTGGATCAGAGACAAAAACCTTTACTACTCATGTGCAGCAGGCAGCTGAGCTTCCTGTTCCTGTGTTCCTGTTACCTCTTGTCTTCCCAAGTGGATCAGACAGTAAACAGTCTGCTTGCAGTGTAGGAGACCTGGGTTCGATCCCTGTGTTGGGAAGATCCCCTGGAGAAGGGAATGGCAGCCCACTCCAGTACTCTTGCCTGGGAAATTCCATGGACAGAGGAGCCTGGTGGGCCCCAGTCTATGGGGTTGCAACCAAGTAGTCACTCACAACTGAGTGACTAACACACACACACATTACCTCTAGTCCTCTGAGGGTGGGAGCTGCTGACACAGCTGAGGAACCCAAGCCCCATTAAGGACAGCAGGGAATCCTGCCCAGCCTTTTCCTTGGAGGAGACATTATCTTGTTATCCTGGACAGCAAACACATTGGCTCTCTGCCCCTTAGGGAGGCCCTGTCCCTATCTTTCCAGGGAGTTTGCCTTGAAACAGAAGCTCAGGAGGCGTGCAGAGCACTAGAGACTCATGGAGTGTCCCAATAGACTCCTTGGGTCTCTTTTGTCTCTTCAGGAGAACTGTAAATGATAGCCACTATTTCAGCAGTCTCCTTCAGAAGAAAGGGGCTCTGTGCAATAGAACCCTGATATGAGGTATAATATCAAAGCAGTACTCAATGTGAGGTAAGGATTAAAGTAAGAGATTGAGTATTTCGTCAGTCTGGAAGACCTCAGCCTCTGGCTGGCAGCTTTTCTCCTTAGCAGTAGAAAAGATGGAGTGTTCCAGGAAGTCCTCAGGGTCTTCAGTTGCATCTTCCTGTGAAGAGTTGCAGCCAGCTGAATGAGAGTCTCTGCTTCAGCTGAATAATGCACTTGCCAGTGCATCTAGTTTGGTGACTCTAGAGGGAGAGATTGTCAAATCCAGTGTATAAGTCCCGGTATGTACATGAGGAAGATAAATCAGCCTCCTTTCTTGTAGGAAGAACCCAGACATGTCACCAAATGGAAAGAGTTTTACTCATGGTTGTTTCAACTCCGTGGCAGCTGCTGCAGAGGGGGTGATAACAAAAACTGCAAAGATAGCTGCTGCATTGGTTAGAAGACATTAAACTCTCAGGAAGTTGGGAGATTGGATAAGTCAGATGGGAGGAAAGGTCCCCAGGTGCAAATTTGAACCAGATGGTAGTACTTCTCTCTCTTAACCTTAAGACTGGTTACTCAGGCTGGTTTCCTCAGATACAGAAGCCTTCCTCCTCAGTTGGAATGAAAGGTTCCATGTTGGCAGTGCTCAGGTGTTAGAGAAAGTAGTTACAGAAAGGACATGCTGTCCCTGGAGATCATTAAAGCTGCACTAAAGCACACATTCACAGAATTAAAAACTATGATTCAACAGCACTTCCTTCATTTTATATATAAGGGGACAGGTCTGGGACATAAAACTTATTTATGTCAATAGTAATAACTGGAGGGACTAAGCATGAGGTCCACTTCTTAAGGTCTTCTTCCTCCCACCACCTCCACATGCTGTTTAAAGATGTAGTTTTTGCTACTTGATATAACCTTAGTAGAGAGAATAGACAATCAGTTAGGAAAACTGTGAGATCAGTTTGGGGTCTGAGTTTGGATTTGATATGCAACATAAACTCTTAGAATCTATTTTGATTTCAGAGATTATGTTCGGTTTTCCAGAGATTCTCCTGCACACTTCATTGTGTGAATCTAACCCTCTTTCTCCTTATTTCTTACTTGACCATGGAACCTGACGTAAGCTTTTGTTGACAGGCCCTTTTGCCAGAACTTTGCTGTCAGCAGTCTTCCAAAATGGATCCTGCTGCGTACCTAAGCTGGTCCTCCTCCAGTAGTATGGCTGTGCTCAGCTCATTTTGATATGTACATGGGGTACATTAGTTCAGGTGAAAAGAGTATGCATGTTGAATTGGGCAGAAGCATAGTCAGGCTCCCAAGTGAACAATTTAGAATACGGATACCAAATACTGATGAATCTGGGTGGAAGAGGCAGGGGAAAGCAAACGTTTTATTTGGATAAGTCACTGTAAGACCAACTTAGTGTATTGTCTTTGAATGGACTAAACTTTTCTGTATTTGTTTACATAGGTCTTTAACACCAGTGCCTAGAAGTTCTGAACACTACAAGCAAAGATATGAGCATTATGGCTACGACTATAGGAAGGATCCAAAAAGACACATCACTTGGAGAATGGACAATGAGAAATATGGACAGAGTAAACCAAGGATTTCTTCTCGTGAAAATATATATTACCGATCTTACGAGCATAGATCACCTTCCCCAAACATAAGAGGAAACTCTTCAGAAAAGTTTTATACTTATAAGCCTCCCCAAGTATATTTACCAGAAAGAGGAGATGATAGTAACAGAAGAGCTCAATATGTGCCCAGACACTCAGAAGGTATATTCTACAAAGAGCACCAGAGGAGTTGTTATCCCCAGAAAGCACAAGGAAGGTATATTCCTGATGACCGCAGAAATAGAAGAAGTGAAAAAGGAGGGACACCACCTGTGAGATCAACAACAGATTCTTTTAGATTCGAAGGATATTGGCATGAAGATGAACCGAGGCACCAGAGGATACAAGATGAAAAATACTCTCAGTCACTTAGAAGAGGCCCTGAAGATTTTGAGAAAAGGAGCTCTTTTCAGAAGAGGTATAGAAAAACATTAAACTAGCATAATTTGATATAAAGCCTCAAATGAAAAAGTCTGTTTACTTTATGGTTAAAGATAACCTTGAAAAGCTTTTGTCTAAAAGATCAAAAGCATTGTAGTGTAGTTTTGGTCTACTGATAGTAGTGAAGTGTTTATTTTTAGAGTAAATCATGTAGATGGCTAGAATATATTTTTTTAAAAGATGCTATTTTCTTTAAGTACCTTGTGCATCTATGAGCTGGCTTAAGGGATTGTAGGTTAACTTTCCACTACATTTTGCATTTAAAGCCATGCTGCCCAACATTCCACACATATAAATTCTCACTTTCTTCTCTCTAGTGCAAATGTAAACTGTTTTATGTCAACACAGGTATCCTGAGGATCATGATTTCAGAAAATATGGACACACATCAAAAAGACCTCACGATGTGGAGAGGTATGAAAACAGAGAGCCTGTCAGGAGCCTGCAGTGGAAATCCAGGCATTTTTCTGCTCCTTACCAAGAGAAGAAAGATCAGCGGAACCTTGAAACCCAGACTCATCGATATGCTCCAAGGGAATTCCCAGAGACCAGTTCAGCAGCCAAGGTATCCTGTGATTCTCGCCACAGATATCGAAAGACCTCAGATGGCGACAAGGACTTTTATGATGGAAGAGCTCAGAGGTACCCTAAGGAGGAAGATAGAAAATTGGGTTCTCAAAAAGGCCCTGTGAATAGAGAGTCCAGTTGTTCTCATGCTGGAAGAGGGAGAGAGACTGAAGGTGGGCAAGTCAGAGAATCTTCTAAGCCATCAAAGAAAGACTGTGCTGCCTTAACCCACTTAGATAAAAGCGATGTTGATTCGAGATCCTGTAAGGACACACGGAAGGACAAAATAAAGAAAGAAAGAGCTGGCAGTAAAGACAGCAACTCTTCCTGTAACCAACTTGATAATAGTGATTCCGACTTGAAGCCTTCATCTGTCTTTCTTAGGAAGAAGTCACTCACAGTTAAAGTAGATGTGAAGCAAGCACAGAATAGATCTAGGTATTGTCTTCATTTTTTCTTAATGATGTGTAATAACTGTTTCTGCCACCTTTATTTTAGCTTTGAAAATAGAGTTCATAGTGTGTTTAGAGTTCATCAAGTGAGGGGGTGGGGATTGCCAGATTTTTCAAAAAAGCCCTGTAATGGGAATTAATCCCATGACTTAGTAATACAGGATGATGTCATGTTTATTTCCGTGTTTGTATCTCAAGATGCTTTTGGGGTGCAGGGCATTCTATGGAGTTGGTCCTCTTCATGAATTTACATATTTTTATGTTTCCACATTTTCTATACCCACAAATAGGCCAGGTCATATTCAAGGAGACCTATTCCTTGCTCAATTTCTCAAAGCCTGTTTTCCCTGTTGCATGTAATTCAGAGAACTTTTGGCCTGGAAGGGACCTTTCAGCAGGCCCTGATATTACAGAGAAAGACTGTGAGGCTGTGAGAGATGAAGTGACTTAGATCTGAGTCCGTGCCTGTGGCTCAAATCTATATGTCCCCTTGTGTCTCAAGGAGGTGGATGACTTAACATGGTTCTTGCTACCATCTCAAAAGGAGTGGAGCTCAACCAACTAGCTTCTCCTAGGTAGAGGAATTAGGCTAGAGTCTAGAGAGAGGCCAATTTGTAAGACATTTGGTTTAGCGCTTAATGAGACTTTAACAAAAAAGACTACTTTCGTAATAGGTTTTATTCCTCTAAAGTGGATTGCATGCTTTGTTCTATTACCTCTGTTTATGGATTCTGAGAATAATAAGGCACTGACACTTGGATGCATCAGCTAGTCTGTTTGTTATCTTAATACACTACCAGTATGTGAGTTAAAAAGTGATGGACCGTGTTGATTTGATGCATTTATGTTCACAGTTGACTCGTATCTGTATTTGAAAAAAAAAACTAGAGGGAAAAAAATCCAAGGTTAGAATGTAAAAGTGAGGGTGGTAAACCCATAGTCTTTTTTTTTTTAATACATTTGTTTCTTTCTTTAAAGTTAGATTTGACTGTCCTTTTCCTGATATTTTTTTACATTCATTATACTTACAAAAATATCTCAAAATATACATATGCATATTTATATGTACACAGAAAGAATTTATATATATGATTATATTAGAAGAAGTTGGACAAATAGAAGGGAGGGGGGAAATCACCCATAATCCTACTACCTTAGGACCATTTTATTAATATTTTGATACAGCTTTTTGGGGCTACTTTTCTATATGGCTGTCATAACCGTATATAACCATATATATGATTGTCATAACCCACTCCAGTAATCTTGCCTGGGAAATGCCACGGACAAAGGAGCCTGGTGGGCTACAGTCCATGGGGTCGCAAAAGAGTCAGACATGACTTAGTGACTAAACAGCAACATTCTATTTTATATAATATATCTTAAGTCACTTTGTGCTTTATTTCCTACTAGTTCTTAATCTTAAGAATATAAAGGCTCTGCTGCTGCTGCTGCTAAGTCGCTTCAGTCGTGTCTGACTCTGTGCGACCCCACAGACGGCAGCCCACCAGGCTCCCCTATCCCTGGAATTCTCCAGGCAAGAACACTGGAGTGGGTTGCCATTTCCTTCTCCAATGCATGAAAGTGAAAAGTGAAAGTGAAGTAGCTTCAGTCATGTCCGACTCTTAGCGACCCCATGGACTGCAGCCCACCAGGCTCCTCCGTCCATGGGATTTTCCAGGCAAGAGTACTGGAGTGGGGTGCCATTGCCTTCTCCATAACGGCTCTACTAGTTCTTAATCTTAAGAGTATAAAGGCTACTCTGAGCATCAAGTTTAAGGATCTTACCTTAAGATTTTTCTCTTTCTAACCTTATATTATGAAAATGTTCAAACATATAGAAAAGTTGAAACATAATTGAAACACAATTGAAACATAATTGAAAGTTGAAACAAAACATACAAACATATATAGGTGTACAGTCGACACCTATATACCCACCTAGAGTCTACAATTAACATTTTACTATACTTCTGTAATCACATCTGTTCATCTATCATTCCATCTTAATTTTTCACTGCATTTCAAAGTGAAATACAGAAGATACAAGTACACTCACCTTTATATATTTCAGTATTTAATATTTGTTTACAGTTTTTTTTTCTTTTGAGGTAAAATTACATGCAATCAAATCACAAAAATCTTGAATTTTTACATAAAAGTACAATCACAAAAACTTTGAATTTTAAAATAATAGTAAAAGTAATTTTAAAATAAAAGTTAAAATCTTGAATTTTTAAATATTTAATAAAGAAATGTTTTATTCTTAAATTAGAATTAATAAGTTGGCTGTAACATTTTTAAAGAATGCTAGAAGTAACAATTTTGAAGAATTTTATTTTAGTAGACCTCATTAGAGATGCTGAACACTGTTAATTTTATAACGATGTTGAGAAATAGAAGCTCGATCTTCATCATGTGTCACAAAAATGAGCTTCCTAAAATTGAGGCTGCTGTACCTTTGTTTTGAATTAATAAACTCTCCTTTTGTGAATTTCATGGCCCATTAAGTGGGACCTGTCAGTACATGTTTGAATTACCTGACAAGGACCTATGGAATGGTTTGTGTAATAAAGAGCTTTACTGTAAGTTCTTTCTAAAGACTTGAAGAATTTTGGTTCTTCATTTTATACATTTGTTTAAAATGTATAAATGGTGGTTCATTTTATACATTCGTTTCCTTTCTTAGCTTGGGTCAGGTTTTAATACATGTTCTTTGAGTTATCAGTGCAGTTGAAAACATACAGTTGTCACTTAGTGATTTTTATTAATAAATATATGCATCTTTTCAGTATGGCAGTGCATCATAATCAGCAAAAATCTTTCTCTCTGATTATAATTATTAACTGATGAATGAATGTGTAAGAATTTTGTGGGGTTGAATTTAGTTATGTGTGAACTGATGAAGTGTCCATAAAACAAAGGTATTGATAGTTCATATCCTCAACAGCCATGTTCTCAACTCCCAACATAAATTAGATTTCCTTCTGCTTAATAAAACTGAAATAATCATAGAGTGCAGATAGGTTATTTGTTGGTTAAAATCTAGAGTATACACTTTTTTTGGAGATACTAATAAGGCAGTTCATTTTATACGTTCATTTACTTTCTTAGCTTGGGTCTGGTTTTGATACATTTTCTTCCAGTTATCAGTGCAGTTGAAACCTAGTGATTTTTCTAGGTATTAGTTTGTATCTAGAATAGCAGTAGGTGACACTTCTTGAATGTTCAGTGCATAGTTAATACTTCTGTCAACATAGAAGTAACAATTTTGAAGGATTTTATTTTAGTAGACCTCATTAGAGATGCTGAACACTGTTAATTTTATAATTTGATGTTGAGAAATAGAAGCCTAGTTGACCTAGTGATCTTCTAGTGACCTACTTTGTCAGAAACTGCATTATCAGAGGTAGAAGTTACATATGAGTCATAACTATGTTTCAGAATGAAGAGCGTCACAATATGAAAATCTGTACTAAGGTTGTTATGAACTCCAAACACTCACTGTTGTAGACATCTGAAAGTCATGGGGCAGATGAAGGGAGTTTGGGTTTACTACTGGACAGAATAGGTGAGAGGCTGAACCTTGGTCAGGCTAGGAAGTTGGTGAGAGGAGGGAAGGAGGGCATGCCAGTCTCCACAAAAGAGTAAGCTGGGGCAGGTGGGCCTGCACTGAGGCTCCTTTGACTTCCCAGGTGCTAGCACTAGGCATCTAGAATGAGAAGGTTGGCTAGTGAAGGCAACATTGGACTGACTGCCTCAACCGTATTTGCATTTAATCCTTTTATTTCCCAGTGAAGAGATACAGAGAGGGCATCCCTGACCCTACCCAGTTTTTCCCCATTCTAAAAGGGGAATGAGGTGGATGATGAGCCCCAGAAGACACTGGAGCCCTGATGCTCCGGGCAGACAGGTGCTGCTTAGGCTGGGGAAGAGTGAAAAACCACAGCTAGGATAGAAGGAAGGTAACCTAATCACACAAGCTTACCCGTGATGGGCACTTTTCAGCTGGAGGCAAAATAAGCTGGGTGGAGATATTTTTGTGATACACAAACCTGCTAACTTGCTGCTACGTATCACAAAAATCTTAAGAGTTTTTTCCTTCTAATATTTCTCATATATATTTTCTAAACTCAAAAATTAATTGAGAAAAGATTCCCTTTCATTCCTATGTTTCGCTCAGTCTTCTCTTAGTACCTCTTGGGGGTCCTAGTATAGGGAGGTAAACTTTGTTTGATGTTGGGATGCATAGGTCTTTGTTTTCCAGTAGGTCACTGCGCAGTTCCATAACATTGGGCAGGTCACCTGTCTATGCCTTTTGGGGCCCAAATTAACTGGGTGTTCCTCTAGGATCTGTGAGTCTGCTTCAGTTGGTTATGTGTTGATAACTATTGAAGCTAACTTGACAGGCTCATCATAGGATTCTCTGAACTTTTGAATATATTTGAGGTTTTCTCTTATAAAAAATGAAAAAATTTAAATTTATCTAAATTAAGTTAAAATTTTTTGAAGTAAGCCAAGAAAGTTAAAAAACAAAAATTGATCTCAGAATTTTTAAATCTGTCATCTTTTAAGGTGAAACTCATCATTTCATATTGTGCCAGTCATTTTTCATTTTATCATTTTTTTATACAGCATATATTTTTTTGAGGACCTACCCTGTGAGACAATCTGTTAAGGTGCCCTGGGACTATGGATCCACATAGGATTAGGTTTCTTCTCCCCTGGTCTTAGAGGCAAGAAGATAATGTTGGTAATACCATGGCACAGTGGAGTGATGTGTGAGGTGGTGTATGATATGTGATTCGGATGATCCCAAGCTGGGGGATTCAGGGAAGGCTTCTTTCAGGAGTTGACATGTGAGCTAGGCTTTGAAGGTTGGTGTGTTTTAGACATGTGGAGATGAGATGAAAGACCTTTTATATTTATAGGTTAACAAAGGCAGAAAACACACCCAGGAACTTTGAGCTGTGCCATTCTGAGCAGTCTAGGGAAAGGAAATAGAAGGGCAGGAGGTGTGAAAGTAAGACCACCACACTGCCAGCCTGATGTAACAGGATTAGCTTCTGGGAGAGGGCTCAGTTTTGGCCACCTTCTATCAGATGTCTTGAAAGGGCACTGAGGTTGACAAGGCCAGTCACGGGACTTTTGTGAAAAAAAGTAATAATGAGATGTTGAATTAAGGGAGTAGCAGTCTCTCTAATCCATTTCCCTCAACTCCAAAAATTCTAAATGTGTTCTTAGGAAGACAGGAACAAACTTATGATTCAGAAAGTGCTTTGTGATAGTTATTAGCTAGAATAAAACTGAGAAAGGAAAACTTTACATGTGTCATATGAATTTTGTTACCTATTATAAACTTCCAGAGAGCAGGAGATTATCCGTTGATTTTGGTGGTTCGGTTTTTGTTATTGTTGTTTTGCCAGGCAGTTGGTTTTTTAACTGTGGAGAAGAGGAATTAAGTTTTAATATAGTTTTTTTTTTAATGTTTTGTTAGTTGTTATGCGTGGCACTCAGATGAACATCAGGCGAAATATCCTAAATAGAGAAGGAAAACCAGGGTGAAGTTGGGGGAGGGAACAGAGAACCCAGAAGATTTAATAGAATACAGGTGATGGCTATATTTTAATTTTTAAAAGTGTCTAAAATGCATCTCAAATGAGAACATTTGGTCTTTCCAGTTTAACTACTTGTTTTGGGGATATTTTGTGAAATTGTAAACTTGTTGATCAGTAATGTCATGGGAAATACTAAAATATAAACGAAGGGGTGATTAAATTTGCAAATGAAACTACCTAGAACATTTTGCATTTTGAAGTCTCCAGAAGTTTTTCCTTATAGCAAAAGTATAGTTATTTTTAAAAAACAAAATTTCAGGTTATATTCTTTTCATGTATATTTTCTAGAAAGATGGTCACTTTTATATTTTTTATTAAAAATCTTATGGGATATATCTAGAGAAAAATTTTAAACTGGTAAATATCAAGAATTAAGTATAGCTTCAAAGTATACCACAGTATTCCTATGAATTGAGAGTTGGACTTGGGAGTGGGGAGATAAGAGTTATGACAGTAATCATAAATTACAAGTAAATTTTAATAATTATCTGGTGAAAAACTGGAAGCCTTTATCAGCTGGTTTTGTCTTGGGGGAAACTGAGACAGCAGTGAAAACCATTGTCAACTGATTTTCCCTTATAGATCATTTTTATAATTCTATTTAAACACCTTATTTTTCTCCTGTAAAAAAAAAATGTAAAGCTGTTTTGGGGGTATGGAAGAGCTTTTTGTACCATTAAACCCCTTTGAACAGAAAGCATATGTAATTCTTTTTTTAAATTTATTTTTTATTTAAATTTATTTATTTTAATTGGAGGCTAATTACTTTGTTAGTAGGGGTTGTTACAGGGCCATTCTAGCTTTTAACATTTATCACTAAATGTCTTTTACTAGTTATCAGATATAGAATGAGAAGCTTGGAACAAATTAGGAGGAGAAATGGGCCCTCTAAAGGTCTTTCTGATTAGTCAAGGAAACCACAGCAGTGGCATCAACCTGTGGCGTAGTCACTCATCCATGTTTCTGCCGTGGCAGGGAGTCATCTCAACAGGGCTGATTTAAGAGGGAGCATGAAAAATCAGATGGAAGGTTTTCCTCTGAGAAGTTGAAAATAAGCACTTAAAACCATCTTGCTAGAAGAGTTAAAATTTTCAGTTAAGAATATCTTTAAGCCCTTCATAACCTTGGAGCAGTTTTAGATATATGGCTATTAAGTGACGTCAGTAAATAAATATGTGCATGTGTACACCCACAGCCCCAAATGTATCCATCTGATTGATTTTTGTTGTATGAAGAGATATTTTTTTTAGTGGTGCTGCTATTATTTAAAACATATTTCAGGGCTCTCTTTTGGATTTATCTTCGGATTCTGAAACATCATCATAAAACACCCTAGCAGTTGTAAATCTCAGTTCTTTGAATAATGAACTTATTTTTTAGGAAGAGCCAGAAGCTATTCAGAGTTAAATGCAGAGGAGTGAGATGGGTATAAGCTGGTTAGTGCTGTTTTGGGTCCAACATGAGGAATAAATATAAATAATGAGGCATTTTCTTTTCTGATGCATAAACTGCCTACAGATGAAGAATTTGAGTGGTTTTAAGCAGGAGTAGCATTCTTAGAATAAAGTATACTTTCCCATTATGACATTTGGAAGGATTACATGCAAATGAATGCTTAACCTCGGGGATGAAAAGCAAAACAAATGACATCTATTGTCTCAGTATCATGACACCTTCTGCATAGAGGTATTACAAAGATTAATATTTGTAAGCTCTGAGCCCCTTTGTTTGGCATGAATAATTGTTATATGTCATAATCATGAATTTATAATGGTACTTGAGGGTCAGGAAAGTGCTTAATGAAAGTTATAAAGATTCAGAAAGTATTAAAATGGTAAGATGGTTGGGGTTATATTATAAATGGTAGTATATCCTTAAGGATATATTTTAGGGTGAACAGTATCATTGCTTCTCATGATCATAACTTTGCTAACAACTAAGGCTATTTTCTGAGAGTTCAGTGAGACTTTGTAAGTGATTAAGCTAAACAGAATTTGATTTCAAAATACTAGTCTCAGCTCATTACTGACATAGAAGTTTAGGATTTTTATGAAGTCAGAAACATTATTATGTTTGATATCAGCTTGTAAAGAATGGTAGTATTTCAAGATAGTGTCAGCTTGCTGGCTTTATAGTTATATGGACATTTGGGAGTAGAAAATAATCTGATTATATTTTGCATATTGAGTGTCTTCAATGCCATGCTGTATTTTTTGAAGTAAAAATTGTTTAGCTTAGAATTTTGAAGATTTTATTATTAAAGTGGCAAATATTTGATGATCTCTGATTTGAAAAGGAGAACTCAAAACTGTGTGCCTATAGCTATTTTCTCCTGCTCATTATTGTACATGTTTATGGCATACAATTTAGTGCCTTAATTATAAGAAAAAATAAACATTTTTAGTTTTATAGTTATCTTGATTAATTTTAATAAGTTATTTTCTCAGTGAATAGTCTCAAATTTAGTTAAACATTTACAAATTATTCTAGGGTTGCTTCTAGCTATTCCACAGAGAGACAGATGTCACATGATTTGGTTGCTGTTGGCAGGAAAAGTGAAAAGTTTCATCCAGTGTTTGAACATCTTGACTCAACTCAGAATACTGAAAACAAACCTACAGGAGAATTTGCTCAGCAAATCATAACTATAATCCATCAAGTTAAAGGTTGGTATATTTCGCACATACATTAGGGATAACGCAAAAATAATGTACTGACTTTTCACGAGATATAGGTAAATATCTGATATTGTAATAGTAATTATTTCATTATAAGTTAAATCATTAATTAGGAAATCTGTTGAAGAAAGTAGCACATATTAATTCAAGCCAGTTGTTCTTTTTTATGTAGTTCAATAATCTGGTGCTTCAACTCATAGTAGATTACAAATTGAAAATTATAAAAGAAGAGGTTGGCTGCTGCAAAGGACAGGTATACTGAGAGCAGAGAGAAACAATAACTGATAACCCAGTAGAAAGGAGGAAAGAACAAAAGCCAGATATGAAACTCAAGAAGCTCGAGAAATCTGGAAGTGTAGGTCATTTGGTCATATTCCTAAAGCCCCCAAGGGTGTTACTGGGACTTTGTGCCATAAGGGTGATGCTAAGTGATCAGTAAAAGACTCCAGTATTATTTGTTATACTTTATGATGTCAGGGAATTGCATAATTAATATTTTAAAGGTTTTCATTGAGTTGTGTTTTGCTTTTGCTTCTGGCCAGTTTCCATTAATTGGAAAATTTAGTCATGTAGAATAACTTTCTTTA
Source organism: Ovis aries (assembly GCF_016772045.2). Lineage (NCBI taxonomy): Eukaryota > Metazoa > Chordata > Mammalia > Artiodactyla > Bovidae > Ovis > Ovis aries. Next base: position 18,463,931 of record NC_056080.1, on the reverse strand, counting down.
TTGATTCTGTGTAATTAAGGCAGTTTTGTGTTTTATAAGCTAGGATCTTTCGTGAATTTCAAATTTTTAATTTTATATTTCTTACTAGATGATTGTGTTGATCTTTCTTACCTTCTGAAAACATTTTGCAAATGAATTATTTTCTCTGCAGCCCTCAAACTAAAGCATATATTTACTTTAAAGGATGCAGTTTGAAACAGTTCACCTTCTCAATTCCAGCCCCTCTCACCCAAAGGAAGTGTGGTCCTTGGCAGAAAGGAAGCTGGTATTGCAGAGAAACCCAGGAGATTGTCCCAGAACAGGAACAGTACGTTAGGGAAAAGGATTGCTCGAGTAGCTTTCTCATGGGTCAAGTGTATTATCTTTCTCTCTATTCTGTTCAAAGCTTGTAGCATAGGCACTTTGAGAATGTCTTCATGAACTTCGGTTAACACTAAGTAAAATGGCGTTAGGAAGCCTTCTGTGATATGTAACCATAGCATTTAGCATTTGTTCAGAATTGTATTGATGTTTTAGGGTTGTTTTTGAAATTATTTTTGCTCTAAGTGAACTGTAGAGCTCTATGCCAGCTTTACTTCCCACATATAGTAACAGTGAGGAAGCTCTTACCTTGGAGAAGAAAGGTCCTCTCTCTGAAAAAGCCAATATTTTTTTTCCCCTCTGGCAAGTAAGCTGGAATGCCAAATAGGAACAGAATCTTTGCATTCATAAATCCATTTACTGTTGCTTGAGCTTGGAAAAAACATGTGAGCACTATACATTAGTCTGTGAAATAAATTTAGGTCCCATATTTTTAAGAGAAAGCAGGTTGGATGTTTTTTTAATACTCCCTTACTCCTGTGCTTATTGTATATATAACCTTTTAAGTGGAATCAGTTTTACACTGAGATAAAACTTTTTGTTTCCTTTTGCAGCAAATTATTTTCCATCACCTGAAATAACTCTGCATGAGCGTTTCTCAAAAATTCAAGTTAAAAAAGCTGCAGATGTAAATGAAACTAAGTTGAGCTCGGATCCAGAAATTCACAGGTAATGACTGATTATTGTACGTCCATATAACTCATGGGAATAAGCCTCAGAACAGATGTGGGAACATGCTGCCTGCCTCTTGGGTTTACTGTAGACTCTAGAACAGCATTTCCTGCCTAAAACAGGACTGACCCAAGCAGGTACTAGGCCAGTGCACTTTGATAGACTAGGTTGTATTAAAGCCATGATTAGCATTGTTTAAATGTACAGGACTTTGAAAATATTTACCTACCTAACTTTGATTCTGCTGTGTCTATAGTAATTGCCTACTGAAGTTATCACTGGAAGAATGAAAGACAGTTGTCGAGCCATTGAAATCATGGGTTGCTTCATGTCCTCAGAAATGACTGTTCTGAGGGCAGCCGGATGAAAACATATGTCTTCTTCTGCTGGCACCTGTCCAAGCAGGTGGTGAACCCTGTCTTGTGAGCTGAGCTGAATCAATGTTAGAATGCAGTAGATCACCGGAGCCAAGTTTAAGGTTACACAGACTAGTGATTTGAGAACTACTAAGGCTTCACTGTGATGTTGTTTACAGGATATGTGTGTCCTGGGAGACTGCCACATAGATGAAAAACCACCTGGTAGCAGATTTCTTTTTCTTCCTTCAAGACACACCAGCTTTATTTCAAATTCCATTCTGTATTAATGGAATCGAGGTATCAGTGTATAACATAATTATTTAATTGTAATATGCCTTTATTATTTTAGGAGAATAGATATGTCTTTGGCCGAGCTTCAGAGTAAACAAACTATGGTATATGACTCAAAACAGGTAAGTGAATATGGTTTTTGATGGGGGATTATCTTATTGTTGACAAACTAACGGGAAAGGGAACTGGTCATTGGGAGCAAAAAAGGTAAAGTGGGTGAGAAAGGATGATTAAGACCCAGGAATCTGAAATTTACAAAGCTCTCCAAGTGATTCTAGTTTTCAGCCAGGTTACAAAGAGAACACTGGCAAAAGACAAAAATATTCCCTAAGAGAGATAGTCCCTAAGGATTTTACAGCTTTGTAAAATTGACATAAAATTATAGTGTTTAATATTCATCCCAAAACTTCACAGTGTAAATCTTGCAGAAAGTATGTTGGATACCTTTTTTTTTTCCAAAGCAGTCATGTGGGATATATTTTTAAGTTGTATGTGGAATGCATGCAAAGGAACTTAGTTTCATTTGATACTGCCCTTCCTTTTACTGAAGATTATATGAAAGATTCTATGGAGTATAAACTAACAAAATAATGAAAATAATACTTTTTTTTATTGTTCCCACCCCTGCCACCTCCCCCTACCCTCATTTCGTTGCTAATTAGAAAAACTATCTTAACTAGCCAAGGGAGAAGAAAACTGGCTCTTGTTTTAGAAGAAGTATCAAGTTCTAAAAACCCTGCTAATTATTCATTGAGAGTGAAGAGTTCTTGTAGAGGAGAGATTTTAATAAATACATTTGTGATAAAATATATAAATAATTTTTTTCACATGAATGGTTACAATTTTACTGAATTTACAGAGATAGGTTAGTTTATTGAATCAATGATATTTTCAGGAAATTTCTGTTAATCAAAATACTATAATAAACTTATAGGAAATTTAAGGATTTTTTTTAATTACCTTTAATTCGCTTGACACAAAGTATTATTTGATTGTCTTTCCTTACAGTCTTATGTCTGAAATTTTAACATAGTCACTGTCACAGTACATGCAATTTTGGATGCTTTTTCTTTTTACTTAAACTATAATAACATTCCTTTTATGTAAAATCTCTCAATTCCCAATGACCTTTTTATAATTGAGACTTTGCAAGTTTTAGTGAACTTTTCAGTGTTTTTCCATGTTTACTTCCACATAGTCTATATCATCATAATTTAAGTGGTTGTACATTACTCCTATGACTTAAATTTACCATAAATTTTTCTTCCCTTCTCCTTTAAAATTTTTTCACACTTAAGTTACTTTCATTTTTTGGTTATTTTTTAAATAAAACATTTTGAATATACTTGAATAGATAGACTCTTCTTTGGTATAGAGGCCCAGAAGTCGGATTCCTGGTTCAGTGGTATGAACTCTTCTGACTGTGTTTTGTCAGTTGTGTCTCAAAATACTTGTATCTGTTTACACTACCATTAACAAGATGAGTACAAGATAACTTATTTAGGACTTTAACTTAAGGTTCTTGTTCAATACAGTCTTTGTGCAACTAACAGTAATGTGAATGGTTTGTCTTCTGTCAAAATTCCTCAGACTCTGGTCAAAATAATAGATCCAAGTGACCTACGACATGACATTGAAAGAAGGAGAAAAGAGCGGTTACAGAATGAAGATGAGCACATTTTTCACATAGCTAGTGCTACAGAGAGGTAATCAGTAGATGAAAAACATCCTCTTATCAGAGAGCTTTTGGTTTTAGCATATTTTCCAATTTTGTGTGTGTGATGGTAATTTTCACTTTAGTGTAGGAATGTAATCCTTCAAATCCATGTCATATGTTTATTAAAATGTTTCAGAGTTATTCAGTGGTCATCATGTGCTATTTCACTGAAATAATAAAAATTATGGGATAGGTGAGTATTTGAGGTCTTTGTGATGTAGAAAGAAGTGTAATAGCTTTTTTAATATCAGCAAGGAGCAAATACCAGCAAATATATGGACTATTTGGCTCAAGCCAATTGAAACTCTGACACATTCTGCCTTTTAGATTCTGGTATTCTTTGAATAATCCAAGATTTCCTGAGGTTATTGCTGTCCTCTTTCAGAACTCTTCATGGATGTCTGTCCATGAAGCAGAGGCAGGTGTAGTAGATAATGCAGAGGAGACCTGGGTTTGAATCCTACCTCTGCCAATTTATAAACTCTTTGCTCTTGGGCAAACTTGCTTAGTTTTCAGAGCCTTTTCCTCTAAAAAGTGAGAGTAACCAGTTTATGTTGGACAGGTTAAAAATATCACATGAACTGACACATGTGATGTACTTAATGCCATGAGTGGCACATTGACTATCAGTAGATCCTTGTTTTTTGTTCCCCACCCTGTACCTCTTTTTAGGGCTTCTGAGTGTTCTAGAGTGGTCGCAGTTAATCTCTAGTTCTGAAAACTATCTAGAACTCATGGCAACTCTGGGACCCCATATGATTATGAGGTATGATAGAACAGGACAAAATTTCCAGTTCACTCAAGGGTCCTTAAGTTATTTGGATCTCTCAGAAAGTGAGAATGTATGAATAGAAAAGGCTGGTGCTAATTCTGTTTCCACAGTCCTTAGTTTCAAAAATTAATATATTTGATTAGACTTTTAAGTCATGTCTATGGGTAACTAGGTCAAGATACTGGAGCTTGTTTAAAACTGGAATTGATACTGACAGTTCAGTTCAGTTCAGTTGCTCAGTCGTGACCGACTCTTTGCGACCCCATGAATCGCAGCATGCCAGGCCTCCCTGTCCATCACCATCTCCCGGAGTTCACTCAGACTCACCTCCATCAAGTCCGTGATGCCATCCAGCCATCTCATCATGGGTCATCCCCTTCTCCCCCTGCCCTCAATCCCTCCCAGCATCAGAGTCTTTTCCAATGAGTCAACTTTTCGCATGAGGTGGCCAAAGTACTGGAGCTTCAGCTTTAGCATCATTCCTTCCAAAGAAATCCCAGGATTGATCTCCTTCATAATGGACTGGTTGGATCTCTTTGCAGTCCAAGGGACTCTGAAGAGTCTTCTCCAACACCACAGTACAAAAGCATCAATTCTTCGGCCCTCAGCCTTCTTCACAGTCCAACTCTCACATCCATACATGACCACAGGAAAAACCATAGCCTTGACTAGATGGACCTTAGTCGGCAAAGTAATGTCTCTGCTTTTGAATATACTATATAGGTTGGTCATCACTTTTCTTCCAAGGAGTAAGCTTCTTTTAATTTCATGGCTGCAGTCACCATCTGCAGTGATTTTGGAGCCCCCAAAAAATAAAGTCTGACACTGTTTCCACTGTTTCCCCATCTGTTTGCCATGAAGTGATGGGACCGGATGCCATGATCTTCGTTTTCTGAATGTTGAGCTTTAAGCCAACTTTTTCACTCTCCTCTTTCACTTTCATCAAGAGGCTTTTTAGTTCCTCTTCACTTTCTGCCCTAAGGGTGGTGTCATCTGCATATCTGAGGTTATTGATATTTCTCCTGGCAATCTTGATTCCAGCTTGTGTTTCTTCCAGTCCAGCGTTTCTCATGATATACTCTGCATAGAAGTTAAATAAGCAGGGTGACAATATATAGCCTTGACGTACTCCTTTTCCTATTTGGAACCAGTCTGTTGTTCCATGTCCAGTTCTAACTGTTGCTTCCTGACCTGCAAACAGATTTCTCAAGAGGCAGGTCAGGTGGTCTGGTATTCCAATCTCTTTCAGAATCTTCCACAGTTTATTGTGATCCACACAGTCAAAGGCTTTGGCATAGTCAATAAAGCAGAAGTAGATGCTTTTCTGGAACTCTGTTTGGAATTAATTAAAAGATAGCAAAACTGCATGTTGAGGCATATGAAATAATTGAAAATAAAATAGTTAAAATCTTGTTTCTTGGTAGGTAATCTATATGTTTCCTATATGACATGGCATGACTGCTCTTTAGTGACACAAGCCCTGTCATGCTTTTCTTGACTTAGCAAGTGCAAGAGACTCAGGGTACCAAGAAAAAAGGGTTTTAAAACAGATTTTAGATAATCAACATATTATAAAGACCATGTGAGGCTTCAGAATATATCTTTACCCTTTGAGGTGATGAAGAACTTGAGCAATGGAGTTTGACCTGAGTTCAATACCTGGCTCTGTGGATACCTAGCTATGTGACTCACCTTGGACAAGTTATTTAATCTCTGTTTTCTTCAGCTGTAAAATAGAGAGAAGAATTATACTTACCTCATGGTGGTGGTGAAGATTAAGTAAAGTGATGCATGTAAGCTGCAGAGTAGCTAGTCAGCATTAAGTATTATTAATGTTAACTTTGAGGATAGCGTTGTGTGGAAAAATGTCTTCCGGCAAGATGTCTTTTGCTGGATCTGTTGAGCTGTCTTATTTGTATTAGGTGGCTAGTGTGTCTTGGTGGAGCCATGAGAATTTTTTTTTAGATATTACTTACCATAAAAGTCACCCTTTCAAAGTGAACAATTCAGTAGTTTTTAGTATAATCACAAAGTTGTGCAACTGTCACCACTATCTAATTTCAAAACATTTTCATCACCCCCAGAAGAAACCCTGTACAATTGGTTGTCACTCCCTATTTCTTTGTCCTTCCAGCCCCTGACAGCCAATCATCTACTTTCTATGTGTATGGATTTGCCTATTCTTGACATAATTACAGTTATATAATGTGTTTCCTTTTGTGACTGGCTTCTTTCATGTAGTACAATGTTTTTTATGTTCCTCCATGTTGAACATGGACTTCCCTGGTGACTCAGTGGTAAAGAATCCACCTGCAGTGCAGGAGCCACAGGTTTGATCCCTGGGTTGGAAAAATCCCCTGGAGGAGGGCATGGTAACCCACTCCAGTTTTCTTGCCTGGAGAATCCCATGGACAGAGGAACCTGGCAGGCTATAGTCCATAGGGTCACAAAAGAGTCGGACACAACTGAAGTGACTGAACAAACACACACACGTTGAGCATAAATAATCCTTTTCTGGCTGAGTAATGTTCCATTGTATGTATTCACCACGTTTATCCATTCACTGGTTGATGGTTATTTGGATTGTTTCCACTTTTTGACTTTTGTAAATTATGATGCTGTGAACATTTGTATGCAAGTTTTAGTGAGGACATAGGTTTTCACTTCTGTATATACTTAGGATTGGAATTGCTGGTTCATATCATTACTATGTTTAACTTTTTGATGAACTGCCAGTCTGTTTCCACAGTGGGTGCACCATTTTACATTCTTACTATCAAGGTGTGAGGGTTCCATTTTCAACACATCCTCACCAACAGCTGTTATGGTTCATCTTTTAAATAAGATAATATAGAATCTTTAATCTCTCATTTTATCCTAATTCAGTCTCCTTGTTAACATAAGGAAAACTTTTTGTTTTATCCTTTTATAGAAATTTAGTTTATTGAAATTGACCTCACTAATATTTTTCTATAAACCTTTTTAATCAAGTCAGTGTATAGATTTCCATAGAAATTCAGAAGAAATGAAATATTACAAAATTATGTCGTAGGATATAACTGTTTCTCTCCTATGCAGTTTTTTTTTCCTGTTAAAAGTTGTCTGTAGGCTCTGTGTCTGTGTTTACTCACCACTGTATCCCCACTGCCTTGGGCTCAGTTCATATTTGTTGAATGAAAGATTTTCCAAAGGTGTAGACAGGACAGAGACACTGAAATCATAATGCATTTAGATCTGGATCACTTTTTATTCCCTGATACCGTAAAGTCTTTCCCAAGCAAGCCTCACACCAGGGCATTCTGTCTCATCTCTAAGACCCTGTTGTTCTCTGTCTTTTCCTACTTTCAACTGGCTTATTACCCTAAAGTCTCTATGTCTCCTCCTGACACACTATTTCTCCCAGTTGTCACCAGCATTAATAAGTTCCCTACAGTGTCACTGAGGTGCTGTGTTAGAGGGGCGTGGTATGCGTGTGATAAAGCATCTTCAAAATACTATCAGTAGACTTCAAGAGAACATCAAACTGCCTAGATTTTCTTTTTATCTAGGTGGGTTTTAGAAAACATCAGTTTTTATTTTTGCTATTGTAACAGTCTGTATCTACTGAACTAGAGTTAACTTTGTTCAGTTCAGTTCAGTTGCTCAGTCATGTCCGACTCTTTGCGACCGCATGAATCGCAGCACGCCAGGCCTCCCTGTCCATCACCATCTCCCAGAGTTCACTCAGATTCACGTCCATTGAGTCCGTGATGCCATCCAGCCATCTCATCATGGGTTGTCCCCTTTTCCTGCCCCCAATCCCTCCCAGCATCAGAGTCTTTTCCAATGAGTCAGCTCTTCACATGAGGTGTCCAAAGTACTGGAGCTTCAGCTTTAGCATCATTCCTTCCAAAGAAATCCCAGGGCTGATCTCCTTCAGAATGGACTGGTTGGATCTCCTTGCAGTCTAAGGGGCCCTCAAGTGTCTTCTCCAACACCACAGTACAAAAGCATCAATTCTTCGGCCCTCAGCCTTCTTCACAGTCCAACTCTCACATCCATACATGACCACTGGAATAACCATAGCCTTGACTAGGCGGACCTTAGTCGGCAAAGTAATGTCTCTGCTTTTAAATATACTATCTAGGTTGGTCATCACTTTTCTTCCAAGGAGGAAGCGTCTTTTAATTTCATGGCTGCAGTCACCATCTGCAGTGATTTTGGAGCCCCAAAAAAATAAAGTCTGACACTGTTTCCACTGTTTCCCCATCTATTTGCCATGAAGTGATGGGACCAGTGCCATGATCTTCGTTTTCTGAATGTTGAGCTTTAAGCCAACTTTTTCACTCTCCTCTTTCACTTTCATCAAGAGGCTTTTTAGTTCCTCTTCACTTTCTGCCCTAAGGGTGGTGTCATCTGCATATCTGAGGTTATTGATATTTCTCCTGGCAATCTTGATTCCAGCTTGTGCTTCTTCCAGCCCAGTGTTTCTCATGATGTACTCTACATATAAGTTAAATAAGCAGGGTGACAATATACAGCCTTGACGTACTCCTTTTCCTATTTGGAACCAGTCTGTTGTTCCATGTCCAGTTCTAACTGTTGCTTCCTGACCTGCATACAGATTTCTCAAGAGGCAGGTTAGGTGGTCTGGTATTCCCATCTCTTTCAGAATTTTCCACAGTTGATTGTGATCCACACAGTCAAAGGCTTTGGCATAGTCAATAAAGCAGAAATAGATGTTTTTCTGGAACTCTCTTGCTTTTTCGATGATCCAGCAGATGTTGGCAATTTGATCTCTGGTTCCTCTGCCTTTTCTAAAACCAGCTTAAACATCAGGAAGTTCACGGTTTACGTATTGCTGAAGTCTGTCTTGGAGAATTTTGAGCATTACTTTACTAGCATGTGAGATGAGTGCAATTGTGCGGTAGTTTGAGCATTCTTTGCCTTTGCCTTTCTTTGGGATTGGAATGAAAACTGACCTTTTCCAGTCCTGTGGCCACTGCTGAGTGTTCCAAACTTGCTGGCATATTGAGTCAGCACTTTCACAGCATCATCTTTCAGGATTTGAAACAGCTTAACTGGAATTCCATTACCTCCACTAGCTTTGTTCGTAGTGATGCTCTCTAAGGCCCACTTGACTTCACATTCCAAGATGTCTGACTCTAGATTAGTGATCACATCACCATGATTATCTGGGTCATGGAGATCTTTTTTGTATAGTTCTTCTGTGTATTCTTGCCACCTCCTCTTAATATCTTCCGCTTCTGTTAGGTCCATACCATTTGTGTCCTTTCTTGAGCCCATCTTTGCATGAAATGTTCCCTTGGTATCTCTAATTTTCTTGAAGAGATCTCTAGTCTTTCCCATTCTGTTCTTTTCCTCTATTTCTTTGCATTGATCACTGAAGAAGGCTTTCTTATCTCTTCTTGCTCTTCTTTGTAACTCTGCATTCAGATGCTTATATCTTTCCTTTTCTCCTCTTCTTTTCGCAGCTATTTGTAAGGCCTCCCCAGACAGCCATTTTGCTTTTTTGCATTTCTTTTCCATGGGGATGGTCTTGATCTCTGTCACGAACCTCATTCCATAGTTCATCAGGCACTCTATCTATCAGATCTAGGCCCTTAAATCTATTTCTCACTTCCACTGTATAATCATAAGGGATTTGATTTAGGTCATACCTGAATGGTCTAGTGGTTTTCCCTACTATCTTCAATTTAAGTCTGAATTTGGCAATAAGGAGTTCATGATCTGCGCCACAGTCAGCTCCCAGTCTTGTTTTTGTTGACTGTATAGAGCTTCTCCATCTTTGGCTGCAAATAATATAATCAATCTGATTTTGGTGTTGACCATCTGGTGATGTCCATGTGTAGAGTCTTCTCTTGTGTTGTTGGAAGAGGGTGTTTGCTATGACCAGTGCATTTTCTTGGCAAAACTCTATTAGTCTTTGCCCTGCTTCATTCCGTATTCCAAGGCCAAATTGCCTGTTACTCCAGGTGTTTCTTGACTTCTACTTTTGCATTCCAGTCCCCTATAATGAAAAGGACATCTTTTTTGGGTGTTAGTTCTAAAAGATCTTGTAGGTCTTCATAAAACCGTTCAGCTTCAGTTTCTTCAGCGTTACTGGTTGGGGCATAGACTTGGATAACTGTGATATTGAATGGTTTGCCTTGGAGACGAACAGAGATCATTCTGTCGTTTTGAGATTGCACCCAAGTACTGCATTTTGGACTCTTTTGTTGACCATGATGGCTACTCCATTTCTTCTGAGGTATTCCTGCCCGCAGTAGTAGATGTAATGGTCATCTGAGTTAAATTCACCCATTCCAGTCCATTTTAGTTCGCTGATTCCTAGAATGTCGACATTCACCCTTGCCATCTCTTGTTTGACCACTTCCAATTTGCCTTGATTCATGGACCTGACATTCCAGGTTCCTATGCAATATTGCTCTTTACAGCATCGGATCTTGCTTCTGTCACCAGTCACATCCACAACTGGGTATTGTTTTTGCTTTGGCTCCATCCCTTCATTTTTTCTGGAGTTATTTCTCCACTGATCTCCAGTAGCATATTGGGCACCTAATGACCTGGGGAGTTCCTCTTTTGGTATCCTATCATTTTGCCTTTTCCTACTGTTCATGGGGTTCTCAAGGCAAGAATACTGAAGTGGCTTGCCATTCCCTTCTCCAGTGGACCACATTCTGTCAGGCCGCTCCACCATGACCCGCCCATCTTGGGTTGCCCCACAGGCATGGCTTGGTTTCATTGAGTTAGACAAGACTGTGGTCCTAGTGTGATTAGACTGACTAGTTTACTGTGAGTATGGTTTCAGTGTGTCTGCCCTCTGATGCCCTCTTGCAACACCTACCATCTTACTTGGGTTTCTCTTACCTTGACGTGGGGTATCCCTTCACGGCTGCTACAGCAAAGCATAGCCGCTGTTCCTTACCTTGGACGAGGGGTATCTCCTTACCGCCACCATTCCTGACCTTCAACGTGGGATAGAAGATCTTTTAATCATATATTCAACAAATATTTATATATTAATGTCTATGTTCTAGTCACTGTTCTGAGCACTGACTTAGAACACTGAATTTTGACTGTTTTAAGTGTAAGATTCATTGGAACTAAGTACATTCACTGTGTTGTGCAACCAACACCTCCAGAACTTTTTAATCTTCTCCAACAGAAACTCAATACAGATTGAACAGTAGCACCCTATCCCCCCGACTCCTAGCCCCTCATGTCTCTATTGACATCTCTATGAATGTGCCTATTTTGAATACTTCATATATATAAATAGAATCATGCAATAATTTTACCTTTCAGTCTGACTTATCTCACATGGCATAATGTTTTCATGCATGTTGTATCATGTGCCAATATTTCATTAAAATAATTTATTCCTTTATAAAGCTGGATAATATTCCATTGCATGGATATGCCACATTTTGTTTATGTTTTTGATGAACATGTGTCTGTCTTTTGGCTATTGTAAACCATGCTGCTGTGAAGATTGGTATTATTATATTTTTGATTATAGCCATCCTAGTGGGTTTTAGGTAGTTACTTGTAGTTTCGACTTGCATTTCCGTGATGACTAATGTTGTCAAACATTTTTTTCACGTGCTTTTGTGTGTTTCTTCTTTGAAGAAATATCTATTCAAATCCTTTGCCCATCTCTAAACTGGATTATCATTTTTATTATTGAGTAATAAATTCTTTTTATATTCTGGATAATACCCCTTTATCAGATACATGCTTTGTAAAGAGGATTTTTTAAAGTCCACTGTTTTGTTTAAAGTAGTAGTAGTACAGGTATGATTACTGTTAATATTTAGTATATTTCCTGTCATTTTTTTCTGGGCATATACATGTATATTTTAAATAAGTGAAATTATCCTCAGTATTTTACTTCGCCCCTTGCTCTTGACTTACTATCATATTGTGAGCATTTTGACAGAATGTAAGGTTTCTTGACATTTTAAAAAATCCTATGTGGCTATTTCATGTCAGGTTCCAGGAACAGAGCTGGGACTATAAAACAAGCTATTGGCAGTGTCTCCTCTGAAGAAATTGTACCTTGCTTGGTGAGAAGGCACACCAGTAGTTCCAAAAACAAGTGATACTTGTGAAGACCCAAAGTGCTATATGTAGACAGAGCAGGGGCCCCTAGTCCACTGCAGAGGGGACTGGGAAAGCCTTCTTGGAACAGGTTCAAGTGAGGCTCACTCTTGAGTTTGATCTGAATTGGAAGGAAATTGCAGCAGAGGAACTGGTTGGGCCAGCGTGTAGAGGCAGACGATTTTGTGGTGTGTTCCAGGGGCCGTGTGGAGCTGATGTTCCCACAGTTTGGTGTGGTTGTTGGGGAGGTTAGGATGAAGCAGCTGGCCGAGGCAGCAAGGGTGTGACCAGAAGGGCCTTGGTGGTCAGTGAGGGGGCGTGTCGATTTTGTCCTTGTGTCAGTGGGGTCCTGTAGCAGAGCTGTGTGAGGCCGAGGCTGTGAGCTCTGCTTGCCACAAAGCAGGAAGGGTCTGAGGAGCACTGTGGGAGAGGCGGGATGTGACAGAAAGAGAACCCCTTGAAGGCTCTGGGAATGAGGCCAGGGGTCAGAGGAGAAGCCAGGGAATGACCTCCCTCCCGGGTAGAGCTGCTCAGGAATAACCCTTGGGAGCCTCCAGAACTCACTTCAAAAGGAGAGGGGAGACAGGGTACAGAGGCCCCAGCTCTACCAGTGAGAAGGCCCAAGTTGCTCACCCGCCTCTTCTCTGGAACTTTACCCACTGAGTCTGTTGGCCCAGGGAGGGCTGTCCAGTGCTGCCAAAGGCTCAAGAGCTGTGACTATCTTCCCTCAGAAAACATACAGTCTGTGTATGATTTCAAGAGTTACAGCCCTAGGAAGCCTGTCTTTGGATTCCAGATTAAGAACCCTCGTCCTCAGAATACTATTTTCCCCTGTTGCTAACTTCCAACTTGGCTAACTAACGTTCATAGAAAATGAAGAAATGAGGGTTTTAGCCCTCGTAACTATTATTTGTAATTTTAGAAGTGATAGATAATTGAGTTTTGTTGTTGTTGTTGTTTTTTACTGTTGTGCTGGTTTGTTTCTGAAGGGTGTAATTTGATTTCTCTTGTTTATTTGTTGGATAAACATAAACTAATAAAAGATTCTTATTTTCTCTTTCATTTTATTAGGAGTGATCAGCATTCCAGTTTTTCAGAGTTGAAGGATACTCATGTTGATGAATTCCAAAAACCTACGTCTTTTGAAAAATCAAATTTTAGAAAATTTATTCAGAAACCTTCCTCGGTAAGATTGTATGCCCAACTTTTTTGTTTTTGTATGTTCCATTTTCCTTCTCACATGAATCTTTAGGTACATGGACCACCAATGTTTTTCATGTTTGTAATTGTTTATTAATAAGTGTTATGATTCTGTTGTTCAATGTTAATATTCTGTTAAGGCTTATAGTTATTATGACCAAAGAAATGGTCATCTCATTTGATTTAGCAGGATTTTACTGCATGTATTATAGAATTAGGTTTCTTAAACTTTTTGGAACAACTTTATTAAGGCTTATTTTGTATACCATAAAATTCATCCAGGGAAGGCATACAATTTAATGATCTTTTATTAATTTACCAAGATGTGTGCCATCACTATAATCCAGTTTTAGAACATTTTCATTACCCTTATTAGATCCCTCAAGCCTGTTTATTTATTTCTTGTTCCCACCCCCAGCTAACAACTAATCTACTTTCTGTTTTTAAAGATTTGCTTTTTCAAGGGGCAGCTCACAGAATGGCAGCTGCCTTCCATAAGAGCAAGCAGGTGACAGCTAGAAAGGTGGAAGCAGTGTCTGTTTGTAACCTAATCTTACAAGTGATATCCCATCACTTCTACCATACTCCATTTGTAAGAAGCAAGTCACTAGATAGAGCCCACATTCAAAGGCAGTAACATAGGGACCTGGATACTGGACTGTGGGGATGATTTGGAGCCTCATCAGAAGCCTCCTGGTACAGTCTTCCCACTGGCCCCTTCATGTACAGAATACACCTCCTCCCTCTCAAGGTCCCCCACAGTCTCATCTCATTACATGTGTCTTTTTGCAGTTACTCAAATATATAGACTTAGTTATATATAAACTCAAGATGACTACTAGGAAAAGGATTTTATATGACTTTTCTTGAACTGGGGAGAGAAATAAAGATGTGAAAGAGGAAAATTTGTGAAAAATAGACTCCATAGCAAATGGAATAAATAGAAGGTTATAAGACTATTATTTTGGAAAAAGAAATCCATCTTCAGAATGGGCCCATATTCTATGTTCCCATCAAAGTCTTCATGTTCTTTGTAGTTACAGTCTTAACACTCTGCCTTCTAGAGAAGGAAATGGCAACCACTCTAGTATTCTTGCCTGGGTAATCCCATGGACAGAGGTATCTGGTGGGCTGCAGTCCATGGCATTGCAAAAGAGTCAGACATGACTCAGTGACTAAACAACAACAACTATAAACATTAAAGCAACTCCTAAAATAAAAAATGTATTGATAATAAGTGGAAAAATAGAGAATATAAAAATCACACACACACAACACACACACAAACACACACACACAAATACTCTGCTTTCTGATACTTTCTTAGTCATGGCAGGAGCATCTACTTAAAGCAGGAGCCTGAGTCAGCAACACCTCCTCATACAACACTGAGAATTTATGTTCTCGGTCAGTGGGAACTTTAGCAATTCCTAGTAATAATGGATTTGTTTCTCTTCTGGATGCCTTGAGTAAATACTAGATTTACAGTCCCATTTTCTAAAAGTCACAGACTGTGTTAATGCAAAAGTGTGTATTTTGTTAACGCTTCTCACATTCATGAATTAAACTAGCCCTTCACAAACTAGCATGGTTACATGAAGGAAGATGTATGTATTTCGTACAGCTAAGCTACATGTTCTGTGTTCTTAATCCCATGCATTTAAAAATGTATATTTTGGGGGACCTTCCTGGGTGTCCTGGGGAAGGAAATGGCAACCCACTCCAGTATTCTTGCCTAGAGAATTCCATGGACAGAGGAGCCTGGTAGGCTACAGTCCATGGGATCGCAAAGAGTCAGTCAGAGCGACTTCGTTTCACTTCACTTCCTGGGTGTCCAGTGATTAAGACTGCACTTCCAGTGTAGGAGGGGTGCAGGTTCGATCCCTGGTCAGGGAACTAGGATCCCACATGCCATGAGGCACAGCCAAAAAAAAAAATTGTGTATTTTTTGAATGTTGAACTTTAAAAAATAAAATTTAAAATATATTAACCCATACTAATAACTTTTTTCATGCAGAATGATACTATGCAGAGAAAAGATGTCATTACTCACAGACCATTTGAAGTTGAGGAAAACCATCAAAATACAAGAGGCTTTAGAAGACCTTTTAAGGTAGAGTGCTATTTTCCATCTAATTCCTGCTTTAGGTTTTTGCTTTAGAACATAATGTTCTAAGTGTTAGTAAATTAAAAGCTCTTTATGTGATTTTTTGAAGTAATAGCTTTAGTATTTCTGGATAAACTGTAATCAGTTTAATGATGACCCCTTTCCTCAGAATTTGATTTTCAAATATATTTTACCTGTGGAACCCTTTTTCAAATATTACGTGGAAACTCAAATACATAAAACAGATCTAGATGGAGTGGCTCTTGGAGAAGGCAATGGCACCCCACTCCAGTACTCTTGCCTGGAAAATCCCATGGATGGAGGAGCCTGGTAGGCTGCAGTCCATGGGGTCGCTAAGAGTCGGACACGACTGAGTGACTTCACTTTCACTTTTCACTTTCATGCATTGGAGAAGGAAATGGCAACCCACTCCAGTGTTCTTGCCTGGAGAATCCCAGGGATGGGGGAGCCTGGTGGGCTGCCGTCTGTGGGGTCGCACAGAGTCGGACACGACTGAAGTGACTTAGCAGCAGCAGCAGCAGCAGATGGAGTGGCTCTAGGTGGAGAGGCAGACGGATCTTGCCCCTTTACCTCTAAGATGTAATCGCATAGTTATAGAACCTTCTCCAGGATTCACCGATTAAGAAACCCTGCCCTTAGACACACAACCCTCACAGGTCTTCCAGATCATCAGAGAAAGTCTCTGGTCCCACATGCTTTGTTAAAACATGTTCATCACATTACAATTACTTGTACAGCTATGTCTGATGTCAGTATTACTTTTAATCAACTGACATGTTTGTTTTTCTAGAACAATTCATGCCTCAAACATGGAATAAGAATTACAGTGCAAAGTATTATATTTCTCTCTCCTTGCTCTCGGAAGTTGGGATGCTTTTAAAATCCATTTTGACTGAATTTCCTACCTATGATAAATCCTTTTTTCATATTTTTTCCACTCAACAGTGTCTCTTTCCCCTCCCCTAAAAAACAAAAGAACCTGAGGGTTTTTTGGTGAAAGTAGTAGGCAGTTTGGCTAGAGCAGTTAGCTCACTAGGAGAAAGTTAGTATGACCAGAAAGGTAGTATAAATGATCTCCAGACCATAGACTAGGAGTGTATTTGAGTGATCTTCTGTTAATACCTTGGCTTCCTAAGTCAAAATTTCTAGATGTCAAAAGATTTTTTTCAGTGGGAATAACACAATTTCTAGCCATTGCCTAGATAAAATTTTTAACCAATGGTTCATGTTCCTAAAAGCATGTGTGACATTAGGTTTTCAAAAATAAAAAATAGAGGACTTCACTGGTGGCCCAGTGGCTAAGACTCCATGCTCCCAATGCAGAGGACCCGGGTTCAGTCCCTGGTCAGGGACCTAGATCCCACATGCTGCAACTGAGAGTTCTCATGCCACAACTAAAGATTCCACATGCTGCAACTAAAAAGATCCCACATGCCATAATTAAAAGAACCTGCTTGCCAGCAACAAAGAGTGACTGAGACCCAGCACAGCCAAATAAATAAATATTAAAAGATAATAGCTAGGGCCATAGAATATATAAACATGTTTCATACCATCTTTTAATCTGTTGAGCAATGAGGTATAAAACTAAAAATGTAATGTCTGCATAACTCAGAGACAGTGTAGGAAGACTTTCAGATTTAAGTGTTTCCTACATGTTGCACTTCTCATTGGTCATATGTACTTGATTGTAGTAATTCTTCTAAGACTTGTAAGATCTATTTCCTGTTATCCATTCTCCTTAAGGGAAAATTCTTTAACATTAAAAGGAGATGAAATAATCCTTCCTAAGAAAAGGAGGCATTTCATTAAAATTTACTTTTTACATAAATTGGACTAATTCAGAGTCAGATAATGATCACCTTATTAGATATGTAAAAATGGGAATGTAAATCACAAGATTAGCTCTGATATATCAAGTTATAATTCTGTTTTACTTGAAATTGTTTGTAGCCTTAAGAAAATAATAGGCCTGGCATAAATACTTTTTAATAAACTCTTCTTGATTATGCATAATGTACCCATTTGTGAAATCATTGTAGAAAGAGAAATCTACTTAATTTTAAAAATTACTCCTTTGTAAGATACCAGTTGTATATTTCCCACATGAGACATACAAATACTCATTGTCCTCTATGTCTATTGTAATATTGGACAGTATACAGGCCAGGAAATGCCTTGTTAAGTATAGCTCTTATCTTGGAAATACGTGCAGAAGTGGGATTTTTATGATAAAGAAAGAATGACTCAAAATTACTGACAAGGATAAAGTTAAGAGAGTTTTTGATTCTCAAATAGATGTTGATACTTAATGTCTTCCTCTACCCATTTGGGATTTGATATATTTCACTATGAATCAGAACAATAATTCTGAAGTTTTTAAAGTTGTGCTTTTCTTAGTATGATAAATTTCAAGAATTAAAAAATTTAACTTAGTAGTTTAAAATATTCATTTTATATAAAATATTTTTAAAATTATTACTACAAAATGAACTAAAAAGCTAATTTGAGGAAAACATACTTTATTACTATCATTTACCTTTTCCCTTTAAATACCTGTAATACCTAGAATTAAGGGCAGCCCTAAGTTCCAGACCTTTTGCCCTTTCTTATACTAATAAAGTAGATTTGGAAGCTGTAGTTTTAACATTTAATTATTTTTTTCCTTTACAGACCAACTTTAGAGGTGGCAGATTTCATTTCCAACATAAATCAGACCTAGTACAGAAGAGCTTGTACATTCAGGCTAAATATCAGCGTTTACGGTTCGCTGGTCCAAGGGGATTTGTCACTAATAAATTCAGAGAAAGATTACTGAGGGGAAAAAAGGTTAGTTGGATTATTATCATTTAAAAATGTTAAGTGACTTTAGAACTCCTAAAGTATTTATGTTTAATAGATAAATTCAGTTTAAATTTTGACCTAAGAAGCAGCCTACATATCAAAGTTTTTATTGCATGATAGTTGAAGAAAAACTTAAGGGAATAATGGTAATAGATTTGTGAGACCACTTAATTTTAAAATGCCTTGGCTATTATACCTCAAATACTTTAAATATGCCAGCTGTTTGAACAGTTTACTTTAAAATTTCTGTCCTGTGGTTAATCTTTGAAATGGAAATTTGGGTAAAGACTTAGTATCTGATACATTTTAGCCTAATACAATGTGAATTTTCCAAGTACCAAAAAATATTGAATTGACTACATAAAAATGGCACATAATTACAAAATACAGTAACTTTTCTTTTTTCCCCATTCATTTGTTTTTTTGTGATAAAATACATATAACAAAATTTGCCATTTTAACCATTTTTATACAATTCAGTGGCACTACTTATATTCACAGCACTGTGCAACCATCATTACTATATGCTAACTCTTACTTAAAAAGTTTCACTACTTGATAATTTGTATTGTGTACTCTTTAGTTGTGGATTGATTTTATTTAAACTTGCCCTGTTGGCATTTGAAAATGCAGCACAACTATATAAAAGTAATTTTTGCAAATATTTGAAATGAGAACAATAGCATTTTACTGTTATGTGAGGCATGTTTGTCAATTTTTGACTCATTTTTGTTAATAATTTGGGGCTAATATTTTGAGAAGTAGATGTATATCTAATGTTACTATCAAATAATCTAGTTGTAGCTTTATAAATTTTCTAACCTTTAGTGTTCCCATAAATATTCATGCTGGTAAAGCCTTTACACTGAGCTTACTTAGTGATTTTAGTAAAACTTATTTTTCAAAATAAGTAGACCAGTAGAATGGAGTTAACAATTGATTTTTTTATTGAAGTTTTCGAGTTGAATAGAATATCTTCTGTAACTTCTCCCACCCTTCAATTTTAACTGACTACCTTAAAAGAGGTTTTTAATTTCACTGTGTCTATCACTCTTAGTGTTATGAAAGCTGTCTCTTGTTTAAAAATGTGAGAGTGACTGAAGTCATTTTCCCCTCTCATACACTTCCCATATGTTGGATCAAGGTGCTGCTTCTCTTCCTGTCTCATGTGACAAGTTTCTTTGCAGCAGATCTTCTAGGCATGCGTCCCCAGTCAAAGGTGGCAGCCTGGCTGTTCTCAGGGAAGCTGGTCATTGATCCCCACTCGAGAAGGAAGGCTGAGGCAAGCCTTTTCCTCAATTGCAAGGTTGGGTTTCATGTACATAGCATGTGTTTGTCTTTTGTTAGCTCTGTGCAGAACTTTTGAGTGTTAGCTTCACTTAGCTCCATTTTTACCCGTGTTTTTTAGATGATTTTGGGCTCCTGAGTGCTCACTTGACTGTTTGCCTCAGCCTGCAGTGTCTGTATGCTCAGTGAACTTGCCCCATTTCCTCATCCTTTTCTTTGCCTCAGCTTGTTTCACTCCTGCTGGCCACCCTGTTCTTCCAGACCACATTGCCTGCCAGCTTTACTTAACAGCCTGTAGAAACTAGATATCAAGCCTTCATCTTAGGACATAACAAGTTTGTCCTGGAAAGAGCCACAACCTGCTATGGGTCTCCAATCTCTAGGGCTTAGGGTTTTTGTATTATCTAGGATATAGCGGTTTTAGTTAGGGTCCCAGGCAGCTCGTGGCTTCACCTTCTTCTTGCATTTCACTGCCAACTGAGTGCTTTAGAAGTTGTCCCCATACGCTAGATTTTTTTTAATAAAACAGTGTCTACTACTATTTTTCTTGGGCCTACCATTCTGGGTACTACTTTAAAGATGTTTGTGTAGTAGCTACTTTGACATGAGCTTTTCCAGCATGGCTGCTGTCAATGCCTGCAAGCCATAGCCAGACTTTGTATAGATTTTTGTTTGAACTTAGGTCCACCTCTCTGAGCATGGCATGAAATCAAGCACTCTACTATTAGCACCCTTCTTGACAGTTGGGCTCCACACTGTCCTGAACTTTAGGGAAAGGAATGAGGCATCACAAACTGCTCTGTTTCTGTCAGGGTCTGAACTAAGGTACTTAAGACTAACTTCGCCTTAGAGATGTCCTAGTCGTATTATGCTACTCTGAAATCCCATTCCATAGTACCAGCTGGTAGTTTAGACCTAGTCCTCCATTTTACCTTGACTTTCGTGCCCTGCAGAAAAGAAGTGAAGTCCTGGAGTCTTTGGTTTCTTCCAGTGTTGCTTCATCCCAAGCTTTAGCATTGGAGGTTGGAGGGCGGGGGCGGGGAGGGGGGGACTTTGAAGCTCCTGCCCTGGAGAGAAACCTTAGTCCAGGCAGCATCTGTACCCTGCTTTGGCTTTTTTGCCCTACTAAGGAGTTCATTATTTTCGCTTGGTTAATTAATTAATCTAGGTGTCCTGGAGCTTCTTGATTCTGAAATTAGATATGAACCAATGTATTTGCATATGCCTCAAAGTCCACCAGGAAGGTTTACAGTGATCTTGTCTGGATTCCTCACTCTCTGACCATGTTGAATTGTCAAGGTTGATCATTCATAGCTTGACGTTCTTATCATGTTCATCTGTAGTACAGTCTGGTTACTGTGCCATCAGGCATGTGCTTCTTGTGTCCAGTACCAAACAGTTTCAGGGAGGAGTAGGGGAGATCCTTGATGTGCTCCTAATATATTTTGTCTGTTTACCAGAACTGTCATGGCTTCCCTAAAACTACTTCAGCTTCCTAGCTGCCTACGAAGTAGTAAGATTCCAAGGCAGTGTTAGGAACATGCAAAACTAAAATGCTTCCTCCTCATTCATCATGCACTTGTTATATTAACCCAATTCTTGCACCTAAATTCCATTTTATTATGTTTCCTTTGTCTTGGATTCTGTGCTTGGGCTAGAAGATGAGGAGGTAGGAGAAGTTTCTGTTACCCCTGGAAAGAGACTTTTATCCACTGTCATTCATAAGTGCCCCCATGAAATATTCTCTGCTCATCATAGAAAGTTTCCAGAAACTCTTGAGGGTCTGTCTGACTATGTACCAGACTAGGACAGAGAAGCTATTCAGAATTCATGAAGCCTCTTCTGGGAACATTGCCTCTGAAAAACTGCATTTGGTCAGGAAAACATGCAGCTCCTCAGCGTCCTAGACTCCAGGAGTCCCCCAGGTACCTGTCAGCTCAGTGCCTACCAGAGCTCTTCCAAACGTGGATAAGAAGAGGGGAAGGAGAGAGCAGAAAGAAACACTGTGGGGAGGAAACTAGAGACTGGGATTCATGGTTTGGGGGGTTGGAAAAAAACACAGGGGTCATGAGGTACAAAGAGAGCAGGAACCAAGATCAGATGAATCAATAAGAACCTATTATGCTCCTGCTGTATCCCTCGAGTTGAAGGATGCTGGGGCACAAAAGAAGTAATGATTGTGATGGTTGCACAACTCTGTGAATACACTAAAAACCATTGATTGTATTTTTAAATGGGTGAGCTATATGGTATGTGAATTATATCTCAAGATGTTAAAAGTAAAATCACACTGCTCTTCTCCTCAGACCACTGATTTCTCCTCAGGGTCCATAGCTCTCACAGCTAGCCAGCCAGGCTAGAAACTTGTCCTCCTCACCCTCCTAATTCTTTGACTACAATTGTCCCAGGTGTTCCTATTTGTTTAACTCATCTACTGTTCCAATTCACTGCATGTCATTCCACTCTGTGGATGTCTTATTTATTTCAGCGTTTTTCAAACTTTTGCTTACATACCCTAAAAGTACAAAAAATTATCTACGTCCTTGTACATGTTTAGGTTGGTATCTAATAACGTTTTTATCATAATTTTAATGTTATATAGGATATAATTTATGGCATATTATAAATAGAGAATCTTAGGTAAAATTGTTACATCATCATTTTAAATCTCTTTGGTGAACCTGCACACCACAGGAATTCGATAACTAGCATCCATTTTTTAAAATATGCAGACAAGGTTTTTTAACAAGTGGGAAATACTATGTCATTCCTTTTTTTTACCTTGAATTTGGATCCCATTTGCCCCATGGACTTTTAACTTTGAAAGTCTTTTAGTGCTCAGCAAATAAAATTTGACAGATAATATTAATAGATTTCTATGACTATTAGGTTGGATTGAATTAACATTACAGTTGATTACAATATTATAAATATATTACAGATTTTGTTAAGTAGTGATTAAACAAAAGTTTTATTGGAAATGCATTTCTCTTTTCAATTAGTTTGTGTGTTCATAGATAAATATTACTAGTAGAGTGTATAGGATAATATTGTTCAATTATCGATTCTAATGTATTTTTTCTTTTTGTAGATGTAAGTCCTGAGAAATCTTGTTTATAGGATTGTATAGATGGAAATGAAAGGACTTTTATTATAGCAGTGCCACTCAGTTCTTTGGACTCACTCTCAATTATAGGCCAGAAAATCACTTAGTGATCTGTTATCAAAAACTATTTGAATATTCTTTTACTGACAGGTTGATTTTGTCCTCCTACAATTAAAATAAGGCAAAGAAATAGAAAGCATCTGACTTGCAGAAGTATGATCTTTATAACTAGCTACTAGGGTTGATTCTGGAGAAGGCAATGGCACCCTACTTCAGTACTCTTGCCTGGAAAATCCCATGGGCAGAGGAGCCTGGTAGGCTGCAGTCCATGGGGTCGCTAAGAGTTGGACATGACTGAGTGACTTCACTTTCCCTTTCCACTTTCATGCATTGGAGAAGGAAATGGCAACCCACTCCAGTGTTCTTGCCTGGAGAATCCCAGGGACAGGGGAGCCTGATGGGCTGCCATCTATGGGGTCACACAGAGTCGGACATGACTGAAGTGACTTAGCAGCAGCAGCAGCAGCAGGGTTGATTCACTTTCTTGACACCATCACCAGTATTTCCAGGTGCCCCTTTTTTGGAGGAGGGCCCCCAGGTAATGCAAAGTACTAAGATTCAGGATAAGAAGGTGTATCTTTCTAGTATAAAAAGGAAGGGGATCAGCCTTAACCTATTATACAGGCAGATTAATTATGGAAGGCAAGCACTGAGCATTTGAAGGTCTGGAAATTAATCCCCTCCAAACTGTCTGTATCCACATACACCCTGGAAAATTGTCATATACCCCTAAGAGTATGTGTTACCCCAGTTTGATTGCTGACTTAGTTAACCATGCCTCTATTGATGACTTAAAAAAGTTAAAAGTCACTCAGTCATGTCCGACTCTTTGTGACCCCATGGACTATATACAGTCACATGGAATTCTCCAGGCGAGAATACTGGAATGGGTAGTTGTTTCCTTCTCCAGGGAATCTTCCCCACGTAGGAATTGAACCCAGGTCTCCTGCATTGCAGGCGCAGGATGCATTGTTGCTGTTGATGACTTAGGGATAGTTTACAGGTTTTCTTTTCTGTAAAACAACTGAGCACATTGACATTTTGGTATCTTGCCATGGCTTCATTTTTCCTCATTTTTGTTTTCACCAGAAGCACATGAAAGGGCCTGTTTACCTATGCCTAGCTAGCACTCCACATTATTAATCTCTATTACCCATTGTCAGTCTAATAGCAGAAAATAGTTCTCATATGCCTTTCTTCAGTTACTAATGATGTGAGCGTATTTTTTCTGTGTTACTGGTCATTTGTATTTCTTCCCTCAGTTTCCTTATTTCTGTGCTCTACCAGTGTTCCTGTTGAGGGTTGGTACTTTTTCTTACTGCTTTGTGGGAGCTTTTGATTTACTGAGGGCATTAACCTGTTACGCATTTTACTGCTATTTATTTTATGTTTGTCAGCTTCTATGGTGGCTTTTACCTGGTAAATTTTCATGAATCTGTCAGGTTAATCCCGTATCTTTCAGATTGCATATCATGTTTGTGCTTATAAAAATACTTTACTGTGTTTCCTTTAAGTAGTTTTGTGGTTAATTTTTTCAATATATAAATACTTGTTCCTTTTAGAATTTGTCTTTATGAAACAATATAAGGTCAGGATCTAACTTTTTTCCCAGTGGATGGTCAGTTTTTCTAACACTGCTTATTGAGTAATTTGTCCTCCCCTCCCCAACTGGAAATGCCACCTTTGCTGTGTCTTGCATTCTTAGGTATTCCAGGGCTTTTCAGGGAATCTTTAGAGCCTCTAACTTGCTCTCTCATCTCCTGTGATTTGTTTATTTTGTCCCTTTGCTAGTAACACAGTTAATTGTCCCAAAACACAGTCTGAGTCATATCACTCTTGTGCAAACATCTTCCAAGGATTCTGTTGCTTATTTAAAAAAAGAGACCAGACTTGTTAGCCAGGTCCAGCTCTAAGCTGCCTTTCTAACTACATTTTCCCATGTGCCCTGTGTTTTTGGAGCATAATATGTTTCATGTATTTTTATCTTTGTTCATGCTGTTCTCTTGACTAGAAATTGCCTCCAGATCCCCATTCTTTTCTTATTAAACCCCCTCTTTCCTTTTTAAGATCCACTGTAAAGTCTTATGAAAGCCCCCTCTTTAGCTCTTGCTTCATTTGGTCTCTAATTGTTGCTTCTTACCTTTCTATTTCCCCAAGTAGTTGATCAACTCCTTGAGGATAGAGGGAACCTCAATAGTGTCATGTCTGCCCCTACTACCTTTCATACAGTTTGTCTTTTAAAATGCTTGTTGAATGGAATCTAATCACAACACACACAAACACATACACATCTATAGCTCTAAAAAGTTAGTGCACAGCAGCAGTTGTGTCAGGGGTCCCAAGAACCACCCCGGGTTCAGTGATTCACGAGGAGGAATCAGAGGATGCAGCCTGTGGTGACACTGCTAACTGTGATGTTCAGTGGAATGCTGCACAGCACAGTCAGCACAGAGAGGTGCACGGACGAAGTTCAGAGGACAGTGGGTACAGGTTTTCAAGAGTCCCATCCCAGTGGAGTCACACAGGATGTGCCTGAGACCTCAAACAGTGAGCTGTTTGGGGGCATGCGTGAAATGTTGCCAAGCAGGGAATTTCGTTAGAGACTCAGGGCCCAATGGTGGTCATGTAGGTAGCCCCCACCAGGCACATACCACATTCCAGACTCTGAGCTCTAGCTCAGAGTCTAAAGCAGATGTTCGGCATAGACCATGTTGTTTGCACAATTTATGCACCCATTGATGGTGAGAACTTCCTGAAATATAAGTTCTTAGATGCAAGCCAAAGGCCAGCTTTATAAGCAGGCCTTTCAAAGAATAGCAGTCAGGCATGCTATGTTCACTCTTTTCTGCACAGCCATATTTTTGAAGAGCTTGTTTCCACAGGTGGAAGTGCCTGAAGAGAGGTGGAAAAGATCAGGATGTTAGAGATGGTCAGGGAATATATCCTAAGTATTGTGATTTCTACTGTCTTTACCGAGGAGGGAAGTTGTAAGCTGAGTCTTGGAGAGCAGGACTTAGAAGCAGCTACAGCCAGAGATCCATTTTTGTCAGTAGAATGTAGAGTTGGATAGAAACAGGTATCCAAGTTATAGAGGACCTGGAAATCTGGGTAGAAAAGAGAGGACAGGAGGTGGTGGCAGCAGGACGTCTTCCTACACTGAGAAGGAGAAAACTGTCTAAGGTTGAGGGCTTGGTGGGCAGGTTCCAGGAGGAGGCAAAATGGAGGAAGACCAACAAGGAAATAACTGCAGTGACACAAGTGTCAAGTTATGAACACCTCGATGAGGGTGGTGCTCATATGTCTAGTTCAGCATTCTACTTAACATAGATTTTCAAATAACTGGAAGAATGTAGGGATCAATCTGAGAGTGAATGTAGAAGAAGCCATGTCAGGGGTGAAGGTGATGCAGAATAATTACACATTTTTACAAACTGTTTAAGTTGAAGTTTTTCAGAATTATTACAGTTACTGTTTATTTTTAAAGTTGTTAGTAGGCAACAGATATTTAATTTGAAGATCAATGTAAATGCTATTTATATTATATAATGAGTAAAGAAATAGGATACAGTGAACTCTGGCTCTGTTTAAAGGAATGATGTTGACAAAAATTATGTATGTATTTTGAACATTTCATTAATCAAAATAGAAGAATTTTCTATCAGTACTGTTTTTGTTTGGAATTAGACGTTTCCATATGGATATAAGTGCCAAAAAATAAATAAACTTTTAAATTTCTTTCAGTTTTAATAATATAAGATCCTAGTTAAAAGGTAAGGCTATATGTATTAATAAGTTTTTTAATGTCCCAGAAAAACATGCCATTCTACCATTTTTGCTCTTTTATTAATTGCATGGTCCTGTGTCCAGTTTGTGGTTGGTAATTTAATATTTTGCATAGCATCACAGTATAGAATTCACATTTGTTAAGTCGTAGTCTTATTGTTATTGTGAATTCCTTTTCCTGTGTTTATTGAAACCATACATCTTCGTACAATGTAGGTAAACCATCCAAAAGCAAGAAAGTTTTAACCCCTCTAATAGCTTTCTTTGCTGTTATCAGTCAAGCTAGAAGAGTCCATGTAGTTTTAGAATTAGATACCATATGATGACAAAGATAAAGGTTGTGTGCGTGTCACATTGGGGTCTGTTTTTGAGGGACTAAGGTTTAAGAGTCTTGATTTTTCTGTCAGGGATGTCCCCAGTGAAACTCACCCAAGTAGCAAAATGCTGTTTTCATTAACTTACTAATACTAGCCTATTGAGTGCCATATATTTTCTTTGTCCTACTGACACCATTTGATAGCTGCTTTGATGTGTTTTGTTGTTACTTTCTGTCTTTGGGAATATATATATACACACATATATATGTGTGTGTGTGTGTATATATATATATATAGCTTTGTGGGGATCTTGAGTACAAGTGGTAATATATTAATTAAAATATTTTGAAAATTGGAGTGTAAACAAAATTCTAGCTCAGATGTTTGAACCGACAATTCTTTTGAAGACCGTATTTCTCCTGTTTTCTCTCAATAGGAATATACAAACATTGACCCAGCAATCTAATTGGAAATTGTTATAAATGGAAACGACACTACAGGACGATATTTGGGAGCATCTTTTTATCAAGAGTTAGAATTGGCACTAAAGCACTAATACTGTAACTTTCTTGATAAAATAATTTTATTTTTCTGTAGTGGAATGCTGCAACTTTTTTACACTTAACAATTGCTTTTAAATTACAGTATTCAATTTAAAAGTTGTATTAACTACAGCTTCTTTTGCAAAAAGTCTCAAGGGGCATTATTTGTTGATGCATTTTTCTCTGAGCATGGTTTCATAGAGAACTGAGTTATATCCAGACATTTCTATGTTGAAAGTTTTGCTTATGAAATAAAACAAAGTATGAATTGTATAGTGTCTGTACATGAAAGAACTTTAAACAGTGGCCTTACATAGCAATTTTTATATCAGATTTTTCTTTTTCTGATGACATTTGGCTTACAACTTGAAGTTTTCTTAAGCTTCTGAAGATCGAGGTCTATATACTTCATACATTTCATATTATGACATAAGAAAGCGCAAAAAAGGTGCTTCAAATTTTCCATCAGGTAGTTATGAGTGCACAGAATTTTTAGTAATTGGTTCATTCAGTTATTTTTCCACAACTATTTGTTCTTTTCCAGTTTCAAAATGCTATTGTGAAAAATACATGAAGGTTTTATAATCTATATATTCCATCTTACTTTCCCTCAGGGTAAGCTTGTGCGTATCATATTTTTAAAGGCTTTTAAAAAATTGACAGACAAAAATCTCATATTTGGAAATTGTACTTTACTACAGCATTACACATTTTGCAAGCACAGATTATAAAGTGTTTATTTTCAGTTCAGTTGTATTGAGTACCTACTATGTGTAAGATAACATCGATGGGACTTTCAATGACATTTTAAGTCTCAATATCTTGTTTCTTTGTTTTCTGTGTTTTGCTTAATAATAATATACATTCCCACTTACATTTTTGTCAAATGTTTAATTGTAATGAAATAAAATACTATTGATCCTTCTGCTTGAAGCAATTACTTGCCAGTTTGTGAGAACATTAATTTCGTATGAGAATTACAGCCCTAGGTATGACCTGTTGATGTTTAAACCACTGCTCTGTACTTACAAAAACCAAACATAATATACTAAAGGTTGAGAGAGAAATTGGCATTCCTGGTTGAGCATCTCCTGGTCACATTTCTTTCTTACTGGTTTCACAGACCTTAAGAGGCACTATTCTGTTGGTGGTTTTGCTGCTTTTAAAATCTGATCGGTTGGCGAAATCTGGGTGAAGCGTACATAGGATCTCTGGATTATTTCTTATATCTACATGTAAAGTCAATATAAATTTCAGTTTTTAAAAGATCAGCCATAATCTTATCATAGAAAACTACTATACATATTTTGGAGGATATATTTTTTCAATTAGAAAAACTGTTAATTATGTAGATACATAATACGGACCATATTTTATCCAGTAAACCCTACATTTTTCAGTGGTTTTTAGAAAAAGGTTGGAGATAGTTTCAGGTGGAAGGAAGGAGGAAAAAGTAAAGCAGGATTAGAAACTCTCCTTTTCTATTATCTAGCAAACTCAATAACTGGCAACCACAGATTCGCCAGCAGCAACCAAGCAAGGAAACGGGGAAGATGCCAGTGTAACAGGGCGTGGTGTGACTTGCAGCTCCCCCCACCCCTTGAGTAGTACTGAGCAAAGAAACTGGAGTGATAGCCCCAGTATGAATGGAGGGACTGATGCGGCGACCAGGTCATGTGGAGGAGACTCAAGGAAAATCCTTGGTAAGGTGAGGGCTTGTTACTATCTCAGGACCTCAGGGAAAGGGGAAAGATTCACCAGGACAAGGCACTCTCCAGGTTGCAAAGTAGCCTGGGGAAGCCAGAGCCCACAGAGTAAGATACACCTGTGGGTCCAGTGAGCACCAGTTCTGGACACTTAATGGGAACCCAAACAAGGGAGGATACCAGGTTCCCCAGCAAAGTCCTGCCTAAAGGAATGGTTATTATTACTAGCTCTGAATCCAATAAAATAACACAACTAAGATTTTAAAACCGAGGAAATCAGAGTTGTAGAATAGAATGTTAATGTTATAAATCTTGACAGAAATGAATCAGTTGGGACATGGTGGGGGTGGGGTGAGGTGGTATGGGGGAAAAATGGGATGAAGACTAAGAACCAACCACTTCATCTTTCATGAGCAGGTGTCATGTCAAGTTATAGCATCTAAGACTGTGATATAAAGTAGAAAAAAAATTATTTTTCAGTCTTTTTCTTGACCTAATGCAGTGGTTCTCAAAGCATCATTTCCCAACCAACAACATCAGCATCACCCATGAACTTAGAAATGCAGATTTCTGGCTGTACTGCCAACCTGCTGGATCAGAAACCTTGGGGATGGCCCAGCAGTCTGTTTGAATAATCTGGATGCTCGCTCAGTTTGAGATTCACTGACAGTGCGTTTAGGAACCTAGCAGCCCTTGTATTTATCAGAAGTTTATCAATACCTTCAGTTTCATTTCTAATTTTTTTCTGTAGCATTCAACTGAAACTGTTAAAAATAGCAATTTTCACCATCAGTCCTGTCTGTGCATGGATAGAGAGAGGTCAGGACACATGCCCACCCACTGTTAACTCAGATGATTTTTGTAAGTGGTGGGATTATGAGTGATTCTTTGTGCTTTTCTGTATTCTGGTTGAATATAATGAATGTTGTATCATTTTTATAAAAGGAAGCCTTTTTTAAGTAATATTTTATCCTATCCATTTTATATGTTACTAAAAATTTGTAGAAATAGGTTTTACCTCCAAGGGCTACCCTATTTCTCCTTAGTCCAGAGGGGTTTGCTCCTTGTGTCCCTTCCACATCATCAAATGTGGATAAACATATTTATGTGTTGCATTAGCTTTTAATAAATTGATTTCTAATATTTGATATAATTATGTATAATTTAAATTCATTTGGAATAGTATATAAAAGGAAGAAAAATTCATTTAACAGTCACACTGCTCATATATATTTAGTGTAAACTAACTTTTGCTATTTTTTATTAGTCTTTTTCTGAGCTTTATCATTTTGGTAGTTGAGATAATACTTTATGTATATTCAGCCTTTGTAGATAGTCACACACATGTTTAAAATGTGTTTGTAGTTTGTATGACATTCAGCTTTACATATTTTAGAGGACAAGGCGAATCCTGTTCCCAAAAAGCAAAAAATGTTTTCTAAAACCCTGAATTATTAACATTAAGAGAGCATGTTTGTTTTTGCTGTACATATCATTTATGATATTAAAAGCTAGATTGAATTTTACAGGTAATTTTCTGAAGCAAATTCTTACCTCAAATTCGAATCCCTTCTAATGATACTTAATATTTCATAAAGAAGAAATTGATTCCAATGTTGTGAAGTTCTTGCTGATGAGAATTTTCTGCAAAGGATTGCAGAGAATTCAGTGTGACTTATTTAATGGTCTCTTAAGGACTATGGTGAAAACATGCCCAGAAGTTCTTCAATAAGTTAAACATGGAATTACCATAGGATGCAGCAGTTTCACTCTTAGGTGTATGCCCACGAAAACTGAAAGCAGAGACTTAAAAACGTGTACTCAATGGCATTTTTTGCAAAAGCCAAAAGGTGGAAACAACCCAAGTATTCATCAACAGATGACTAGATAAACAAAATCTGGTCTATCCAGACTATGGAATCTTCTTATACAGTCATAAGAAGGAATAAAGTGTTGATACATGCTACCCCATGCGTGAGTCTTGTCAACATTATGCTTAGTGAATAAGCCACAAAAGAACAAGTATATGATTCTATTTATATGAAATACCTAGAATAGATAGGAAGTAATTATGCTTTCTATTTTAAAAATTTCTCCATTGCTTTGGCTCCTACTCCCGCATATGTGAATATTTCAAAGCTCCAGGAAATTTAGAATTTTGCCTTTTTTCTCTGATATTCTGAAAGTTATCAATGATGGGTCTTTTCTATGGCTCCTTGTTTATCTGAGCTCCTGCTGAGCTCCTTCTGCCTGGAGATTTAGGTCTTTCCATTCTATGGTAATTTTCACCTTCCACCATCTCTCTCTTTTGAAGCTCTGTCCTTACCTCCCAACCCTCAGGGCAGCACCTGGCAACATCCTTATTCATTTGGTTTTTTGAATAGGTACAATATTAACATACTTCCACAGATCAAAACTATCTATATAAAAAAATACACTAAATGTCACTATCTTCCATATTCCTGCAACACCATTCCCTCCCACTCCCTGTAGATAACCAGCTTCTGGCTTCTGCCTGTGTTTTTGATAAAGACAAGCAGATACATGTCTGTTTTCTTATTTCCTCTTTCTTATGCAGAAGAAAGTATCTTCTGTGTCATCTTCTGCACTTTTGCTCTTTTCACTTAAGAAATCCTAGAAGTCACTCCATGTCATTTTGTGAGGTTGTTCTCCTCCTGTACAGCTACACATCCTCCACTTGTCCCTGTGCTCTTATGTTCAGACATTTGGGTAGTTTCTGATATTTGGCAATTACAAATAATGCTGTAATCAATAACCTTGTGCATATTTAGTTTCATTTAATTGGAGGTAAATCTTCAGGGTAGATTCTAAGAAGTGAGATTGTTGGGCAGAAGGGTAAACTGTATGTGCAGTATTCCTAGATACTGCCAGCTCTTCTCCATAAGAGTTGTACCAGTTGGAATTTCCTCCAGCAATGCTGGAGACAGCCTCTTTTCCTACTGGCCTGTGGCATGTATTGACAAGGTTTTGAACTTTTGCCAATCTGACCCATGGAAAATGCTATATCAGTGCTGTTTTAATTTGCATTTCAACCAGAGATATTTTAATTAATTAGAAATATAGTTGATTTACAGTATTAGTTTCACGTGTGTAGCCTAGTTATTCAATGTTTTTATAGATTATACTACATTTAAAGTTATTACAAAATAATAGCTTTGTTTCCCTGTGTTGCTTATTAATTTTATACATTGTAATTTGTATGTATCTCAATCCTCTCCCCATATCTCCCTACTTCCTCTCTCCACTGGTAACCACACTAGTTTGTTCTGTTTTTCAGCCTGTTTCTGTTTTGTTTTGGGGCAGATTTGATCATCAGGTACCAAAACACATTTTACAGGTTCTCAGTTTGGTATTCTGCAAACCACTTCAGTATTCTTGCCTTAAGAACCCCATGAACTGTATGAAAAGGCAAAAAGAGGACACTGAATGATGAACTCCCCAGGTCAGTAGGTGCCCAATATGCTACTGGAGATCAGTTGAGAAATAACTCCAGAAAGAATGAAGGGATGGAGCCAAAGCAAAAACAATACCCAGTTGTGGATGTGACTGGTGAGAGAAGCTAGGTCCGATGCTGTAAAGAGCAGTATTGCATAGGAACCTTGAATGTTAGGTCCATGAATCAAGGCAAATGGAAAGTGGTCAAACAGGAGATGGCAAAAGTAAGCATTGGCATTCTAGGAATCATTGAACTAAAATAAACTGGAATGAGTGAATTTAACTCAGATGACCATTATATATACTACTGCAGGCAGGAATCCCTTAGAAGAAATGGAATCACCATCATACTCCTAAACACAGTACTTGGATGCAATCTCTGAAACAACAGAATGATCTCTGTTCATTTCCAAGGCAAACCATTTAATATCACGGTAATCCAAGTCTATGCCCTGGCCACTAATGCTGAAGAAGCTGAAGTTGAATGGCTCTTAGAAGATCTACAAGACCTTCTGAACTAACACCCAAAAAAGATGTCCTTTTCATTATAGGGGTCTGGAATGCAAAAGTAGGAAGTCAAGAAACACCTAGAGTAACAGGCAAATTTGGCCTTGGACTACAGAAAAAAGCAGGGCAAAGGCTAATAGACTTTTGCCAAGAGAATGCACTGGTCATAGCAAACACCCTCTTCCAACAACACAAGAGAAGACTCTACACATGGACATCACCAGATGGTCAACACCAAAATCAGATTGATTATATTCTTTGCAGCCAAAGATGGAGAAGCTCTATACAGTCAGCAAAAACAAGACTGGGAGCTGACTGTGGCTCAGATCATGAACTCCTTATTGCCAAATTCAGACTTCAATTGGAGAAAGTAGGAAAAACCACTAGACCATTCAGATATGACCTAAATCAAATCCCTTATGATTATATAGAAGTGAGAAATAGATTTAAGGGACTAGATCTGATAGAGTGCCTGATGGTCTATGGACAGAGGTTCATGACATTGTACAGGAGACAGGGATCAAGACCATCCCCAAGAAAAAGAAATGCAAAAAGGCAAAATGGCTGTCTAAGGAGGCCTTACAAATAGCTGTGAAAAGAGAAGGGAAAAGCAAAGTAGAAAAGGAAAGATATAAGCATCTGAATGCAGAGTTCCAAAGAATAGCAAGAAGAGATAAGAAAGCCCTCCTCAGTGACCAATGCAAAGAAATAGAGGAAAAGAACAGAATGGGAAAAACTAGAGATCTCTTCAAGAAAATCAGAGATACCAAGGGAACATTTCATGCAAAGATGGGCACAATAAAGGACAGAAATGGTATGGACGTAACAGAAGCAGAAAATATTAAGAAGAGGTGGCAAGAATACACAGAAGAGCTATACAAAAAAGATCTTAATGACCCAGATAACCACGATGGTATGATCACTCACCTAGTGCCAGACATCCTGGAACGCAAAGTCAAGTGGGCCTTTGGAAGAATCACTATGAACAAAGCTAGTGGAGGTGATGGAATTTCAGCTGAGATATTTCAAATCCTAAAAGACGATGATATGAATGTGCAGCACTCAATATGCCAGCAAATTTGGAAGACTCAGCAGTGGCCACAGGACTGGAAAAGGTCAATTTTCATTCCAATTCCAAAGAAAGGCAATGCCCAAGAATGCTCAAACTACCCCACAATTGCACTCATCTCACACGCTAATAAAGTAATGCTCAAAATTCTTGAGTCCAGGCTTCAGCAATACGTGAACTGTGAACTTCCAGATGTTCAAGCTGGTTTTAGAAAAGGCAGAGGAACCAGAGATCAAATTGTCAACATCCGCTGGATCATCAAAGAAAGCAAGAGAGTTCCAGAAAAACATCTATTTCTGCTTTATTGACTATGCCAAAGCCTTTGTGTGGATCACAATAAACTGGAAAATTCTGAAAGAGATGGGAATACCAGACCACCTGACCTGCCTCTTGAGAAACCTGTATGCAGGTCAGGAAGCAACAGTTAGAACTGGACATAGAACAACAGACTGGTTCCAAACAGGAAAAGGAGTACATCAAGGCTGTATATTGTCACCCTGCTTATTTAACTTATATGCAGAGTATATCATGAGAAACACTGGACTGGAAGAAGCACAAGCTGGAATCAAGATTGCCGGAAGAAATATCACTAACCTCAGATATGCAGATGACACCACCCTTATAGCAGAAAGTGAAGAAGAACTAAAGATCTTGATGAAAGTGAAAGAGGAGAGTGAAAAAGTTGGCTTAAAGCTCAACATTCAGAAAACGAAGATCATGGCATCGGGTCCCATCACTTCATGGCAAATAGATGTGGAAACAGTGTCAGACTTTATTTTTCTGGGCTCCAAAATCACTGCAGATGGTGACTGCAGCCATGAAATTAAAAGATGCTTACTCCTTGGAAGGAAAGTTATGACCAACCTAGACAGCGTATTAAAAAGCAGAGACATTATTTTGCCAACAAAGGTCTGTCTAGTCAAGGCTATGGTTTTTCCAGTGGTCATGTATGGATGTGAGAGTTGGACTGTGAAGAAAGCTGAGCACGAAGAATTGATGCTTTTGAACTGTGGTGTTGGAGAAGACTCTTGAGAGTCCCTTAGACTGCAACCAGTCCATCCTAAAGGAGATCAGTCCTGGGTGTTCACTGGAAGGACTGATGTTGAAGCCGAAAACTCCAATACTTTAGCCACCTGATGCGAAAAGCTGATTGATTTGAAAAGACCTTGATGCTGGGAAAGATTGAGGGCAGGAGGAGAAGGGGATGACAGAGGATGAGATGGTTGGATGGCATCACCGACTCAATGGACATGAGTCTGGGTAAACTGCTGGAGTTGGTGATGGACAGTGAGGCCTGGCATGCTGCGGTTCATGGGGTCGCAAAGAGTTGGACATGACTGAGCAACTGAACTCAGAAAACTCTGGGGAAATAGTTTTCATCTTTGAAAAATTTTAGCACCCATGCCACCCAAATGGACAGAGATGACTTCTGAGCCTTTCTAGTTTTTTGGTTTTTTTTTTTCATTCAATTTGGTCTCTTCCTGTTCATGTTTTAGCTAGCAGGAACTATTCTAAAGCTTTCTTGCCCCACCTAATGGGCAAGGAAGGAAATTGAGCTGCCTTTTTTGATTGCTGCCTGGAAACCAGTTGAGATTCAGCACCTCCTAAGATGTCCTAGTGTGCTGCTGCTAAATTGCTTCAGTTGTGTCCGACTCTGTGCGACCCATAGTCGGCAGCCCACCAGGCTCCCCTGTCCCTGGGATTCTCCAGGCAAGAACACTGGAGTGGGTTGCCATTTCCTTCTCCAATGCATGAAAGTAAAAAGTGAAAGTGAAGTCGCTCAGTCGTGTCGGACTCTTCGCGACCCCATGGCCTGCAGCCTACAAGGCTCCTCCATCCATGGATTTTCCAGGCAAGAGTACTGGAGTGGGGTGCCATTGCCTTCTCCTAGCCTAGCAGTAGTAATGCATGAGTTTTCAGTTGTGTCTGACTCTGACCCCATGGACTGTAGCCCGCAGGTTCATCTGTCCATGGAATTTCCCAGGCAAGAACACTGGAATGTGTTGCCGTTTCCTTCTCCAAGGGAGCAGACCTTAGCACAAAATAAGATTTGAAAGAGAACAAGATATGGAGATTTATAGTCATGGCTTCAACATACTCCTAGAGCATGGATAGCTGCTGCTGCTGCTTAGTCACTTCGGTCGTGTCTGACTCTGTGCGACCCCATAGATGGCAGCCCACCAGGCTCCCCCATCCCTGGGATTCTCCAGGCAAGAACACTGGAGTGGGTTGCCATTTCCTTCTCCAGTGCATGAAAGTGAAAAGTGAAAGTGAAGTCGCTCTTAGAGACTGTTAATTAATAAGGGTTGTTGACTTTCTTTTTTAGCCGTGCTAATTGCTACTTGTGTAATCTTTGGTCACTATAGCTGTTGCTATAGTTAGCCTCTGAAGCCTCAGATGCTCATTTTAAAAAGTTATTTATGCAAAATGAAAGTAACTTTTTTTACTAGTTATAAGAGTAATACACACTTGAGGGGAGGAAATATCCTAGAAAGTTGGAGAAAACATAAAGAGAAAAATTAAAATTGCATTCCCACCACTCAGTGGTAACCAGAGTTAACAGTTTGGTCTCAATCCTGTGGGCCTTAGGCACATATATACCCACTGTGCATGCGCACACACGCTCACACATTCACATTTTCCTACTCTCTCTCTCCCTATATAAACTCACACACACACACATATGTACACATAAATATACATAACAAAATTTTTTTCTACACATAATACACTTTTTAAAAATTTGATAGTTGTGAACTTACCATTTTGTATTTTTTTGTTCACTACAGTCAACATCTTTTTGTATTCATCATAAAGCTCTATAGCATGATAGTTAACTGCTACATAATAGTCTTTTTATATGTGTGTGCATGCCAAGTCACTTCAGTGGTGTTAAACTCTTTGTGGCCCTATGGACTGTAGCCTGCCAGGCTCCATTGTTCATGGGATTCTTCAGGCAAGAATATGGGAGTGGGTTGCTATGTCCTTCTCAAAATATTGTTCTGGTAAGGAGCCCACCAGGCTCCTAAGTCCATGGAATTCTCCAGGCAAGAATACTGGAGTGGGTAGCTATTCCCTTCTCCTGGGAATTTTCCTTACCCAGGATCTAAACCAGGCCTACTGCATTGCAGGTGGATTCTTTACTGTTCAGTTCAGTTCAGTTCAGCCACTCAGTCATGCCCAACTCTTTGTGACCCCATGGACTGCAGCACTCCCAAGCTTCCCTGTCCATCCGGTACATCTTTACCGTTGCTGTACCGTAAATCTTTTTATCATGAAAGTGTAT
Organism: Ovis aries; assembly: GCF_016772045.2. Lineage (NCBI taxonomy): Eukaryota > Metazoa > Chordata > Mammalia > Artiodactyla > Bovidae > Ovis > Ovis aries. The sequence goes on along the minus strand of NC_056080.1, from coordinate 18,426,366 downwards.
TTTTTATAATTTTTCAATGTAATGAACAATGTCTGTGAACATAAATTTTTATGCACATGACTTTTCCACTAGCATTAATTTCTAGGAGGAGAATTGTTGGGTCAAAGAGTGCGTGTTTTAAAAAATATTTTTATTAAAGTAACACAGGCACATTGGGGTAGATAAAGCCACTCCACTAAAGACATCCATGTCCTCACCCCTGGAACTAGGAACTAGGAACCTGGAACTAGTTCCCTTCCCTTGCAAAATCCCTTAGGAATTTTGTAGGTGTGATGAATGAAGTTAATGCTCTTGCACTAGAGAAAGTGTTCTGGATTACCTAGGTGGGCCCAGTATAATCACAAAGGTTGTAGCAAAATGGGGAGAGAAGATAGTCCCAGAAGGAGCTGAGATGTTGGGAGCAGAATTCAGAGAGATGTAACTGCTGACGGGAAAAGGGCCACAAACTCCCAAACACCCAGAGCACTGAGTCACTAGAACTGGAAAAGTCAGGGAAATGAATTCTCATGTAGAGCCTCTGGAGGGAGTTCAGCCCAATGACATCCATTTTGGACTTCTAACCTCCAGAATGGTAAGATAATTAGTTTGTGTTGCTTTACGCCCCTCCATTCATGGTACTTTGTTACAGGATGACAGGAAAGTGTATACACATAAACAAGTGTTCTAAATAAAATAAGGCTTCTCTTGCCTTATTTTGAGAGTTGAGGGAGTGGACCTCGACTCTCCTCCCTTGTATTCCTCAGTTCCACTCCCCAGGGAGATTCACTTTCAAACTCAACTCTTTCTTCTGGATTTCCCTCCCTATATCTAAATAACATGCCTATAGTGCTATGTCTTGACTTACTAGTTTTAGGCACTATCTCTGGAGCTCCTCTTAGAATCACTTCCATTATTCTCCCAAACTTCTCTCCCAAAGTCTTCCACTATATCATATTTTTTTGTTAATATTTATTGCTTTACAGTAAATGACCACTTAAATAGTGTTCCAGGTAGTTTATACTATAGATTTTTTTTCCGTACAATTTATTGTTTTTCCTGATGTTAATAGGTGTCTTGATTTTCTTACTTGCTTAGTTCTGAGGCACTCATTCAAGTCTTCCTTATTTCCTATTGCTGCTATCATAAGGCCAGAAGTCTAGAATGTGTCTCACTGGGCTAACAGCAAGGTGTTGGCAGGACCGCATTCCTTCTGGAAGCTCTAGGAGAAAAGTTATCCCCTTGTTTTTCTGGTTTTTGAGGTTGCCTGCATTCTCTGACCCCTTCCATCTTCCAAGTTGGAAACCGCTGGTCCCATCTTTCTCTTTTTTTCTCTTTCTTGTGCTGCAGCACTCTCTTTTTTTCCTTTTTTTTTTTTTTTGCTGCCTCCCTGCTGCATATTTAAGGAGTTTTGGGATTACACTGGGTTTACCTGGATAATCCAGCCTCCTTGCCGCTTCCCAAAGTTGGCTGCAACCTTAATTTCTCTTTTCCATCTAACCTAACATATTCAGAGGTTCCAGGGATTAAGACACGGGCATCTTTGGGGGGGGCATTATTTTGTCCACCATGTCCTCCACCAGGTTTGCTCATGATTATCAATAACATGTTGCACAAACTCCCTCCTCAAGCTCTCCATGCTGTTTCAGCTAAACTGATTGCCCTGTGGTCTCGTCACACAGCGGCATCCAGGAACCATCCTGTTGCTGTTGTCTTCGGTGGCACCCCTAGTTTCCTAGGTCTTGTGTCTTCTGTGTTCTTAGTGTACTCCTTTCTCTGCTGGGGCACATCCTCTCAGTGCTTCTGAAGGAAGAGTACATGGGAGGCATGCATTTGGAGTCCTCACATGTTTGCAAATGTCATTCTTCACATTCATACTTGATAGATGGTTTGGTTGAGTGTAGAATTCTAGGTTGAGGGTCAATAACTCAGAATTTGGAAGGTATTGTTCCATTATCTTCCAACTTTTGGAAACCTTATTGAGATGTCTCATACTGTCCTGATCCCCAATCCCTTTGTTAGACAACTTGCTGCTTCTCTGTGGAAGCTTTTAGGATTATCCCTGCTGTTCTGAATTTCATGAGGCTATATCTTTTTGTGAATCTTTTTTTATTCATTGTCCTGGACACTTGGTGGGCCCTTTCCATGCAGAGACAATTGTCCTTCATTTTAGGGACATTTTCCTATATTATTAATAATTGCAGTTCTTTCATTTATTTGCTTACTTTTTTCCTGGACTACATAAAAGTTGGACACTTGATCTTCTGGAATGATCCTCTATATTTCACACCCTTCCTGTTCTGTTTTCCACTTCACTGTCTTTTATTTTACCTCCTGGGAGATATCCTTGACTTTATACAACAGCTCTTTTATTTAGTTTTTAAAATTTTGGCTATCATATTCTGTATTTCCAAGATCTCTCTCATTCTTTGATTGCAACAACTTTGCCTCCTCTTCTTCCCGCTTCTTCTCACTCTCTCTTATCTCCCTCTTTGTCTCTGTTTGTATTTGTGACCTGGATGCATAGGCTCTTCACATTATGAAAATTTTTTGTGTTTGGGGGTTTTTGGTCCTTGTATAGTATTTATTTTATTTTATTAAAATTCTTAAAATTGAGTTAACAACAGTTTATAGCATTACATAATTTCATCCGTACAACATTATGTTTTGACTGGTGTGTAACCCTACAGCATGCTCTGTGGGCCACCATATAGTTGACCCCCTTTACCTCTTTCACCCTCCCTGCTCCCACTCTGGTAATCACTCTTCTGTTTTCTGTATCTAAGTGGCTCTTTTGGTTTGGTTTGTTTATTTATTTTTGTTTTTCTGTTTGTTTTTTAGATGCCACATATGAGTGCAATCATACTGTATTTGTTTTTCTCTGTCTGATTTATTTCATGTAGCATAATACCCTCAGGGTCCCATTCATGTTGTCACAAATGGCAAGATTTCATTCTTTATTCGGCTGAATAGTATTCCATTGTGTATATATAACGTATCTTCTTTATCCATTCATTTGTTAATGGACACTTAGGTTCTTTCAACGTTTTAGCGTTTGGTTTTTGATGAAGTCTTCTTTTGTTCCCTATATGCTTATCTTTTCCCCTTAGTTTCTTTCTTTTTTTGGTATGTTTTTGTTACTTCCTTCACAATGGAAATATTTCTCAAATTTCTGGTGATCTTTGATGGTTGATACTGAACACTGAGGTGCCTACAAGCCTTTTGGCCATCCTGTGAGCCTGGTAGGGCCTTTGGTGAGCAGTGACGGAGAGGGGTGTCAGTTGGGGCATGGCAGGAAACAAATGCTACACTTCAGTTGGGCCATCTAAAGGGTTTAATAAGGGGTCATTTATGAAGATGTGGGCAGGGTGCAGGGGAAACAGCAAAGATTATATCAGTATGCTGGGGCCCAAAGGGCAGAAAGAGGAAGTCATATTTGGAACTCCATGAGGGTCTGCACACAGGAAGGGCAGGGGTGGAAGCTGAGGTCTTCAGCACAAGGACATAGCCAGTTGGTGACACGGAAGGGAGAGAGTAAAGGGGCTTAATTCCCTAACTCCTCTCTCCCGCCATTCACCCCTGCTAGTGCTGGGCATACTTCCAGTGCCCAGAGTGGGCTCGAGGAGAACCAAGGATGGCAAAAGAAGGCCTCCTGCACAGCCTGTCCCAGTCTGGGTCCGTCAGAACAGAAGCCATTCCGCATGTTTCAGGTATAAAAGGTCAAATGTAGAATTAGGATCTTGGTTGTGGGTAGGAGCAGGCTGGAGGGAGTGGTGAGAATAGAGGTCAGGGTTGCTGCTGAAAAGGTCAGAAGAGCTGATAGTTAAATGCCTTGGTCCAAAGTTCCAGAACTGGATGTTGTGGCAATTCTCAAGAATCTCCAAGAAGATTCTCCCACAAGTCACCCCAGTTTATAGTGGCAAAGTGTTCTCAAAGGCTTCATGGGCAGCGGCTGTGAATCCCATCTGCCCGTGTGTCTTGTTCCCAGGGAACTGGTGTTTGGTTTCAGTTGCCTCTCAGCCTCTTTGGTTTTCTAGAGAAGGAGACTCCTAGCCCCGACCCATGGCAGGGAGGATGGCCAGGGTTGGTCACTAGGGTTCTGGGAACTGGATCCTCTCGGGGTTAGTATCTGACAGAGCAGGTTCAGGAGAGGACTGAGGATCCAGCCACTCCGTATACAGACAGTGACACTGTTCCCGTGATCACAGCCCTGAGCCTCGCCTGAATTTCACTCAGCCAAGGTGCTTGCTTCCTGGGGTTTGCTGCAACCCCTATTTGCTGTCCTCCTTCTAAGCCTGAGGGCTTCCCTGGTAGCTCAGCTGGTAAAGAATCCACCTGCAATGCAGAAGATCCTGGTTCGATTCCTTGCTCAGGAAGATCTGCTGGAGAACGGATAGGCTACCCACTCCAGTATTCTTAGGCTTCCCTGGTGGCTCAGATGGTAAAGAATCCACCTGCAATATGGGAGACCTGGGCTCAAACCCTGGGTTAGGAGGATCCCCTGGAGAAGGGAAAGGCTACCCACTGCAGTATTCTGGCCTGGAGAATTCCATGGATAGAGGAGCTTGAGGGGCTACAGTTCATGGGGTCGCAAAGAGTCAGACATGACTGAGTGACTTTCACTTCACTTTGCTAAGCCTGATACCCTTACCAGGCTGCTATTTGAACCCCAACAGTGCCTTGAAATGCCTGCTGCTGCTGCTGCTAAGTCACTGCAGTCGTGTCCGACTCTATGCGACCCCATAGACAGCAGCCCTTGAAATGCCTAGTCCTGTGCTATTTCCTCTCCTGTTCTCCTTGTCCTTGTGGGTGGTGAGTGCATGCTAAGTCACTCCAGTCATGTCGGACTCTTTGTGACCCTATGGACTGTAGCCCGCCAGGCTCCTCTGTCCATGGGATTCTCCAGGCAAGAATAGTGGAGTGGGTTGCCATGCCCTCCTCCAGGGCATCTTCCTGACCCAGGGATTGAACCTGCATCTCTTAGGTCTCCAGCACTGGCAGGCAGGCTCTTTACCACTGGTGCCAATTGTGCGTGGAGTTCTTCTTTATTCCTTTATCATCATTTTCTTGGGATTGGAGAGGGAAAGATGGTGACACATGTTAGTGTACTAGATGGACAGAAGCATGTGTTTAAGACAGTGGCAAATTGTCCAAGTAGATGCTCACTTTACAGTCCTGTGATGATTTTTAAATGTTTGTTTGCTCAGTTATTTGTTGTTGTTGTTCAGTCGCTAAGTTGTGTCCAACTCTTTGTGACCCCATGGACTGCGGCACACCAGGCTTCCCTGTCCTTCACTACCTCCCAGAGTTTGCCCAGATTTATGTCCATTGAGTCGGTGATGATATCTAACCATCTCATCTTCTCCTGCCCTCTAATCCTTTTGCCTTCCATCTTTCTCAGCATCAGGGTCTTTCCCAGTGACTTTGCTCTTCGCATCAGGTGGCTTCTGTTTGACTATATGACTGTAATTACTCAATTACAGTCACTGTTTATTCTAAGATATTCAATAAGGAAAACATCATCAAGGTCTAACAACCTTCAAAAGCAACCTTTTCCATTACTAAAATTAAACTCATTCTAGAAAATCTGGAACAGTGTCAGACACTGTGCTAAGCACTTGGCAAGCATTAGCCCATTATAGTCTCAGGCCAACCCATTTTCCAGATGAGGAACCTGAGGCATAAAGAAGTTCAGAAAGCTCCCAATACTGCGAGCCAGGTAGTCCCCGGTGAAGCCTGAATCATTCATTCCCAGGCCAGTGGCTGCACCCCCATCCTCTTCTGACTCAGAAAATAGAAGGGAAAAGGACCAAATACTGCCATGTGATTCCTAGATGACCTCTTAATCTTTTGGACTATTTACTGCCAGAGTTTTAATGTATTTTCTAAGTTAAAAGGCAATTATAAGTATAGGACATGTGAAGATATGGATGTATGCTGTGTTTTGTCACTTGCTATTATGTCATAAGCATTTTGTATATATACAAATTTCATACCAAGCAAAGCACTCTCAAGAATCTATTTACATTTTATATGAAGGCCATTGCATAGGAATTTTAAACTATGAAAAAAATTGGATCATTTCATTCAATTTCAGACAACTCTAGTTTCTAATGAAACCAGAAGCTGTCTTTACATTGCCAGACCTCCCTGCTAAGGGACATGAGAAATTTAGCTTCTCTGAACTTGAGTCTCCTCACCTGTAAAGCGGGATAGTAACATCTTACACTGTTGTCCTAAGAATGTAAAAGAGGATAAAAGTATCAGCTGCTGCTGCGTGCATGGTTAGTCATGTCCAACTCTTTGTGACCTCATGGACTGTAGCCTGCCAAGCTCCTGTCCGTGGGATTCTCCAGACAAGGATACTGGAGTCGGTTGCCATTGCTCACTCAAGGGGATCTTCCTGACCCAGGGATTGAACCTGCATCTCCTGCATTGGCAGGCAGATTCTTTACCACTGAGTCACCTTGGAAGAATATCAGAGCTCCCTGCTTCTCCATAAAAGGTAGTGATTATCTTAAGATAGGTATTCAAGAGGTAGGTAGCACACTGTGTTTTTGTGTAAGGTTGAATCTTTTTTTTAATTTATTTATTTTAATTGGAGGCTAATTACTTTACAATATTGTGGTGGTTTTTGCAAGGTTGAACCTTTTTAATCCTTTATTTGGGTGCTGAGAAAAGGTCTAGTGTCTATATGATACTGGTGTTGTTTACAGTTAGGAGAGACTGAGGCATATATAAAACTTTTCTGAAAAATTAATTATGAACACAAGGAGAAGTTTCAAGATTCCCCTTTGTCAGGACATTTTCTGGGAAACAACTGGTTAGATAGATGATCATCGTTAGATCCTGCAGTGGTGGTGGGGGGTGGAGAATGTCAGGCTAAAGATTGCTAGAGTTCTGACCTGAGGTCCGTGGAGAAGGTGGGCAGGCAAGGAGGTAGCTAGTTTCCCTGAAAAGAGCTTTGCTCATTGAAGAGCATCAGAGAATTCCTTAAGCATTTTTGTCAGGAATTCTAACTTATTCCCCGAAGGTTATGAAATATGTCCTCAAAAAGTTCTGTTCCAGACAGGTTTACTATTTCACAATCAAATTTATAAGAAAAATAAAAGGTGTTTTGGGACTCATCCAATAAAAAAGTCCTCCCTTCCCAAGGTTGTCAGTTTCTATCATTAGAGTACTAGAGAGTTACCAACTCAAAAACAAACAAACAAACAAACAAACCAGTTATAGTTTGGGAATCTTCATATATCTTAGTATCATTACATGTTTAGAAAATGCCTAAAGGAACATTCCATCAGAAGGTAAGTGATGATCAATTATCTCCATAATAACCAATAATTGTGAGCTAATGGAATATTTTTACTTTCTATACTATATATTTATCACAAAATTAAAAAAAATAATGAACAGGCATTACTTTCATAATGATAATAAGCACCACATCTCTTTTCCTGGCTCAGAGATGTGTGTCACTGGTAGCTCCCTTGAGCCCCCTTTCATCTCTAAGAACTAGTAGTCATGTGACCACAAGGGTCATCTGGGCTCCAGGATGCTGCGGTCCAGTGAGGTTCTCAGATTTGAGCTGCATCAGAATTCCCTGGAGGACTGGTTCAAACTCAGATCACTGGGGCCCCTTGGAGTTCCTGATTTGGGAGATCTGGGGAGGTGTCCACAGTGTGCATGGTTAACTTCCCATGTGCCACCACAGCGCTGCTCTGGGAACTGCACCTTAAGATGTATATAGACTTATTTGACATATTTTGTTAGATTCCACATAGAAGTAATACAATATCTGTCTTGTCTGACAGATATATATATATATATATATATATATATATATATATATGTACATATATTTAAAATCTCACATCTTATAGCAGTTGTCTGTTGATGAGCATTTGGGTTGTTTCCATATTCTGGCTATTGTAACTAGTGCTGCTATGAACATTGGGGTGCATATATCTTTTCAAATTAGAGTTTTCATTTTCAGATATATACTATACTCTATATATATATATATATATATATATATATATATATATATATATATACTATACCCAGGAGTTGGATTGCTGGATCTTATGGTAGCTCTGTCTTTAGTCAAGGAACCTCCATACTGTTTTCTTTAGTGACTGCATCAATCCACATTCCCACCAACGTGTGGCACCTCTACACCCTCTCTAGCATGTATTATTTGTAGACTTCTTGATGATAGCCATTCTGACCCATGGCAAGTGGCACCTCGTTGTGGTTTTGATTTGCATTTCTCTAATAATTAGTGATGTTGGAGCATCTTTTCATGTGGGGTCTGTATGTCTTCTTTGGAGAAATGTGTGTTTAGTTCTTCTGCCCATTTTTTTTTTTTTTTGATTCAGTTGTTTTGCCGATATTGAGTTGCATGAGCTGTGTATATATTTTGGAAGTTTGCATTGTTTACAAATATTTTCTCCCATTCCATTGGTTGTCTTTTTGTTTTCTTGGTGGTTTTTTTTTTTTTTTTTTGCTGTGCCTAAGTTGTTAAGTTTGGTTAGGTCCCATTTGTTTATTTTTGTTTTTATTTCTTCTGCCTTGGGAGGCTGATCTAAGAAATTATTGCTATGATGGAGAATGTTTGCCTATATTGTCTTCTAGGAGTTTTATGGTGTCATGTCTTATTTTAGGTCTTTAAACCATTTTGAGTTTCTTTTTGTATGTGGTGCAAGGGGAGTGTTTTAATATCATTGATCTACATGAAGTTACCTGGCTTTCCCAACATCACTTACAGAAATATACTCACAGAAACAGAAAACAAATTTATGGTTACCAAAGGAGAAGGGAAGGTGGGAGGAAGTATAAATTAGAGTAGTATGGGATTAGTAAACTATTGAACTATACATAACATACATGAATAACAAGGGTCTACCATATAGCACAGAGAATTGTATTCAATATCTTGTAATAACCTATAATAGAAAATAATCTGAAAAATACATGTAACTGAGTCACTTTGCTGTAAACCCGAAAGTAACACAACATGTAAATCAAGTGTACTTCAATAAAAAAGTGAAAAAAGAAAAACAGACAAAAAGCCAAACAAAGATGACCTTGATATACTTCCCACTTTTGCCTCTGGCTGGCCTCTAATTATTTTTGAGGAGAGGAACTTGATCTGCTGGGCTCTATATAACAAGAAGTTGTGCCAGAAAAGGGTTTCATGCTACCTTATTACAGGCAGACCTCAGAGATATTGCCAGTTGGGTTCCAGACCATAGCAGTAAAGTGATTAGTGTAATCAAATGAGTCACACACATTTTGTTGGTTTCCCAGTGCATATAAAATTATGTTTACACTATCCTGAAGTCTATTAAGTGTGTAATAGCATTATGTCTAAAAAATGTACACACCGTAACTTAAAAAATACTTTATTTCTAAAAAATGCTAAACATCGTCAAGCTTCCAGCAAGTCCTAGTAACATCAAAGACCACCATAATAAACATAACAATAATGAACAAGTTTCAGATCTTGTAAGGATTTCACAGATGTGACACAGAGACATAGTAACCAAATGCTGCTGGGAAAATGGGGCCAATAGAGTTAGTTGAGGCAGGGTTGCCACAAACTGTCAATTTGTAAGAAACACAGTATCTGTGAAGCATAGTAAAGTGCAATAAAATGAAGTATACCTGTAACTGGGGGCCTGGTCCAGAGACTTTTCCACTAAGTCTTACAGTGTCTGGGGCTTGAGGACCCATCTGGGTTGGCTGTGTGCACTGGGGGCTTGACAACCTGGGGGGTGGTGGTGGCTCATCACCCTCAGCTCAGGCTGCTGGATGTGGTTTCTCTGAATCCTGAAGAAGTGACGCTGAGGGTAATGGGGTAGCAGTTATTGCAGTACTGATGATCTGTCTGGGAAGCAATGTGGAGTTGCTAATGGATAGGACAAAACATAGGGAAAACCATCCCTGTCAGGCTCTACAAATGCAGCAACACTTTCTTTTCTTATTGTGGTAAAATATACATAAAATTTACCATTGTAATCGTCTTTAAGTGGACAGTTCAGATGAAACAATGTGAAGGCACAGTACCTTTACATTGTTCCATCCATCTCTGGAACTTTTTTCTGTTCCCAAACTGAAACTCTGCCCCCATTATCACTCTTTTATATATATAAAACAGTCTTCGTTGGGATATAGTTTATATACTATCAATTCACCCATTTTTAAGTATATAATCCAGCAGTTTTCTATTATCTTCGTAGAGTATAGTGCAATAATTATAGATGTTGTTTTTGAGTCACTAAGTCGTGACTGACTCTTTGCGACCCCATGGACTGCAGCACACCAGGCTTCTGTGTCCATTCCGTGTCCATCTCCTGGAGTTTGCTCAAACTCCTGTCCATCGAGTCGGTGATGCCATCCAACCATCTCATCCTCTGTTGCCCACTTCTCCTCTTGCCCTCAATCTTTCCCAGCATCAGAGTCTTTTCCAGTGAGAAGGCTCTTCGCAGGAGAGTATTGGAGCTTTAGCTTCAGCACCAGACCTTCCAATGAACATTCAGGGTTGATTTCCCTTAGGATTGACTGGTTGGATCTCCTTGCTGTCCAAGGGACTCTCAAGAGTGTTCTCCAAACCACAGTGCAAAAGCATCAATTCTTTGGTGCTCAGCCTTCTTTATGGTCCAACTCTCACATCCATACATGACTACTAGAAAAACCATAGCTCTGACTAGACAGACCTTTGTTGGTAGTGTCTCTGCTTTTTAATATGCTGTCTAGTTTGGTCATAGCTTTTCTTCCAAGGAGTAAGCATCTTTTAATTTCAGGGCTGCAGTTGCCATGTGCAGTGATTTTGGAGCCCAAGAAAATAAAGTCTGTCACTGTATCCATTGTTTCCCCATCTGTTTGCCATGAAGTGATGGGACTGGTGGCCATGATCTTAGTCTTTTGAATGTTGAGTTTCAAACCAGCTTTTTCACTCTCCTTTTTCACCATCATCAAGAGGCTCTTCACTTTCTGGTTCACATCACATCGCATCTTCACATCAAGGTTCCTCTTCACTTTCTGCCATTAGGGTGGTATGATCTGCATATCTGAGCTTGTTGATATTTCTCCTAGCAATCTTGATTCCAGCTTCCGATTCATCCAACCTGACGTTTCACATGATGTACTCTGCATATAAGCTAAATAAGCAGGGTGACAATATACAGCTTTGTCATACTCCTTTCCCAGCTTTGAACCAGTCTGTTGTTCCATGTCCAGTTCTAACTGTTGCTTGTTGTTCTGCATACAGGTTTGTCAGGAGGCAGGTAGTGTGGTCTGGGATTCCCATCTATGTCCAACTATGACCACAATCAATTTCAAAACATTTTTGTCACTCCCAAAGGAAACTCTGTACCCATTAGTAGTCACTCCCCAATTCCTCCAGCCCCTCATCATCTTTCTGTCTCTTTAGACTTGCTTGTTCTGGACATTTCTTGTAAATGGAACCACATGATTGTATGTCCTTTTATATCTGACTTCTTTCACTTAGCATGATGTTTTCAAGGATCACCTATGCTGTAGCGTGGATGACTGCTTCATTCCCTTTTGTATTCCAGTTTGAACTCAGAATCTCCTCCTCACCCCCAATGACTTCCTCCTGCACTTGGTTGATCTTTTCATCTACTCCAAACCAGCTAACAAAATCTTTCTTTCCTTTCCTCATCTCTGTTCCCTATATGTGCGTGTGCTCAGTTGCTCAGTCATGTCTTAACTCTCTTGCGACCCAGTGGACTGTAGCCCGCCAGGCTCCTCTGTCCATGGAATTTCCCAGGCAAGAGTATTGGAGTGGGTTGCCACTTCCTCCTCCAGGCCATCTTCCCAACCCAGGGATTGAACCTGTGCCTCTTGTGCCTCCTGCATTGGTGGGGGGTTCCTTACCACTGAGCCACTGGGGAAGCCCTATTGTTGATTAGCTCCCATTTTAAAAAATTGCCCTGTCAGGATGATTTATTCTGACGTCAAACTCCGATTACTCTATTTAAAGTTGTATATATTTATTGCAATGTATATTTCACACACATGATCTTAAATTAATGCCAAGTGCCTTTGGAACTTTTTGGGAATGTCACTTGATTCACTTTTTAATTGTGAAAATGCCCTTCTTTACACAGAACCCCTTGTAATCTTGGGGGAAAGGGGGCCAGGTAGAGTAGGAAGAAAACAGTGGAAACCATATTGCTTGTTAATCTCCTAGGACTGTCCTCCCAATCTGCTATTTTCTTAGACAAAGCAATGCTGTGAAAGGGATGGAAAATGTTCTTGACAAGTTAGTCTACAATGGGGCTCCTCTTGTGTGTTTCAGATGCAAGTTCCTCTCACTGATCAACTTTGAAGTCAGTTAAGCAGGCATTCTTTGGATCTGTTAACAAGAACACCTATTCCTGTTATAGCCTGATGGGAGAGCACATTTCATCTCCTACTTACTTCCTTTGTGTTTTCCTTTACTTTCTTTGTGTATTCCTTTACAAAGCAAGCCTTTCCTACAAACTTTGTAAAAAATAATCATAGTTTAGTTTTTGTTAAAAAATATTTAATTGGCTATGTTGTGTCTTAGTTGTGGTATGTAGGATCTTTAGTTGCAGCATTGCGAACTCTTAGTTGAGGCATGTGGGATCTAGGTCCCTGACCAGGGATTGAACCCAGGCCCCCTGCATTGGGAGTGTGGAGTCTTAGCCAGCGGACCCCAAGGGAAGTTCCAATCATGGTTCAGTTTTATAAATGATCTGCTTCTCTGAGTAGTTTTATCTTTGTAGAGCTGATAAAACCAATTTTGTTAGATTTGTTGCAAAGAATTCAACAAAAAAGATAAAAGGGCAATGAATGGGTCAATCTATGCGTGGTTATCAAGTGGAGTCAGCCACATAGAGAGAGAAGTTATTTCTGTGACTTGATCTGGGCAGGTGACCTTTAACCCAGTGTGCATGATGCAAAGGAAGGCGGGAAAAGCCTACCTCAAAAATGTGAGTGTAGGGAAAAAAAAGAAAAAATAACAACAAAAAAAAAGAAAAAAAAATGCGAGCACAGAACTCTGACTGCTCACTTACCGTACTATCTACAGGGTTCTTTCTTAAACCTGTACCTGCTCTTTTGAGAATTTGAGGGGTGTTATGTACACTATAAATGTTAATGTGGTGTTTTCAATGGCGATTTTCTCTTTCCCTCATTTCTTTCCATTTATTAATTGGAATTCCTCAGTAAGGAAGATTTGGCTGGTCTCTCTGACATATTTACTTATTTTGTCTGTTATATTTCTCCTTAGGGACTTAAAGATAAGACTTTTCTTCTTTGGATTATAATCCAGTGAAATGGTTATTGATTTTGTTCCTTGGATTGTTCCAGCTTTGGCCCTTTTGACTTGCCCCATCATTTTTATTGACCACTTCCTATATTCTGGCACCATGAGGTTTTTACATCTCTCCATAAAGCTCATCAGAAGCACAGGATAATGACTGTCCCATGGATGGAGGGGCCTGGTGGGCTGCAGTCCATGGGGTCACGAAGAGTCGGACACGACTGAGCGACTTCCCTTTCCCTTTGTAAAGCACTCTGCATGTAAGTTATATTTAATGTAAAGATGATATTAAAGGTTATCAAAGCAAAGTATCATTCATCACATGCAAATTACAGATGTCTAGTCCAAGAGTGTGAGCAGGACAGGCTGTGAGCACTCCATGAGCAGAGGCTCAATGCCTCCTACTGCACCCAAAATGTTATCACCACCGAGTGACACAATGGGGCCTTTTCAGTCTATGTGTGGCAGTTCTGCTACTCTCCATTCCCCCAAATGCATCATCTATCCTGGTAGACATGGGAGTTCAGTGGGACAAGGATGTGGTATGAAATCTGATTGTATTTCTCTAGTCATCTTCATGGGATGAACTGACATAATTTGAAGTAGTGCACTATTCTGTTAAAAAATACTCTTTTAAGAGGGAGGCAGGATGAGAAATTACATATCTACTCTTGTCAGCAGCTGGATTAAAATCTTAATTTTTAATTCCCTTATGCTAGTCAGCAAAAGTTTCTCAAAGGAGAAATAAAAGGACAATAGGGACAATTCAGAAGAACCAAACAATAGGTGTGTCTGTGGTAGGGGGTATGAAAGGGAAAGAATGTCCATCTTTGTAATTTAGAGCAATTCAAAATGGAAAAAGTCTATAGTGTTATGGATAGAACTGATACAACTTAGTTTACTTAAGGCATTAAAATTAGAGCACAGCTCAGGAGTTTTCAAAAACGTTGTCTTGCTATCAGTTTTTCTTCTGTGAAAAAATGACAAATTTGTTCATGCAGGAAATATACCTAGATCAAGGAGTCTGTCTTGACATACCTAGAACACAGGACTCTGGTTCAAGAAGGCAAACATGTCTTGAAATAGACCAGAACCAAAACAAGCCACAAAAGTTCAGGTCATCTGTCTTTGCCTGTGTGAACCTGGGAGAAGTAAAGACTGTCTTCTCTAAGTAGGACAGAAGTGAATAAAATTAAGCAGGACATAATACACACTGCTGTTTTTTTCTTAGCCCTGCAGAGTTCAGCCACCAGTTTGCTGTTTAAGGGTTCAGTTCAGTTGCCCAGTCGTGTCCGACTCTTTGTGACCCCATGAATCGCAGCATGCCAAGCCTCCCTGTCCATCACCAACTCCTGGAGTTCACTCAGACTCCCGTCCATTGACTCAGTGATGCCATCCAGCCATCTCATCCTCGGTCGTCCCCTTCTTCTCCTGCCCCCAATCCCTCCCAGCATCAGAGTCTTTTCCAATGAGTCAGCTCTTCTCATGAGGTGGCCAAAGTACTGGAGTTTCATCTTTAACATCATTCCTTCCAAAGAAATCCCAGGGTTGATCTTCAGAATGGACTGGTTGGATCTCCTTGCAGTCCAAGGGACTCTCAAAAGTCTTCTCCAACACTACAGTTCAAAAGCATCAATTCTTCGGCGCTCAGCCTTCTTCACAGTCCAACTCTCACATCCATACATGACCACAGGAAAACCCATAGCCTTGACTAGATGGACCTTAGTCGGCAAAGTAATGTCTCTGCTTTTGAATATACTATCTAGGTTGGTCATAACTTTTCTTCCAAGGAGTAAGCGTCTTTTAATTTCATGGCTGCAGTCACCATCTGCAGTGATTTCGGAGCCCCCCAAAATAAAGTCTGACACTGTTTCTACTGTTTCCCCATCTATTTCCCATGAAGTGATGGGACCGGATGCCATGATCTTCATTTTCTGAATGTTGAGCTTTAAGCCAACTTTTTCGCTCTCCTCTTTCACTTTCATCAAGAGGCTTTTAGCTCCTCTTCACTTTCTGCCATAAGGGTGGTGTCATCTGCATATCTGAGGTTATTGATATTTCTCCTGGCAATCTTGATTCCAGCTTGTGCTTTTTCCAGCCCAGCGTTTCTCATGATGTACTCTGCATAGAAGTTAAATAAGCAGGGTGACAATATACAGCCTTGACGTACTCCTTTTCCTATTTGGAACCAGTCTGTTGTTCCATGTCCAGTTCTAACTGTTGCTTCCTGACCTGCATACAAATTTCTCAAGAGGCAGGTTAGGTGGTCTGGTATTCCCATCTCTTTCAGAATTTTCCACAGTTGATTGTGATCCACACAGTCAAAGGCTTTGGCATAGTCAATAAAGCAGAAATAGATGTTTTTCTGGAACTCTCTTGCGTTTTCCATGATCCAGCAGATGTTGGCAATTTGATCTTTGGTTCCTCTGCCTTTTCTAAAACCAGCTTGAACATCAGGCAGTTCACGGTTCACGTATTGCTGAAGCCTGGCTTGGAGAATTTTGAGCATTACTTTACTAGCATGTGAGATGAGTGCAATTGTGCGGTAGTTTGAGCATTCTTTGGCATTGCCTTTCTTTGGGATTGGAATGAAAACTGACCTTTTCCAGTCCTGTGGCCACTGCTGAGTTTTCCAAACTTGCTGGCATATTGAGTGCAGCACTTTCACAGCATCATCTTTCAGGATTTGAAACAGTTCAACTGGAATTCCATCACCTCCACTAGCTTTGTTTGTAGTGATGCTCTCTAAGGCCCACTTGACTTCACATTCCAAGATGTCTGGCTCTAGATTAGTGATCACATCATCATGATTATCTGGGTCGTGAAGATCTTTTTTGTACAGTTCTTCCGTGTATTCTTGCCACCTCTTCTTAATATCTTCCGCTTCTGTTAGGTCCAGACCATTTCTGTCCTTTATTGAGCCCATCTTTGCATGAAATGTTCCCTTGGTATCTCTAATTTTCTTGAAGAGATCTCTAGTCTTTCCCATTCTGTTCTTTTCCTCTATTTCTTTGCATTGATCACTGAAGAAGGCTTTATTATCTCTCCTTGCTTTTCTTTGGAACTCTGCATTCAGATGCTTATATCTTTCCTTTTCTCCTTTGCTTTTTGCCTCTCTTCTTTTCGCAGCTATTTGTAAGGCCTCCCCAGGCAGCCATTTTGCTTTTTTGCATTTCTTTTCCATGGGGATGGTCTTGATCCCTGTCTCCTGTACAATGTCACGAACCTCATTCCATAGTTCATCAGGCACTCTATCTATCAGATCTAGGCAGGGTAGGGTTCAAGAAAATTCCCAGTAACTGAGTTTTAGCCAGGGTTTATGTGTTTCAGTGTTTTGTCAACTCTAAGATCATATCAAAAGGTCTCATCGCCCTGATATGCCAAGGCGTGCAATGAGTGAGATGCCATGGTGCCTGGAGCAGGTCTAATTGAATATTCATGTGTGCCTTCAACACTTCAGATTCTTAATTGCCATGTTCTTTGATCCCTTCCACAGGAGTGTGTCACTGATGTCACTACCACCTCTCAGCAGCTGTGTTGGATGGGTCTTCTCCTTGATTAGTCTCTTGTCTAGATTTCTCTGATACACACAGAAAGTATTAGAAGGATGAAGCTACTGATTTCTTGTTGGTAAGACCCTGACTTTGAAGGGTTTTTTGGTTTGTTTTAAGCTAATGAAACAGTTATAAGTACATCTTTCTGTAGAAATCCCAGGATGTAACCAATTTACAAGAGTTGCCCCAACATTATTGTTGAGGCAGGAAGACAACCTGTATTTGGTAAGGGGTCTGTTTTTGTCACTTGTGGATTCACTAACCCTCAGTCTCCTCCATTTTTCAGTGGTCAATTATTTAGTTTCTTTGAATGTAATTTCTTTATTGTCTTTATTTTCTCTCTTCCTGAATGTCTCCCATCTATTTCACTATCTCTTCCTACCACCAGATGGTGGAAAGGGAAAAGGAAATAACGAGTCGGTAAATGAATGTGGTGGATGTCAGAGTATGGTGAAAGGTGTGGTAGTGAAAGGACTCCAAAAGGAGCTTGTGCGTTACCTGTGAACTAACATAAATTCGCTGTTTTCATTTTAGTGCCCACTCAAGGGTAGGCTGCCCTGATCTGGGGATCAGCTCAGTGTGGCACAATGTTGCCTGTTGGTGGGGAATTGGCTCAGTGGATTCCTGGGAACATGAGAGCCTGGAACATTGCTGAGCAGTGAATCCCACCTGACTCAGGCAGGGGGGTGCTGGGTTAGGAGTCCGTATGAGGGTCGGTGTGTGGCGATGCAGCCCACTGGCTTCACTTCTCTTTCTGCATCTCCAACCCACCACCCCCTACAAGCCGAACTCGCGCCTGGTCTGCCGTTCCCACGCTGCACTGAAGGGAAACAGCGTTCCTCTCCCTCCGTAGGATAAACCCCTTCTCCTTCCCAACAGCCCCCTCTGTGAAGCCTTCTGGGTTGCCGAGACGCCCCGGGATTACCTGTCATCACCCTCAGCAGGTGTTCAGCCCCTCACCTGCCCACGGTCTCCCCTCCCCCAACCTGGCCTCCACCTCACGTCGCACCTTTGGGATCAGCTTTTTCCATCTCCTTTCCACGTGCCCCTCCACCTGGACGCCCCCTCCCCTCAGACCCTTCCTCCCCTCCTCTGGTCTCGAGGAGTCTCGCGGCATTTCCCGGGGCGTTAGCGGAGCCGCCAAAGGTGGGGGGCAGCCTCGCAGAGCTGGGTCCCTCCCCAGCAGGCGGTGAGGGGGGCGCCGGAGCGCAGCAGTCACAGAGACGCCCCGGGCGCCAGCCCGGTCCCTCGAAGGCTCCGCCCACTGGCCCCGCCCCTCCAGCCCCGCCCCCGCCCTGGCGGCCGCGCGTCCCCGGCAGGCGGAGCCGCAGGAGCGGCGGCGGCGGCGGCGGCGAGGAGGAGGGGAGAGCGGGCTGCGCGGCCGCGACTGCTGGGCACTGGGCTGGGTGGCGCTTTTTTTTTTTTTTTTTTTTTCGCAATTTCCACTAGCGGGGAGCAGGAAACCCGGCGCAGCCGGGCGCAGCGGGTCGCGATGCAGCAGCAGCAGGAGTCGCCCCGGGGCAGCAGCAGCAGCAGCAGCAGAGGCAGCAGCGGGCGGCTTTGAGCCGCCGCGGCCGCCGCTACAGAGGAAAAAGCCGACCCAGCCATCCGACCCCCGCGCCCACATACCAGCGCCCCGAATCCCGCGCCCAGGTCCCGGCGCCTTGACCCCCGCGTCCGCCTCCGCTAACTTTCACGCTGCCTCGGCGGCCCGGCCCGGCTCGACGCCAATGGGTGAGTGGGGGGCGAACGGGTGCTCACCGCAGCCTGGGGCGGCGCGCCTGTCCCGGGACCGCGGAGCTGAGGAGGGCGCCCTAGGGGCAGGGCCCCGGCGGGTGACACCGGGGTGGGCACCCTGCCTGCCTCGCGCGCCCCTGTTCACTCCCACTCGCGCCCGCGTCCCTGCCGAGCCCGCCCGGCGCCCACTGGAACCCCGCGGGGGCCTGGGTGGAAGAGCGCGGGGGCCGGCCCGGGGCGGCTGGCGCGGAGGGATGCAGGGGGTGTGGTTGGCTTTTCGGGTGGGCGGGGAGAGTTTTGTCTTGGCCATTTTCTCGCCCCCAGCGCGCCTTCCTTGCGCTGAGGGCGGGGGTACCGGGAGCTGGTGGGCTCCGGCCCTGCGCGCCGCTTGCCATTCCCGCCTGGCCCCGCTGCAGAGGCGGCGGGGGCCCGGGTGCCTTTGCCGGGGGCTGACGTGGTGGTGGGGGTGGCGGGAAACGCCCCATTACCCGGGCTGGCGTGCAGTCCTAGGGTCTGAAGCGCCTTGACCCGCCTCCCTTGACGTCCCTCTTCCTCTCAGCCCTGAACCCCTCTCTGCCAGCCTGCCTCTCTTCAGTCTGGCAAGCTCTCTGCTCGGTGATGCTCAAAGGGCACTTCCCACACCCTCTAAGTCTGCAGGGTTGGGGAACTGGAAAGGGTGATATAGTCCTTGATTTACTGGTCAAAGATCAGTTCTAAGTAGCCAACAAACTGTTATGTCCCCTGGGTCCCATCTGGTATAGACCCCAGAGTATTGGAGCCACGTTGCCCAGACGAACTGGCACTTTATTGGGCAATGGACTTGAGATTGCCGGGGCTGTTAAACGTTTGGCCCACCCAGGTAATATTCTTGGTGGTAGGCAGTCTGTTTTTCATGCCTCTGGCAGATTACTTTGAGGTGTTTCTAGGCCAAGTATAGGAAGACTGTAGATTTTAATAAATCATAATGAAGTGAGACCTTTCTGGGTTCAGGTCATAGTATTTAGGTAGGTGAGTCAGACAGTGAATGGCCAGTAGTTAGTGGTGAAGACAGATGCACTGGAAAGGGAGAGGTTTAACCCCAGCAGCTGCTGACAGAGTTCAAATCCCATTTGTGGTCATTTTCCAGAAATGGTTTTCCTTTTCCAAAGTGATGACGATCTGATGGCTTCTCAACTTCAATGTCACTTTTTTCTCAGTGCCCTTCTCTGATCCCTGCACCACTCCTAGTTTAATTTAGTTCCTTTCTGTTACCCTTTCTCCTATAGCACTTTTTAAAAATAGCACTATTCCCTATTTATTTGAGTTTAACATTCTGTCCCCTACTGTAGCTCCGTGAACGTGGGGACATTGCTGTGTTGTGCTGTTTTGTTCAGCAGTGTTTTCTTTGGTGCCTGGCACAGGGTAGTCTCTAAATAAATATTTACTGAATGAATGAATGAATGAATGAGGGGATAGTGGAAGGCAAAACACTTAGCTTGGCACTCTTGTTTTGCTTTGGCACCTAATAAGATAATTTAGTTCATCAACAAAGTATATACTTGAAACATCACCCATTACTTTCACAACAGATTGGTTTCTCCTGAGGTAACCCCAAATGCTATTTTGATCATCTGTCCTTTTGGGTGGGTCACCTAAAGGATCGCACACACACACACACAAAAGATGTTTGATCCAAGCGTCTACTTTCATGGCTGGACTGTGTTTTCTGTATCTCAGTGGAAAGAGGACTGAGTTCTTTTTAAGAAACAGACCTGTAATTTATCTTTCAAGTCTGAACTATTTTCATTATCCAGAACCTCCTAAGAAAATAGAAAGTGCTTCTGCAGTTTATAGCCCTTTAAGGCTTAATCTTTTTTACTGTAATCATTACAAAAGGGAGAGGGGGCGCTGAAAGTGATTTTCATTTATTTCAGGTGTTAATACTTAGCAGTGCTAAGAGTAAAATGGACGCTGTCATTTAATTCATTAAAATGTTTAGAGTGAGACTTGAGATGCTGAAAGTACTTTGGGGGTGAAGATCACATGCTGTTTTCTAAAGCTTTTTCAGCAGTGTATTTGTGATGAAGCAGAGTTATTTAACAATTGATGCTGTATGTCTTCTGACGGAGCCACCTAACAATGTTATTTCTGAAGCAGGTGTGTGTACACACAGGCACACCCCCCTTTCCAGTCCCCCGTATCACTTTGGTTTTCAGAAGATTTGTCCAGTTTATTAATTTGATACACTTCCATTCTTATCGAGTCTGATAATGATTTTTCACATGATGGATAACACAATAAAGCTGTATTACATAGTCTTTGATCTGAAAAACAACTGCAAAGCATCAAATCCCAAACCCTGAAATGAAGCCAGTTAGTTGTGAAATGGCCTCTTAAAAAGTGCACTCAGAATGTGCCATCTGAGTTTGCAGGAAGATGCCTTCAGTAAATGCAGAGAAAGGCTCTTGTAATTACAACTGCACAAATATTATTGCAACCCAAATCTGGGAGCCGTGGAGGATCTGCAAGCCCAGTGAAGGATTTCTGTTTAAAGAATCCCAGAGTAACAACAAAGTGTGGACTGTCGTTAGCAGTGCATTGTGTTAGTGTTGGTAGACTGCTTTATGCTAAATCAACTAAAGCTGAAATGAATATAATATGTTCAATAAATAGACTCAAGTTAGAGATGGAAGGCTCCACCTCTTATCTATAATGACCTTTACTTTATCCTCTTCTAGCCATCACAACTACCTCCTGGCTGCACAGATCTTGTTTGTTTCTTCTCTGACAGCTCTAATTCTTACTGTGTTATTGATATTCTCTGGTCACCATTTGTATTTGTAATTGTTTCAAAGCCAGTTGTCTGTTTATCCATCTATCCCTCTGATATTTATTGACCTCCTGCTTTGTGCCCAGCATTGTGCTAGGAACAGACACACAGCACACAGACCTGCCAGCTTGGGTTTCTCATTCTAGTGGGAGAGGTAGGCTGGAGTCCAATACTTACAACAAGATGTAATTATAAGCCCTGATAGGTCTTGTGAAAGGAGATTAGAGAGGTGGGATCTGACTTAGGTTGCGGAGGGTTAAGGACAGCATCTTTGAGGAGATTGAGTTGAAATCTGAAAGTTGGATAGGAACCATCACTGCCCTCCTCTCCCTCACCCCCCAGGACCACCTGCAGTGGAACAGCCCTGTGCTGTGGGCATGCCAGGGGTACCACAGTGAGAGAGGTTTCCTCTGGATTAGGTGGTGTTAGGAAGTAGGAGTGAGTCCTGATCGAGTGCCTTAGTAACCTTACTTAGAAGCAGGGAAAACCAGAGTAAGGCTGGGATTGGTGAAGAAGCCAGAGTTGCTCCTAGAAGCCAGGACCCAGGGACATTGGGTGACTTTGGTGGTTTGGACAAGTTCCTGCTTCATCTGTGTTCTCACTTGATTACTGAGTGGTCTTGTCAACTATGTGATGAGTGGGGGTGGGGAGTAGGACTTGGTGGTGGGGAGATAAGAGCTATCTAGGTATATTTGGGGGTGACTTCCTTAATATCACCCCATCTGGGGGCTGTGGTTTAGCCTTTACAGAATGGACAACTTGCACACTCCACCTGGAATCATTCCGGAGGGATAGAGCAAGCTGCTGAAAACCGAGAAGCAGCACAGCTGTTAATGGGAGAGATGGAATGCAGGAAAGTACTGGAATCCTTTCAATGTGAGAGAAGGAGGATCTCTAATACAGTGGTACTCAGAATGTGGTCCCCCAATCAGCAGCTGCAGCCTCCTGGAATCCTGTTTGAAATACCAGTTCTCTGGCCCTAATTCTATCCACTGAGTCAGGAAGATGAGAGCATTAATGAGCCCTCCAGGGGTTTTGCTGCATGGTCAAGATCAAGTATAGAACCTCATTGCCTTGCAGATGAGAAGCCTGAGGTCCAGAGTACATGAGTTTGTGGGCACTCTGCTCATAAAATAATATGCCATTATAAGTGATACAGGACCTCAGAGAAGGAGGAGAATGTGCTCCTAGTCTGGAACAAGCCTCTCCTGGAGTTATGACTCAGTATTGAGAAATGAAATCATTCCCTTGCTTTTTCCAGCTTCTAAAGACAGCCTGCATTCCTTGGTTTGTGGCCGCATCACTCTCACCTCTGCTTCTGTCCTCATGTCTCCTTCTCTCTTTCTCTGACCCTCCTGCCTTCATTTTATAAGTACTGTTGTATTATACTGTGCCCACCCAGATAATTGAGGATACTCTCCCCATCTCAGAGGCTTCCCTGGTGGCTCAGAGGTTAAAGCATCTGCCTGTGATGCGGGAGAGCTGGGTTTGATCCCTGGTTTGGGAAGATCCTCTGGAGAAGGAAATGGCAACCCACTCCAGTATTCTTGCCTTGAGAATCCCAAGGACAGAGGAGCCATGGGCCACAGTCCACGGGGTCGCAAAGAGTCAGACATGACTGAGCAACTTCACTCACTTCACTCCCCATCTCAAGATCCTTAACTTAATCACATCTGCCAAGCCCCTTTGCCATGGAAGGTAGCATACTCATGGGTTCTGGGAATTAGGATGTGGACCTCTTTGGTGGAGTATTATTCAGCCTACCGCTCCCTTATTCCTCTTTTGAGGCCTGCTCCAAAGGTTGTTTTACAACACTTCATCTTGTGTTAAGTCTGTTCATCTCTAGCTGGGTGTCCCCAACTGCATCGCCCTGGCTCATTGCCTGGCAGAGGGTAAGTGCCATATGTTAGTGAACGAATGAATAAATGAATAACCCTCTCACCCAAGTGCAGCTACTACTTGAAATTCTTTGAGGCTATTGGCTGCCAGGAGTATGTGTGCAGTTCTATAAACTCCTGCAGGCACAGGGTGCTGACAAGGTCTATTTGCTAACAGTTCCCAGTGGCCTGCACAGCAGCGGGTGAAGAACGGTAATGCCGCATGTGTCACATGGCTTCAACAAAGAGCTACAAGTTTAAGATAGCAAGTTCTCTCTGGCAGTGGTTCTCAACCAGGGGCAATTCTGCCCCCAACCCCTGAGGGGACATTTGGCAGTGTCTGGGGGTGGCAGCTGCTGGGGGAAGCCAGCCTGCTGGCATCTGGTGGACAGAGGCCAGAGATGCTGCGTTGCCTCCTGCAGCGTGCCAGTCTCCACCACACTTATCCGGCCCTGAGCGCTGGGGAAGCCTGCTCTGGGTGTTACACAGATGGTCGAGCACTGTTCCCTTCCTTCATCCTAGCCGTCTGGAACCTAAGACTTTCCTCTCTGGCCACAGCCTTTGCTTTATGAATGGACCAAGAAGTCAATGGACAGCAGGACTCTTCACTGTTTTGTCCTTTGAGTGGACAGTGTCTTCACACAGCTCACCCCGCTTCTGTCCTTACCTGGGTTGTGAAGTTGTTGAACTTCCCTCTCGCATGTGTGGCTCCCCTGATGTTTTGCCTTCCTGGTGGGATGTTCTTAGATGCCAGGTGACACATAATGGTCCTGCTGCTGCCCAGCTATTGGTGCCCGGTTCTGGAGTGCTGGTAGGGCCCTTGGCAGCCATCGACCACACCATCAGATGATGGAACTGAGACTCCAAGAGGCAATGTGACCTGGGCCCCCAGGTGCAGAACCCAGCTTTCTTTCACTGAGAGAGAACCAGCCACCTGTATCGGTGCTTAGTAAAAATCAGGCTACTGATCTCCCCTCCCCCCAGCCCTGCTGCCCGCCCCCCAGCACTGTGAGGAGCTTTCTACAGCCTGTTTCCTTGAGAAGTTTTTTAAAACAGCTTTATTGAGATATTATTCACATGTCATATAGGTCACCCATCTAACACATGCAATTCAGTGTCTGTATATCATGTTATTTGCGAAATTATGGTATAACATATATAACAGAATTTGCCATTTTAACCATTGGTAAGTGCACAGCTTAGTGGCATGAAGTGCATTCACAGTGTTGTGCAACTAGTGCTGCTGTCTATTTCGAAAACTTTTCATCACTCCTCCCTGTAAGTTTGTAACTGGAAGGTTAGAGTCCATGCCCCATCCCCTGGAGGGGTGTTCCTGGACCACTCAGCCGTTTTGGTGGAACACTTCGTAGAAGCCCAAGGATCCCAGCTAAGATTCCAAAGAAATACAGGAAAAGAGAAAGTATGGTTTTGTTGTTTTTTATGATGGTTTTTGCTGATATTTTCTTTGAGGGGTGGGGTACTTCAGTTTTGCTTTGTCCCTCCAGGCAGCTCCCTTGGATCCATCTCTTTCATCCTGTGGGAGAATTGTGACTTTCCTTCTGTATCCTGAAGCACTTGTGAGTCAGTGGCTTGGGCAACTTCCTTTGCAATTACTGGGGTCCATTAAGAGTATTTCAGTCATGGGAGAATACACTGTGGTGCCAGACTGGTCTCCGGAATCCACACGTGGGGGTTTGATGGAATGCCATGTTTCTTTGCTTATGTCCCTACACTGGCAACTGGTTGGTGATGAGCGCTTGTTTTTCAACTCGATCATTATTTTATGGATAAATACCTTACAGGCAGTCCTGTAGTTCACATTAGGGGGCACTTAAGCAAAGCAAAATGGAGCTCATGGGCCTTACCTCACTGGTAAACTATGCTTATAGTTAGGCTCAGGAGGAAAAAACACTGATAACAAAAAAATCCTGGGATATTTGTCCTCCCTGAGCAGTATTCACTTGGCAAGAAAAGCTCTGTAAAGGCCTTCGCTTATTTCCTTACAGGGGCCAGGGAAGTGGTGGGGCCACTGCAGGAGGCTGGTCTGTGCCTAGACGCAGGGGATAGAGAGCAAGATGAGTGCTATTCAGTTCATACTGCTGTTTCTTCCCAGTGTCTTGGATGAAAGACTATAAATATTTCAGTGCTGATTAATTACTCATTTTGCATAACAAATTTAAGCCCTTAAGCACCCAAGTGTAGCATATATAGACAGTTGAAAATACTGGGTCTTTAAACTTCCACTTCTTAACAGTCAGTGCTCAAACATCAGCCCTGGTGTTTTTGCTGGATTTTTCTGGACTCTTCTAGACTTAGAAAACTTGGGGCCCAGTTCTAGGTCTGGTCCTCTGGGGCTGCACCAGTTTTATCCATCGCACACCCACTCCCCGGGTGAAAAGTCTTTAATTAGCTTAGTGTCCTCTCTAATTATTCCAGCTAGTTCTCCTTTTTGTGCCCAGGGCTAGAAGGAGGTGCTTGAACCTTGTTTTGGCGGAGCGCTGGGAAGGTCTGCTCTGGCTTTGCTTTCCCCAGCCCGCAGGCAGCTTCTCTCTGGATCTGCATCTTCTTTGGCAGGCCCTTCTGGATGCTGCCTGCTTCTGCTTGAGTAGTTTGCGTGCTCGCCTGGTTAAATCCTAATTCCAGGTTCCCACAGGGTGACTCCGAGTCCCCTGGAGTTGGTGTCACCCTGGAGACACACAAGTGGGTGCTGTGTGCCCACATCTGTGAGGGGAGGAAGTGCCTGGTCCAGTCCCATGTGAGTTCTTAAGGAGGGCCTCCTTGGTGCCAGGTGAATGCTGAGTGCTGGGACAGTCCTGATGGGGGTGTAGCCCTGCCCCTGGGATGGGGTGCTTGGGGGCCGCTCTTGGGGCAGGTACTATAAATGCGGATGCGCGAAGGTGCCCTGTTGCCTGCTCTTCCTGGCTGTCTTGACCAGGGGCGATGGGTGTGAGGTGTGGTGCTAGAGCCGTCAGAGATGCACCCGGCCCCCACCCCCCGAGGGATGGCTCCTGGCTTTGCTGGGCACCCTTATGTTTCTGAGTGAGTCATGGCTATTTTTACCTTTTGAGACCCAGAGTTGTCTAACTGAACTCAATTTCTCCTTTTGAGTTGGCAGCACTTAAAAAGCGTGGATGTGACTGGGGGCACTTGGAGGGGTTGATGATAGCGCGCCGTGGGGGCAGGGTGCAGTTGTGACATTGTCTGGCTCTTTTAGGGAACCTGTGGGTTTTTAAATGGAGGAAGAGATGAAGACGTTGTGAAAAGCAGCCACCGCCTGGCCGGGCGAGTTAACCAAGTGATGTCGGGGAAGGGGTAGGGGACTGTGGCTGCTGTGTGCTTGGGCTCCCTCTCTCCACCCTCCCACCCTTTCTCTTCCCTTCCTCTCCTCTCTTGCTCTCCCCCTCACTGGGTCCCCTTCCCTTCTCTCCCCCAGCCCTCCCCACATCTTCTCTGTACCCCACTCTCATCTCTCCCCAGCCTCTCTCTCCCCTCACTGCCCACCCACCCATTCCAGACTCGCCTCCTGCTCATTCCCCGTTTCCCTCCAGGCCTCTTTCGTTGCCCTCTCTACCTCTTTCCTTCTCTCTTCCCCACAGCCTCCCCAGTCTGTCCCCCCACCTCTTCTCTCCCATCCCTGGGTCTGTCCCATTCTCCTCCAGGTCCCTCTGTCCACACCTCTCCTCCTAAGGGGACCTCCCCTCACCCTCTGTTTGCGCTTCCCCTTCTTACTAACCCCGCTTCCTTCCTCCTCCTGTTCCCTTTCTTCCCACTGCCCGTCCCCTGACTCTCCCCCAACTTTCTCCCCCTCAAGCCCTCTCTTCTCTTCCCTCCCGCCACTCTGTGGTCTCCTCCCTCCTCGGCCTACATTCTCTCCCTCAAGCCCCTTTCTCTCCTGAAATCCCCCATGTCTCACGCCCTCCCCGGTTCTTCCCATAAACCTTCCCCATAGGGTACCGCCCCTGCCTCAGCATCTTCAGCTGAGAGCAATACCTCCTTCGTGGATGAAGCCATTGTGTGTATTCAGTGTCATCTAAGGTCAAGATGGCCACCTGAGGATGTATAGAAATGGCTCCTGCTCCACTGCAGACACTGGGCAGCCGGTTCCCTGCCAGTGAGGACAGTCATCTTAAAGGATAACCTCTTCTCCAACAGTGGTGCAGGGGGCTCCATCCCTGACCGAGGGGAGAGGCAGATTCTAGGATGGATATGTCTTCTTCTGGTTCCAGGATTCTGTAACCCTGAAAAGTTTTTTTTGTTATAAATAGTAACTCTATAATAGAGTTCAGAAAATAGGAAGCAGGACAATTTAAATTGAGTGCTCATACAGTACCCCAGTACAACCACTTTTACTTTATCTTTGTGTGTGTCTTTTTAGGGGCTTCCCTGGCGGCTCAGTGGTGAAGCATCCATCTGCCAATGCAGGAGATGTGAGTTTGATCTCTAGGTCCAGAAGATGCCCTGGAGAGGGAAATGGCAACCCACTCCAGTATTCTTGCTTGAGAAATCCTGTCAACAGAGGAGCCTGGTGGGCTACAGTCCATGAAGTTGCAGAGTCAGACATGACTTAGCTACTAAACAACACCAACATATCTCTTTAGACTTTTTACTATATACTTGTAGATAATATTAATATATGTAGTATATATAATTGTACATCCTGATTTTTTTTTTAACGTCATAATCATCTCCAAAGCTGGTGTTTGTAGTAGCTGAATATGTGAGTTCCTGAATCCTAGCTTATGGAACCATTTCCCTACCATTTGAGCATTAGGTTGCTTCCATAATATTGATATTATAAATAAGGATGGGATGGACGCCATTTTCCTTTTTATCATTTAAGGAAACCAGATTGCAGGCAGGGTGACATTCCACATCCGTTCTTTGTTTCCATAGCCTCCACGTGACTGGAATGGCCCATGCTGATGATAATGATGATACGTCCATGAGGGTCAATTACTGTGCACTGGCAAGGTGCGTGGCATCCCTGTGTTTGCTTTCAGTTTTAGTTCAAGAAACTGCTCCTATGGCTTATCATCCCTTCTGTGCTATATGTGCTGTGTGTGTCGGTAAGCGACACAGGGACGGGGAGAGAGGGAGACGTCTCTGAAGGAGACTGCCGTTGGGGCTCTCCTATCCCACAGCGTGTACCTGTTGCACTGTGCCATTTGGAGACGATGAACCCTGGTTCGGTGCTCAGGCATGAGAGAACGCGATAAACACAGCGAAAGGTGAAACCCTCGGAGACTTGCTTCCTTCTCTACTCTTCTCTTTCTTTCCATCTTCCCTCTTGCCCTCCTTCCACTTCACTCCCTGACTGACTGTTTAAAGGGTTTTAGTGCCCCAGAACTGCAGGGGAAACTGACCTGAAGGCGCTGGGTCATCAATGGGCCTTCTCTTTTGGCTGGGCTGTGGGTCCAGGTCTCATGCTGACAAGGGAAAGGTTGTGACTGTAACCTGCTGTGACTTCCTAGCTTAGCTTTATGTCATTGTCATAGGCTCACTTGAAAAAATTGGACTTTTAGCTTCAAAGGACATCAGATAAGGGTGGCTAGAACCCCAGGATCCAGGCTGGATGAAGCATCTTGAAGCCTGCCTTCTTGATGCATCAGTATGAGTTAATGGACAGCACTGTGTAAAGCATTTGCTCCCCAGCCACCCAAGTGCATGTCAGATGCTAGCTCGTGGACCTGGCCAAGAAGCTGAACGTTTATGATACCCTTTCAAGGCCAAGTGTCCAATGTCTGTGAAAGTTCTAAACTTCATGATAACATATTAGGAAGCCTTGATCACTAATGGGTACCAAATCCTTTTTCCCTTTGTTTCATTTTTAAGTTATGAACATAACCAGACTGCACTGCAGGACAGACAAGATAGTTGATTCACTACTGCCATTTATATTGGAATTTGATTAGGTTCTACAAGTCTTTATTTAGTGCCTGTTAGGTGTGAGAGCTGATATAACCAGAGGGACACAGATATCTAAAGTTTCCCTCAATGACACATTTTGGTTAATTCTCATTTCCCTAATTACGTGGGAGATTGTGATGTGATCATTTCATGAACCACACAATGAAATAAGCAGTTAAACTGGACAGTGTTAGTTTGAACAAGTTTTGTTTCTCCCCAAAGAAGGAAAGGTGTCCATATGAGGAACACACATCAAGTTAGAAGACAACTCTCTGAGATAACAGTTGTTAGTTGGTCTCTGAAACTCTCTCCTTGCTGGAGGCTTAGAGAAACCAAATAGAACAGGGTTTCTCAGATGAGTGAGGCTGAAGTTCCTTTCAGGGAAGTATTTACCAAGACCCCCTCTTTGCCTTGAACTTTAAAAAATGTTTATTAGCGTTTATTTATTTATTTGGAGCAAAATATACATGACAGAAAATTTACCATCAATTTTCTTTTTATCGTGGTGGCATACACGGAATGTGAAATGTACCATCTTAACTATTTCTAAGTGGACAGTTCAGTGGCATAAAGTACATTTACCTTGTTGTTCAAGTGTCACCACCAGCCAGCACAGAACTCTTTCTATCTTGTAAAACAGAGACTCCACACCCCTTCAACAGCCACCCCCATTTCCTGCTCCCCCCAGCCCCTGGCAACCAGTGTTCTCCTTTCTGACTCTGTTTGCTTGACTCCTCCAGGGACCTCATTTAAGTGGAATCGTACGTTTGTGCTTTTGTATCTGGCTGATTTCAGCTACCGTGGTGTCTTCAGGGTTCACTCATATTGTAGCATGTGTCAGAATTTCTTTCTTTTTTAATTGCCTAAAACTTTGTAATAATGATGCGGCTTAAAAAATAGGCGCTTAACTAGATATATGCTCCTTTTGCTTTTAGCTCATTTGGAAATATAAACCTGCAGTATCAACCTGAAGCTCATTTGGAAGTATAAACTGATTCACAAATGAAGGATGAATTAACCCAATAAAGCTCAATCAACACTAACAGGAGACACAATGATGTGTTTCAGAGCTGCCATTGTTGCTGGCAAGGTGGCTGGGCATACACACTTGATGTAGGGTTGACTTTACTTGGTCATCTCATCTCTTCCCTCTTCAAACCAATGTGAGAATCCTTCCTTCACACAGTGTTCTCTGAGGCCTTTTCATGGCGTGCTGTGCATGAGAACCGATTCTGAAAGTTGAGAGGATATTTGATCCACATAGACCACGTGTGAGTGTGGACAGTGTCAAGCATTGGTACAAAATAAGTCCTCATAAGCCCACCCCTCAATGTGCACTGTGGCTCCGCCCTGTCCCCCTGCCTTCTTGAGAGGAGATGAACATCAGGAGCCTTTTAAAAAATTATATTTCCCTTCTTTTTAAGAACTAGTTTGATGATTTCCATATGTAACTCCTAAAAACATTTTGTCTGGTTTTGCTTGGTTTTAATTTTATGTAACCAGCATGCAAACCACACTGGTGACTGGCTGTTTCTCATTTTGTACTTCACTTCTTTTCCCTGTCTGATCTTCCATTGTTTGAATGTGCCATTGTGGCTTTTTCGTTTCACTTGGTGATGGACTTTTGCATTGCTTCCAGTTTTTGCTACTGTGAATGGGTGTCCTGTCACCATGCTGATCATTGTCTCCAGGTGCCCATGTGAAATACGTCCTTGAAAGGTGTATGACAAGGAGTGATTTTGCTGGGTTGCAAGTTGGTGGATTTCCAAAGTGGTTGTACCAGCATGTTCCCAACAAAGGACTGAACAAACAAACTAATAATGAAGGAGAGAACACCGTATTCATTGAAGAGAGGATGTGAGCTTTAGAAGAGAATGCCTAATTGGTTTTCACAATGTGTGTTCCCAGAGGATTAACGTTTCTGTGGCTCCCATGCTGCTCAACATTTGGCCACCTCTGTGTCTGTCATCACATCTCCTTCTCTCTCTTGAGCCTCCCTCTTCCATCCTTTAAAGACCCTGGTCTCCTCTAGATCATCCAGGATAATCCCCTCATCTCAAGCTTAATCACATCTGCACAGTCCCTTTTGCCAGGTTAGGTCACATACTCACAGGTTCTGGGAATTGGGGAGGGCATTATGATGTCTACCATGGACGGAGGCAAGGGCTCCATTTCTAAAGGAGGAAGGGGATGCTTGGAGATGAGAGTCTCTACTGCACCACATGACTGCATTTTTTCCCATTTTGTGCCCATGGATAGATTTTTAAAGTATTAAATTGTCAGAGCTGGTGAACTTGCTGAAGATGGGACTTTGTTTTCTTGTACTTTGTGATTCTTGGGGTTTGCATATCTAAATAATCACAAAAGAAAACTTTTTGAGGTCTACATCTTCTCTCACGAGTGAGC
This sequence comes from Ovis aries, assembly GCF_016772045.2. Lineage (NCBI taxonomy): Eukaryota > Metazoa > Chordata > Mammalia > Artiodactyla > Bovidae > Ovis > Ovis aries. The sequence goes on along the minus strand of NC_056080.1, from coordinate 18,394,785 downwards.
ATCGTCTGTCCATCCTCTGTTGGCCGCATTCCTTTCCCGAAGGCCACTTCCCTGTTGTTATGCTTGTAGTTTCCTCAGAAAAAGCTAACAGTGCCACTAGCATCACTAGGATTAAATACGTGATGAATGTTTTTATTTTCACAGAGTAGCGGCTCAGATGAGTTATAAATATACAACAATAAATGGCCACACTGGCACACTGCCACAGCCCGCTTGTGTGTGAAGACCCTCTCATCATATATTTTGTGTCCACAGTAGGTGCACTGATCAAATACCTTCCTGGTATCTTTTGCCCCTCACAGATTTTTTGGACATGTGCTATCAACTGAATGTTGAATGCTTTTGTTACTACAAAATTCATGTTGAAATCCTTAATTCCAAATGTGATGGTATTTGGAGGCAGGACTTTTGGAAGGTTATTAGATCATGGGAGTGGAACCTTCATGATGGGATTGTGCCCTTATAAGAAGAGAGAGAGCGCTTGCTTCCTCTCTCTGTCCCCCACCCCACTCTGCCATATGAGGAAACCAGGAAGTGGCTTCTCACCAGAATCTGACATGCTGGCACCGTGATCTTGAACTGCAGCCCTCCAGAACCATCAGGAACACATGCTTGTTTAAGTAACCTAGTCTATGGTATTCTTCTTCTAGCACCCCAAACCAAGACAGTGTGGAGAGGAGCAGGGACCATGAGAACTATGGTGGGATCTATTTACTAGTCCTTGAGTTTGTCTCTGTGCTGGAAAACTGCAAATATTTATAACAGTGTTAAGAGATACACAGACATTTTGGAAAATAACCCAGGTTGAATCATCTGAAATGATAAAATTTTTCTTCTGTCAGAATGTGGAAATAGTATAAATCAATACTTATCTCTCCAGTGAATTCAGACCATCTTCAAATGGAGCGCTGGACTCAGTCATGTGGAGCGAAAGCAGGGGCTGAGAACACTGGGGTAGTGAGTAAGAAGGTTGTGGGAAGGATCCTTGCTGTGGGGGGTGTCCTGGAAATTCAGTGCAGAAAATAATCTCAGGATCTTTGGAGCTGTGAGAGTTGTACCAGCTCAAAGTGCCCTGGGGTGTTTTACAAATCTGAAACCGCTCATGTCATGTTTGAGACTCAGATTGAGTTTTCTCATGACGTTTTAGATCCCCAGCTGCTCTGAAATGCCGGGTCTTGGAGAAACGTTGGGCCACTGCTCTTGTTCCGCTGCAGTCGTGGTGCGTCTGTTCAGATGGGCCAGCATGAGGGCTCAGTTTGTTGTGTTCCCTACCATGCCCTGTTGCCTCCCAGACACAAGCGGGACTGACAGTCCATTGCTAGAGATAATCAGGCTTGTGTCTCTGTTCTCATGCTCTTGGGTAGCCTGTCTCCACCCCAGGTAACCACTGAGTGGGCCGTCAAACACCCCCAACCTCAAGAGTTTGAATTCTTTCCTGAAATTACAACCAGATTGTCTCTGCTTGATGGGGCAGAAGTACTCTTACAGACAAAGTTGCTAAAACTTTGCAGGTCACCAGGACTTTGAGCCTCTAGATGGAACCGCTCTTTAATGATGGACTCCAGGTCACTCTCCTTTCGATGTCCCAGTTACACTCCACAGGACTGATATGTTGGTTTTCATCTGATAACCTTGGGCCCATCATGTGTTTGCTTGGCCCTCGAGTGAGAAATCCCAATAGTTCCAATATCCCAGGCTCTCCCTACTCATCTGAGATTTAATTTGAGCAATGAACACTACCAGTGTCTGCTGCACTTTCTTTAGACCATTGTTGACCTTGGCTGCTGACACGTGTGTGTTGGCTCTTGACTGGATGTACCATGGGAGTTGCTGTTTTAAAATCAGTGGTCCAATTTTAAAATCAGTTGCTTTCTTTTAATATTTACTTATTTGGCTGCATCGGGTCTTAGGCGTGGCTCTCGAGGACTTGGGCTCAGTAGTTGGACCCCTCCGGCTGCGTTGACCCATGGCAGGTGGGATCTTAGTTCCTCAACCAGGGACAGAATCTGAGTTCCCTGGACTGAACCCGAATCCCTGCGTTGGAAAGTGGATTCTTAACCACTGGACCGCTAGAGAAGTCCCTGTTTATTTGTCTTATTGTTGATTTTTAAGAGTTATTTGTATATTTTGGATACCTATTCTTTTTCTGATATGTATTTTTCTGATATTTTCTGCCAGTCTGTGGCTTGTCTCCTCATACTCTTGAGACCATGTTTTGCTAAGCAGAATTTTGGAATTTTAATGAAGTTTCGGCTTATTAATGACAGTGACTTAGTATGTGAAAAAGTCAGCACCATACCCAAGGTCATTTATCTATGTTATCTTCCAGAAATTGTATAGCTCTTCATATTAGGTCTATGACACATTTCTCTAAATCTTTTAGAGAAGAGCATAAGGTCTGTGTCTAGATTCTTTTTGCGGGGTGAGGGGAGGGCATGTGGATGTCCAGCTGTTCCATACCATTAAAAAAAAAATTTATTTTTTTATTTTTGGTTGTGCTGGGTCTTTGCTTTATGAGGATTTTTCTCCAGTTGTGGTGAGTAGGGGCTTCTGTCTGGTTGTGGTGCAAGGGCTTCTCATTGCGGTGGCCTCTGTTGTAGCAGAGCACAGGCTTTCGAGCTAGCAGGCTTCAGTAGCGCTTGTGCTCAGTGGTTGTGGCTCACGGGCTTGGTTGCCCTGCGGCATGTGGAGTCTTCCTAGACCAGGGATTGAACCCGTGTTCCCTGCATTGGCGGGCAGATTCTTAACCACTGACCACCCGGGAAGTCACAGGACCATTTCTTAATAAAGACTGTCTTCGCTCCAAAAAAAAAAAAAAAAAAAAAAATCAGTGGTCCACCAGGTGGTGGAACTTCTGTAGCAGGAAAAGATATTTAAAGGTGCAGCATGACTGGAGAGTTCTGAGTCAATCCTTTTAGAGGTGGGATACAGAGAAGTAAAACCAGGGCCAGTTTGGCGAGTGCTGTGGAAAAGTGAATTTCCTCGCTCCTTGAGAAGGTGGGGATTGGGGTGCAGGGGGAGGGGCAAGGGGAAGGGGCAGGGCCTGGTCTGATTTCTGTGTTAGCTCAGGTCCCTGTCTAAAAGTTTTAGGAATCTTCTTTGTTTTCTCTCCTGCCATCAAATGCTTCCTTCTGATAATGGAAGGGGAGTTGCTAAGTCGATAATATGTCAAATTTCTGTGCACCAATTTTGCTATGTGGGGTAGGGAAGACTTTGTGTGGTGCTGACTGAGGAGGCTGCCAGTCTCATGGCCCCATGAGACTCAATCTGCTGGCTCCCACAGCACCATCGTGGGCACCTTCCTATCACTGCCTCGCCCTCCTTGGTCTCTGCTAGGTCTTTGTCTGGTCTCTTTTGTCCGTATTATCCCAGGCGTGGTCCTGGGGAATCTTGGCTCTCAGCCTGGAGCTGGTGAGTTCTTGCTTAGGAGGTGAAAGGAAAGAGCATGCTGGGCTGGATTAATCCACGCATGTGCCAGTCAGGAGATCACTTCCCCAGGTTTACAGTTATGAACGGGAAGAAGCTGCCAGTTGGGCATGAGTAATTTATTTTTGAGGAGAGATCATGAGACATCTTATTTATCTTTGCTTTACTTGATCTGCTGGAAAACACAAGGACATCCGATTTGTTGTAGCTAGACATCACCCTCCTTCCCCTTCCACCCTCCTCCCCACCCCTGACTCAAATATGAATGCTTCTGGATGCGTAGGAGAAGGGTCACCACTTGAGGAGAGGGCACTGGGCATGTGCTGGCTCAGGAGGCCCCACCAGGGACCACAGGGACCCCATAAATCTTACTCTGTGGACTGTCATTCCTCAGCACCAAGTTGAAGACCGTGGCTGTCTCCTCCATGCTGGTATCCCTGCACCTGGCTGTTGTCTCAGCCAGAATGAGCAGTAAAAGGAAAATATCTGTCAAATGACTATAAACAAGGGATGATGTATGACTCTCAAGCCAGAGTCTCGTTTCCCCAAACTGGGCCGGAAATTGATCTTTAACGGCATCGCTTATTCCTGTCTCGTCCGCACATTGCATGTGATCAAGTGCCAGGGAGAGAGACAGTGCCGCTGAAGAGTCTTCTCTGCCATTGGCCTATCATTTTGTAAGGTGTATTTGTGTCTTTGAAAGCATTTCTCTTTTGAAAGACCTCAAAAAATGGATAACGATGATCTGTGATGTGGTCTCCATAGAATCTAGCCAGCGTGACTGCCCTTGGACCCAGACCCCTTCAACTGCACACACAGCGCACATCTTCCTGGGGTTCTAGATCAGCCATTAGTAGACACTTGTGTCACAGTGAACTTGTCAAGAGAAGACCAGTGGTGGCTCCTGGTGCGGGGCGTGCTCTGTCCTTGGGGCAGCTAGCAGGCTGCCTTGCTCTACTGCTCCTCCAAGGTTCCTCGCCCTGGGTCCACCCCAGCAATTTTCTCCTTGGTCTTTCTCAGTTGTGGTCTGCATTCAGGCTTGCCAACTTCCGTCCGGGGACATAATGAAGTGCGTGCAGGTGCCCTGGGCTGTGCAGAGTCAAGCTGCGATAAGGGAGCCTGCAGGCTCATTTCTGCAGGGCTCTCATCCTGCATTTTAGGGAAGTGTCACTGGTCCCCTGTATGCCCTGAGCCACACGATGTTTTTCTTCTCTTTTCCTCTTGCTGGACTTTATTGTTAGCCTGACCCCAGTCTCTGACTTTTTGCCTCTGGATGCTTTTCTTCCTCCCTAGGGAGTAATTGCTTAGAAAATGCCCTGTTGTCAAAAACATAATATCTCCAATATCATAAATTGGTGGTGAAAACTCCCCTCTCATTTGACTTGATAGTTTCACCATGGCTAATGGAGAAGAGATGGCAGCATGATTTCCAGTCCCTGTGGAAGCCGATGGGGTCAAGCGTGAGAACACTCATTGGGGGCCCAACCCACTTTCCACAGGCACTTTAATCTTTTAATGCATTCATGCTTTGGAGAATTATAGGGGCCATATGCAGCTTCCCAGGTAACCAAGACTTGCTAAAAATAGAGCTTAAATGGCCTCACTTTTCTGGCATTGGAAATCATGGCTTTTTATTTTTAGGCCAGCTCTTGTCAGTCCTAACTGTTGTCAAGCCTGGGGAAGAGGAATCACTGAGCAAGACTATTGCCAGTTGGATGCTGTTAGAGTTTGAGCCCTCACTCCCAGCCAGTTGGAAGGAGGATCCAAATCTATGGAAAGATAGAGACTGACTGCCATGTGGCTTCCCTTCCTTACCCCACCCTCTATTTGGGACAATTCTGCTTGCGTTTAGGGTATTTGTTGCAAGAAAAATAGGTTGAAAAGAGTGAATTCTGGCACTTGGTAAGTTTATAGCACTGGTTAAACCAAACACTGACACAGATGGGAATGCACCAGTTTTGAAGCCATTGGAAAGCCACACTGAGACTCCCGCCCTCGCACTGTGGCACTGGGGTGGTCTCAAATGGAAATTGTCATCACCATACTTAGTTGTGAATTGATGAATTCAGTGAAAGGTAAGAATAGGTTTAACTTCCATTGCTCATTTCTTAAGTAATAATCTCATTTTACTATCCCCATTCTTGCCCACCTTCAGTTACAGAAATAACTCTGAGTGGGTTTTCTTTTTAAAGATCTGTGTCAAGCAGCTACCTCATAAAAATGGCACAGGCAAACTGTTCCATTTAGAATGGCCCTGTGACACAAAACCATGTGTGTTTGCCATCCCTGGGCACTGGTTTCTTTGGAGGAAAGGTCTGAGAGAATGGAGGCCAATGGCATCCAGGGCATGGAGCCAGGCCTTCCAGAGAGGCAACTGGAAAGTGCTGTGGACTTTGCATGGACAGTTTACTTAAGTTTGATAGCCAGTTGTATTTATTTCCTATCGCTGCCATAATAAATTTCCACAAAATTAGTGGCTTAAAGCAACCCAAATTTATCGTCTTATTTTCTGTAGGTCAAAAGTCTGATGTGGCTCTCACTGGACTAAAATCAGTGTGTTCCCAGTTCCTTTCTGGGAACTTTAGGGAAAATTCCCTTCCCTTGCCTTTTCCAGGATCTAGAGACCACTCATCTTCCTTGGCTCATGGCCCCCTTTCTCCATCTTTAAAGCCTGCAACAGTGGGTCCTATTCTCCTCATGTTGCATCACTGTCACCTTCTCTTTGCCCCCAGTTTAGACTTCTAAGGAGCCTCAGGATTATATTTGGTCCACTGGTTAATCTGGGCTATTCTTTGTATTTTAAGGTTAGCTGATTAGGAACCTTAATTCCATCTGTAACTTGAAGGTCCCTCTGCCATGTGTTCTCAGGTTCCAGGGATAACAGTGTGAGCATCCCAGGGGGAGGGTGGGTACTGCTCTGCTGACCACACTGGGTGCATTGTTTTTCCTGATTTCCGCATCCGGTCAGGCCAAAGGGCAGTCATTTTGGTGGCAGCCTGTGTGGGAGATGGCTTCCATCTTTGCAGAGTTTGAGGAAGTTGAGAAGGAGATTTCTCTTAGCTTGGCAGGCGGTGAAGTTTCTCAGATACCTTGTTTCTTTAGAGGCCTACCCTGGAGTCTTGATGATCCAGCTAGGACTGTCACCTAGGGCTACCTTCCCAAGGGTGCGGGGGTCAAGGGTGGCCTTGAAGGCGAGCAGGGAGTCTGGATGGCTGGGAACAGCTGGGCTGAGCGAGAAGAGAGTAATGAGGAAGCAGGGGGACGAGAACAGGAAATGACAGACGAGTTTGCCCCTTGGGAGGAAGAAAATAGAAGATGGGGTTGATTACATCTGGCCCGAAAGAAAATAAAAGCTTGGGCTTTTTTGTCATGTGTTTTGTGTTGATTTCACTGTTGAGTCAGCTTGGAGACCTGGGTCACGTTTTGGGCATCCAGTAAACTCCAGCCCTGAAACCCCTTAAGGGTTCACTGTGGACACTTGGTGGCCCAGGGGAGGGTTGTCACTGCCCAAAGGACTCTCTCTGGAGAGCAGAGTGGCCCAGCTCGAGACCCCATCTGAGTGGTGCTCCGCACTGGGGAGTGTAGATGACCCGGCGCATGTGCACGGAACCGCAGATATGTTCTCAGCAATCCTAAGAAATGATCTTAGTTGTAAACTGACCTAGACTGGTTTGGCGTTTGAAGGCTTGTCAGATTATTTTGGGAAACAGTTTATGGGAACCTTGTGTGTTCTTTCCCACAGTCACATGACTGGGAGGTATGTTACAGGGAGAGCAAGTCTCAGACCGATTGGGGCCACTCACATGGCCACGTGTCAGCAGGCAGGCTCCCGGAAAGCCCGCCTGTCCCTTAGGCTCGAGCTCGCTGGTCAGGCGAGAGACAGTCAAGGCAGATGTCATGGTCTCCACTGGGAGGATCCCCCCAGTGCACTGGGAGCGCACAGGCCCTTCTTTCATGGGCAGCATGAACCCTGATGGAGTCCTGGCCTCCCTTCCCGCAGGGGATGGACTGCTGGTCTTCCTCAATTCTTATGTGTGGTTCTTGCTAAGGTTCACATGCCAGCACATTTTCGCTCCATCCAGAGAACAGGGAGCCAGTAGTGTTCAGTTCACTTATGTTAATTGGCTAACTCCCAGGTAGATGGTTGAGAAGGCAATGGCATCCCACTCCAGTACTCTTGCCTGGAAAATCCCATGGACGGAGGAGCCTGGTGGGCTGCAGTCCATGGGGTCACTGAGGGTCGGACACAACTGAGTGACTTCACTTTCCCTTTTCATTTTCATGCATTGGAGAAGGAAATGGCACCCCACTCCAGTACTGTTGTCTGGAAAATCCCATGGACAGAGGAGCCTGGTAGGCTGCAGTCCATGGGGTCTCGAAGAGTCGGACACGACTGAGCGACTTCCCTTTCACTTTTCACTTTCATGCATTGGAGAAGGAAATGGCAACCCACTCCAGTGTTCTTGCCTGGAGAATCCAGGGACAGGGGAGCCTAGCGGGCTGCCGTCTATGGGGTCACACAGAGTCGGACACGACTGAAGTGACTTAGCCGCAGCAGCAGCAGGTAGATGGACTCCGCTTAGTTTGTCAAGTGCTACCCACCCGTCCCCAGCCCCACCACCATCCCTGGAGTGTTCTTTTCTCTTTTTCTTTTTGGTCAGATTTATTGCTGATTTGCAGCTCTGGCTTATTTTTTTACATAACTGTCTTTTTGGCTGTGCTGGGCCTTTGCTGCCATGCGGGCTTTCCTCTAGCAGGTGAGGGCTGCTTTCCAGTTGCAGTGCGTGGCCTCCCCATTGTGGTGGCTTCTCTTGTCGCGGAGCATGGGCATGGGCATGCACGCTTCGGTAGTGGCGGCTCCTGGGCTCTAGAGCACAGGTTCAGTAGTGCCGTGTGGAATCTTCTTGGACCAGGGATTGAACCCATGCCCCCTCCATTGGCGGGCAGACTTTAATCCACTGTACCACCAGGTAAGTCCTGAAGTATTCTTTTCTGATTTGGGTACATAGGAACTGACCACCTTTAGGGTAAGGATTTGTGTCCACACATCTGTATGTTACACTATTTTTTTTTATGAGGTATTGATTAAACAGATTTTTTTTTAACTTCCAATTTCCTTTTAGACTTAAAGAAAGGATACAAAAATAATATGGTTTCCATGTCTCCCCCACTCTGCTTCCCCTAATGTTAACACCTTGCATGATGCAGTATTGTTATCAGAACCAGGAAATCAACATTGGTGTAATACTATTAATATTTACTAAGAGTTTTATTTAATTTCACCAGTTTCCACTGACGTCCTTTTTTTTGGGTTCTAGGATCCCATTCAGGGTCCTACCTTGCCCTGAGTTGTTATTTCTCCTTTGTCTCCTGCAATCTGTTGGCAATTCCTTGGTCTTCCCTCATCTCTCATGACCTTGACAGTTTTGAAGAGTATTGATCAGTATTTCGTTGAATGTCCCTCACAGTGAATTTTCTTGTGATTGGACTGAGGTCATTCCTTTTTATGGTGGCAAAATATCGATAACATAATGATGGCCATTTTAACCATTTTAAATGTAGAAATCAGCGGCATCAAGCACACCCACAGTGTTCTGCCGCCATCCCCATTCTTTCCGTTATTCTCCAGCACCTGTCCCCCCCAACCCCTGATAACGTCTATTCTATTTTCTGTCTCTATGAGTTTGCCTGTTCTAGGTCCCTCGTCTCAGTGGAATCATATCATATGTGTCCTTTTGTGATTGGCTTCTTTCATTCGCCTAATGCTCGCAAGGGGCATCCATGTTTAGCACGAGGAACTTCATTCCTCTGTATAGAGAGACTGCATTTTGCTCATCCATTCACCAGCTGACTGACACTTGCTTCCACCTTTGGGTGTTGTGAATAGCGGTGCTAGAAACATGGGTATTTAAGTCATTGGTTCACATTTTCAAAAGGAATATGGCGAAACTGGGAAAGATACAGCTGGGGCTGGCAGGAGAAGGTACTCTTCTGCTTCTCCTGTGCCCTGTGGGATGAAGGCTTCCATAGGAGAGAGATTGGGATGGGGCTGGGCAGTGAAAGGGCAGGGGACTCAGAGGCAGGTGCTAGAAGGTTGAGGGACCAGCAAGAGAGAGGAAGCCAAGCTGTCATACTTGGCCAGAGGTGCCACCACTGAGGGATGGCCTAGAAGGTTCCAAGCAGGAGCAGTGGACAGTCAAAGGCCAAGGGGAAGTGGGGGTAGTTCATTCCTTACCACCTGGAGCCAGGCAGGAGGGAACAGGCACAGGCCAGGCTGGAAATTTAGTCCACTTAGTATTTCTTTTGTTCTTTTTCAGATTTAAAAAAATATTTATTTATTTGACTGTCCTGGGTCTTAGTTGCAGCATGTAGGATCTCTGATTTTCATTGCAGCAGGCAGGATCTTTAGTACCAGCAGATGAACTCTTAGTTGTGGCATGTGGGATCTAGTTCCCTGACCAGGACTCAAACCCAGGCCCCCTGCATTGGGAGCTTGGAGTCTTAGCCACTGGACCACCAGGGAAGTTCCTCTTTTTTGGATTTTTGTGACCTTATCTCCCAGTAAGGAATATGTTTTACATAGCAACCTGGTGCACACACCCATCCTTAGTACAACTGAAATACTCATTTCACTGAAAACATTTACTACATGAAATGTTTTCTGATTTTTTTTCAACACTGTTGCATTAAAAAAAAAAAGGCTTATTATGACCTTGGCTTCTAAACACAGTGCTATATGAAGCCCCACACACAAAGTTCTTTGTGCCAGTTAGTTTTTCTTTGGGTGCCCCTAACTCTGCCACCGCTTCTGTGAACACTGTAAACTCTATGGTTTGATCGTGTTTCCCTTTTTGATTTGGCTCTTAGAAAACTAAAAGCCAATCGGCTTGACCAAGTGGTTGGTCTCTATATGATAATCATATACCATTCCTACTGATACCTTAACTTTTCCTGGCTCTTTACCTTTTAACTGTATTTTTTTCTGATCCTAATTATTCAATATATTGTTATTTTACTACATGAATTCTTGAGAGCTGCTCCAACCTATGTGGAATGCATTAGAATATGATGATGGAATACCTAGGAAATCATTGAGAACTTTGGATTTTGACTGAGAAAAGCTTTGGAGGCGTCTACCTCTTTAGAGACTTTTTTTAAAGCAAGGTCTGAACTTATTTTCCTTTAGCTCTATGACTATCTGATTTGTTTTTCAGGCCTTTGATTCTTTGTTTCAGATTATCTAGAAAGCATTTCCACCCCTCTCTTTTTTTCTTTAAAGAAATTTACTACAGTTACAAAAGTAGAATTCAGGAAGTTTAGTATTGATGTGGAGAAAAGGTGCCATTTTTTCTTTAAAATAGGAATATTTTTACTTACATTTCTTAGAATGGTGTGTGTTTATGTAGACGTTTTTATTATAGATTTTAGGCTCCTCTTTAAATCAGTAAAGTATTATGAACATTTTGTTTCCATTCTTTAAAATAAATCGAAGCATAATTGATTTTGGATGCTGTGATAGTTTCAGGTGTACAGTGCACTGATTCAGCTGTGTGTTACATATATGCGTGTGTGTGTGTGTGTGTGTGTGTGCTTAGTCATGTCCAACTCTAATGACCCCATGGACTGCAGCCTGCCAGGCTCCTCTGTCCATGGAATTTTCCAGGGCAGAATGCTGGGATGGGTTGCCATTTCCTTTTCCAGGGGATTTTCCTGACCCAGAGATTGAATCTGCATCTCCTGAATGGCAGCTGGATTCTTTACCACTGTGCCACCTGGGAAGCCCATATATGTGTGTGTGTGTATATATATATATTTTTTTTTTCTTTTTCTTTTTCAGGTTATTTTCCCTTATAGGTTATTATAAAATATTGAGGTCCTTGTTTGTAGACTTTTTTTTAATCCCAGAAATGTCTCTTAATCAAGCACCCTGTTCCTGTAGAGATTCCCCTGCCTCCTCTCTGCTCCTTACCCCTCTTCTTGCTTGGCCATCTAACTGGTTTGTCTGCCACCTACAAACTCTGTCCATGGATCCCGCTCCTGCCACAGGTGTCTTCCAAAAACCTTTGGGTGTGATTTTATCTCCCCTCTGCTCCCACATCTCTGGTCTCTCCCTGGGCTTGCGGATCCCACAGTCTATTGAGCTTGTATCAAAGGCTGGAACCCGCCTTACCCCATGAGTAGCAGCGTCACTTTCACTGCATTCCCCTCCACACCCCCAGGTCAGAAGGCTTTGAAGGAGGATGAAGCGAGCAGCCCATCTGATGCACCTGGACCTCTCAAGAAGCCGTGAAAGCAGGGGAGGACGAGTTGGGCGAAGAGTTGGTTGCTGGATGAACTTTTCACTAAGCAGATGAGGGTTGCCTGTGCTGAGCTGCTCTTGCCTTTGTTTGAAGTGGTGAAAGGAAGTGAGGACTGTCTTGGCATGGAAGGTCACTACTGCCAAGAAGAGAGGTCTCAGGCTTTCTGAAACTTGTTTATCATTTCATTCTGAAAGACCATCATTACTTTTTTGCTCTATATATGGGATCTACCTTAACATAATCAAAAGCAGGGATTTTTTTGAGGTGGGGGGTGATGTAGTTGATTGAATATTTGAAATTCCTCAGAAGATGTCTCCTTTCTTTTCTTTCTCTTGGCAGTTATCGATTTAGAAGTGAGCTAGAAGCATCTGACAGGAACTGTCACTAACCCACAGTGAAGTTAATTTTATTTTGGTTACATGTAATTATTTCATGTTTGCTTCTGTGCAGAGCAGCGGCAATAGATTTCATCTCCTTCTCCCCGCTCCTCCCGCCCCCGAAAGCTTTCCTTTTAGCTGTGCAAATCTTTCTCTCTCTCTGTTCCTGTGATATGATGAGGGAAACTCTGAATGCTTAAGTGGGCATCTACAGAAAACCTGCCTAAATCCTGCTGCTGCTGCTGCTGCTAAGTCGCTTCAGTCGTGTCCGACTCTGTGCGACCTCATAGATGGCAGCCCACCAGGCTCCCCTGTCCCTGGGATTCTCCAGGCAAGAACACTGGAGTGGGTTGCCATTTCCTTCTCCAATGCATGAAAGTGAAAAGTGAAAGTGACGTCGCTCAGTTGTGTCCAACTCTTCGAGACCGCATGGACTGCAGCCTACCAGGCTCCTCTGTCCATGGGATTTTCCAGGCAAGAGTATTGGAGTGGGGTGCCATCGCCTTCTCCACTAAATCCTGCTACTGATGTCAAATAGCTCATGCAATGTGCCAGTCTGATTAAGTCACTGGTAGAATGAGGGTATTAAGTCATCTGTAGAAATGACTAGAAGAAAAAAATAATCTGGCAAAAGAGCAGATTGGGAAAATTAGAAAAAATACTTTCTGGCAGATAATTCAGTTAAGTTACTCCTTAGAAATTTATGTTTGGACCATCAGTGTACATGCTTAAATGCCAGACAGAGTCCAGGTGTGATGTGTAGTCCATCATTCAACATATACTCAGAGGCTTTTTTAGAAAATGTGTCTGTTCCTTCCATGTGTAGCACTGTGCCAGACAGGGACTAAGAGTAAATGAAAATATTTATGCTGGGTCCCTTCCTTACAGGAACTTAAATTTGTTTTGAGGTGGCAGGACATACAATTTAAGAGCTGAATTAAAATAACAATCCAAGACAGGGGATGGCAAACTGACCTACAGGCCAAATCTGGCCTGCTGATTCTTTTTGTAAGTAGAGTTTTATTGGAACATAGCCATGCCCATTCATTTCTGTGTTGTTCAAGACTGCTTTCTTGCTGTATTTCACAGTTTAGTAGTTGGAACAGCATATATGGCCCACACAGCCGAAAACATTTACTATCTCACTCTTTAAGAAAAGCTTACCAACCCCCAGTTGAAGACAATATTTCAGAAGATGTTAAAGGCAGTGTCTCATAGGCGTGATTTAGGTAGTTAATGTTGCAATTAGTGAGAATATACTGGTGGGTATCTCAAGATGGGGCTTGAAGTTGACCTCAAGCCATGAAGATGGAGGATGTTTTGTGTTGTGGAGAATAAGAAACAGGGTTCATGGGTGAGAATATAGATCATGCCCTCTGGGGAAGAGTGTGTGAGTGATGGCAACCAGGACTGTCCACTTGCGCTTGGGGCTAGGGGTTGGGTATAAATGCATTTGAGCTTGTTAATGTCAAACCTGTGCTACACAGTGGTGGCCTTTGAGTTCTAGAATCAAGGATGGGAGCTTTCCCAGACATCTGCTTTCTTTCAAAGGCAACATTCACTTACACAATTGATATCGATTTCAGACCTATGACGTGGTTGACTCCAAGGGTGTGTTAACATTCATGGAGGAACAGTCCCCTCATGGAATGGTAAATTCAGCTTATTTGTTTCGTGTAGTGCTAGTTCTAGGTGTGTTTGGAGAAATAGCTGTCATTTCCAAGAGAGGTTTAACCTTGGGATCCTCTGAAGGCCACTAACGCTAGGAGACTTGTATGGACAGACAGTCTCGCATTCCCTGGTGACAGTGTTCTGGAGAGTCTTTTGAGAAGGTAATTCTGGAAAGAAATGTTGTGTAGACGAGCGATGTGGGGAGGGGAGAAGTAAGGAGGAGGAGCCCCCATCCTGGGTTGCTTCCTTGTCTCTTTCCCTTCGCGCTTCCGCACTGTCTGCCATCTTGTCTGGCTCTGCAGCGCTCCCTGCATGTGTCCTCACAGGCTGTGGACTCTCAGCTTCTGGCTCCCCAGCCTTGTGTAGCTGGTCAGCCATCATCATCTTTCCACCCGCTGCCATGTCCCCTGTTCCAGCCTGGATCCTGCCATCTTGGCTCCAGGTACACATTGAACACCCTCCCCGCTTCCCTCACACACACATCGCCTCAATCAGTTACTGGAGGCCGCTCAGCTCGCCTCTGATCCTTTTTCTCCTCCCGGGGCGAGCCCTGGGATGCCCATGCCACGCTTGCCTCTGGCCCTGCCATTGGCTCTGGAGCGGTGGCGGGGGTGGGGTGAGTGGTTTTTTCCCATTCCGCTGGGTCTCACAGCCACCCAGCCAGTGCTTCCACTGGCCTCTCCCACTCCTTTGTTTTCTTCTGTAAATTAACATACACACACAGTGCAAAAGAAAATCCCATGTGCATTTTGCACTGAACTCATCCTAGATTGTTTTCTCAGGCTCCTCAGATTCCCTCCTCACCTGACCATCACCAACAGATGACCTTAATTCCTGTGTTTCCCACCTTTGAACAGGATATCTGACCTTTCTGGGAACCAGATTCTTCATAAATTTGGTACCACAGTAGACACTTCATAGAGTGTGTGTCAGTTACTACTGCTGTGTAACAAACTATTCCAAACTTGGCACCTCCAGACAGCCATTTTATTATGCTCCTAGATTTTTGTGGGTCAAGAATTGGGACAAGGCATGGTAGGGATGGCTTATCTCAGCTCCACAGAGTCTGGGGCCTCAGCTGGAAAGACTGGAACACGGGGTGACGACAGTGGAAAAGCTGGAATCATCTGAAGCCTCTGACAGGTCCATGCTGGCCTGGGCTCAGCTGACTCAGCAATTCTGTGGTGAAGGCCTACATGTAACACATATGCCTAGGCTTCCTTATAACTTGACCATTTCTAAGCCAGCAAGTGGCTTGGAAAATGCATATTAGCCTTTTGTCACTCAGCCTCAGAAGTCACACAGCATCATTTTCCTGCACTCACCTGGTCAAAGTGTTCACAAGCCTGCCCAAATTCAGAGCCCCAGCAATTGAGCTTAGATTTCCCTTGTTGTTGCCTGGGGTCACATTCTAGAAGAGCATGAGGGATGGGAAAGTTTGCTGTAGCCGTCTTGGAAAGTATAATCTGCCACAGAGTGGTTGTTATAGTTAAATGATGTGATGAGGACAAAGGCAACTGGCACCAAGAGATTGAGTATGTTTTCATCCAGCGATTCTTTATTCTGTTCCTACTGTATGCCAGGGCTTAGGCCAGCACTGGATCTCCAGGGGCAGACACAGCCAATGTGCTCTCTGCCCTTCTGTGGCTCACACTGCAGTAGGGGACACAGGCTGACATCCAGTGTGATTAGATCTGTGATAGGGCCTCGGAATTCCAGCTCCTTTCAGGGAGAGGGACTGGGTGAGTATTTGGATTTGTTTCATTTGACATGAGAATGAAGTGAATTTCCCCCCATGAATGCTGAGGAAGGGCAGTCTGTCTGGCATTAATGATCCTGCTCACTCCTATCTTGCTAGTGGCACTTCTGTGGACCTGTAGGCTCATAGCCCTCAAAGGTACCTCAGAAATCATCAGGCCTAGGGTCTGCCAGCACCCCCAACCCCACTGTTCAATGTAGACTTATGTTCCTCCTTCCTAAAAGGGGTGTTGAAGAGAGTGGTGGTGTGGAGTCACCTGGGGGACCCTCTTCAAACTAGACGTGCCCCCCCCCCCCATTCTTATGTGGCCAGGCTGGGAGGAGAGGCAGGGGGAGGCTGCACAGGTGATTCTGACCCCTGGGTGAGGATTCTGTGTGGTTTTAAACCAGTGCTTCTCAAATGACACTGTGTGTGTCAATACCCTGGGACTCTCATTACACTGAAGCTTCTGATTCAGTAGGGCTGGACAAAGCCAGGCCTGGCAAGGCTGTGGGCAATACCAGCAAGGGACAGACAGAGATGCCTATCTAGGCTTTTCCATACCAGGTGAGGGCCAGCTCACAGAGAGAGTGAAACCTCAAGGGCTAGGCAGGTGACCTGACACGTTCTGCCATGTTTCAGCACACATTTTTTAAAGATGAGGACTTTGTCAAAAACCATAATCATATTATCAGTTTTACACCTAAACAACCAAAACCACAGCCTTCTTTATACAAAACTCATCTCAAGAATCCCAAACTCACAATGTAAATTGGTATAACCACTATTGGAAACACTGTGGAGGGGTCCTCAAAAGATTAAAAATAGAATTATCATGTAATCTAGCAGTTCCACCCCTGGATATGTATCAGAAGGAAATGAAATCATTATCTCATAGAGATATTTGTACCCCAGAATTCATTGCAGCATTATTTACAGTAGCCAAGGAAATAGCTTAGGTGTCTGTTGGCAGGTGAATGAATAGAGAAAATGTAATAGATGTATACAGTGGAATATGATTCAACCATGAAAGGGAAATCCTGTCATTTGCTACACCATACGTAAACCTCTAGGGCATGTGCTAAATGAAATAAGTTAGACAGTTCAGTTCATTCACTCAGTTGTGTCTGACTCTTTGCAACCCCATGAACCGCAGCACGCCAGGCCTCCCTGTCCATCACCAACTCCCAGAGTTTACCCAAACTCATGTCCATTGAGTTGGTGATGCCATCCAACCATCTCATCCTCTGTAGTCCCCTTCTCCTCCTCCCCTCAATCTTTCCCAGTGTCAGAGTCTTTTCAGATGAGTCAGTTCTTCACATCAGGTGGTCAGGTGGCCAAAGTATTGGAGTTTCAGCTTCAACATCAGTCCTTCCAATGAACACCCAGGACTGATCTCCTTTAGGATGGACTGGTTGGATCTCCTTGCAGTCCAGGGGACTCTCAAGAGTCTTCTCCAACACCACAGTTCAAAAGCATCAATTCTTTGGCGCTCAAACAGAGAAAGATAAATACTGTATGATATCACACTGTGGAATCTGAAAAGCTTTAGTCAGGAAAAGAGAATAGAATGGTGGTCATCAGGGGCTGGGAATGGGGTGGAGGAAATGAGACATTGGTCAAAGAGGACAAATTCCCTATAATAAGATAAATAAGTTCTGGAATATCTGGATGACTGTAGTTATGAATACTGAATTATGTACTTGAAAATTGCTAAGAGAGTAGGTGTTAAATCTTCTCCCCACTACCTTACCACCACAAAACGGTAATTATGTGAGGAGACAAATATGTTGACTAACCTTACTGTGGGACTCATACAAGTATATCAAATCATTACCTTAAAGTTATACAGTGTTGTATGTCAGTTATGTTTCACTGAAGCTAAAAAAAGACATGACACATGACAGATAAAAATACTTACATCCTTACTCTTCATATGCATCCACATACAAAGCAACCAAAAAAAAAAAAGGTTCAAATTAAGAAAATGTTCCTAGAGGTTGCCTTGAAGCTTTTCCCAGAGGTCCATGCTTGTAGACGTGTTGTATAGGACAAGCATACATTTGATTTTGCTTGTTGCTTATTGTAGTTTTTAAGTAGCTGAAAGTGTACCTTAACAAAGCAATTAGGATTAAACATTGTATGTACACCCTCCAAGGTAAACAGTTTACATCCAAGCTGCCTTGAGATTTCTCTTATAAAGCATGTCTTACAGAGAGATAATCACCAGTTTGGTTATACATTATTCACAGAGAATAAAGTATAGCACTAAAAAGAGAAAATACTTTTGATTTAATTGTTTATTTAAAAATGTTTGTAGATACTTAGTGCCCTTAATCAGTACTCTTGCCTGGAAAATCCTATGGACGGAGGAGCCTGGTAGGCTGCAGTCCATGGGGTCACTGAGGGTCGGACACGATTGAGCGACTTCACTTTCACTTTTCACTTTCGTGCATCGGAGAAGGAAATGGCAACCCACTCCAGTGTTCTTGCCTGGAGAATCCCAGGGATGGGGGAGCCTGGTGGGCTGCCGTCTATGGGGTTGCACAGAGTCGGACACGACTGAAGTGACTTAGCAGCAGCAGCAGCAGCAGCAGCAGTGCCCTTAATGGGCTTCCCAGATGGCTCAGTGGTAAATAACCCGGCTACCAATGCAGGAGACTCAGGTTTGATCCCTGGGTTGGGAAGATCGCCTGGAGGAGGAAATGGCAACCCACTCCAGTAGTCTTGCCTGGAGAATCCCATGGACAGAGGAGCCTGGCGGGCTACAGTCCATGGGGTCGCAAAGAGTCAGACATGACTGAGCACAGCACACACACACACAGTGCCATTGATAACAACCTTAGGTACACACACATACACTTTTAGTGACTTGTTGCCTTTATAACGGCCTTTTCAGGTGCCTTGCTGTGTATAACACAGTTAGCTGAATCACTTGTGAAACAACTGATTACACCAGCGTAGATTACACCATCATTAAGATTTTTATCTTAGGTTTTTCTCTTAGGTTCAGTGTAGGATACTGTTCTTCTCCTTGCATATTTAGAGCACTTTAACAATCCGGAAGTGTTTCAGCATGTATTTCTTAAAGATAATGATTCTTTTCAAAACCATAATCATAATATCATTTTTACACCTACAATAACTAACAGTGTTTTCTTATCATCGGGCATCCAGTCCAAATGGCCAGTTATTACACATAGTTAAAATATTTCAAAAGGCATTTGTTTGAATTTGAAAGGTCTGAACTTTCTAATTGGTTGTTTGTCCCCGAGTCTCTTTTAATTTCTCTCTCTCTCTGTTTAGTCGCTAAGTCGTGTCCAACTGTTGCGACCTCATGGAGTGTAGCCTGCCAGGCTCCTTTGTCCATGAGATTCTCCAGACAAGAATACTGGACTGGGTTGCCATTTTCTTCTCCAGGCTCTTTTAATCTAGGCTCTCCCATATCTTTTCTTTTTTCCTTTACAATTTTGTTGTTGTTGTTGAAGAGTTTGCTTGTGGAGTTTCCTTCAGTCTGGGTTTTGTTGACTGTACTTTCGGGAGCCATCGACCATCTTCCTGTCCTCCCCATCAACTGTCAGTAAATCCAGATGTTGATTTGACTTAGGTTCGTTCCCCTCATTGGCCAGCGTGCTTCACGGGACTCTGTGTACTTCCATCATGAGGCTCTCAAAGCCTGGTTGTCTCCCTTTTTGTAACATCAGCAGCCGTTAGTGAGCATTGCCCTTGTCCCTGATTACACTACATGTTGCAAAATGTCGATTGTCTAATTCTCTCATTCGTTCTTCATTTATTAGTTAGAATATGCCTGTAAAGAGAAATTTCTCCTCATTAACAATTTAGTTATCCTGAATTCATATGGGCAAAGCAGGATATATGTTTGGTTCTTTCCCTGAATTTACCACTTTTCAGAATAGGAATTGATTCCCTAGCTTTGATTTTTAAAAAATCACTCTGAAACATAGATTCACATAACATATATCAATTTGAGGCATCAAACCTGTTTGATGTGTTTCAGTCCACTGCAGTTCTTCTTACTGATAGTCATATTGTCTCATTTGTGTCCTTTTCTCATTCAGTTCTGAATCCTTTAGACATGACTTTATTAATCTCCCATGGCTTCCGTGGTTTGACAAGATGTTTGTCTGATATGATGTTTCAGGCTTGTCATCTTTCCTGCCCCAGACCTGAAATCAGCCATTTCTCCAAGGTTACCTGGCTTTTTTTTTTTTTTAATGATGTCTAACGACTAAATGTAATTATTTCTGAAAAAAAAAATTACACATTGGTCTACTCAAGTCATCCTAGAAGTCTGTTGATATGGGGCTGTTGATCCTTTTAGTTTTTTAATTTTTATGAACCTCATGTTTCAGTTTTGGAAAAGGTTTCCATAGTTTTAAACCTCAGTCCAGTTTATTTAGGTATTATTTTGTTTGTCCGGCTTTAATTTATAACCTTCAAAAGAAAGAAATGTTGGGTTTTAGCTCTACTTCCGTTTTTTGTTAATCTCTCTAGATGCATACTTACCAAGTGGTTTTCTGATACTGTGACAAAGTATACTTTAGTTGATTAAGAATATTCGCAAAGTGGATACTTGACTGGCAACTTTAAGTTCAAATTGTTGCCCTGCTATTAAACATGCCAATCAAATAGATTTGAAAACTGTTGGTAGTTACTACTGATAGACTCAGAATTACTGTATAACATCATGTATGAAACCATGAGATGCAACAGCCCAAGTAACCTACATGTTATGGTGTTATAAATGCTCTAGGTTTTATATCCCGTTTGGCTGTTGCGGAGTTCAAAGTAGTTATGCTTCTGACAGTTTGAAACTCTCGATTGCTTTGAAGAGCTGCTGTTGTGCTGTTATTTTCTGCTCTCAGCCCTGTGCGTTTGTCTCAGACCCCATGTTCTTGGATTCTCAGCTTCTTGACAAAATCATCCTGGTAAATTTCTCCCTTCAACAACAAGCATTTCTTGAGTGCCTGGCAGGGCCAAGCAGTCAGCTCAGCGCTTGAGGCAGGAAGATGCATTGGGCAGTGTGACTTTTCTTTTAGAAGACCCACAGCTTCAGCTTTACACTTCTCTTGTGCCTTTTAGGGGCTCTTAGCGGGATTATGATACCTGGGGTATAAAAGCCTGAAAAGGGGCACTAAATCTGCTGGGAAGGGAAGCAGAAAGACTGTGGTTTCCCTCTCTGCTTTCTCCCTTCCCAGACAGGGTATTTCTTGTTAGTAGAGGACCAGGCAGTGGCTCAGTCCTTGTGCCCACTCTCCCCACCCCCACCCCCCGACCACACTGACCATGTTTTTCTCTGGAATCTTCTTCACTTCCCTGCTTTTGACCTTGTTCTCCACTCTTCTAAACATTCTTGCCTCTTAAAGCTGATTCAGCTTAGCTACACTGACATCAGCGGAAAGGCTTCTGCCTTTTTTCTTTCACACGTGTCCAACTTTAAAGCCAGTTTCCCGTCTGCCCTGTCATGTATTCTTTTACAGTCCTCACAGAGAATCTTTCACAACAGGGTTCTATGAATTTATTTTTAATAAAGGAGTTTTAAGCAAACCTTTTAGATACCTTATCCATAATGGTGTTTCAACCATCTATGTAGTATCTGTTGAGTAAAATTGGTTCCTGAAATGACTGGGTGTTGGGGGAAAAGAAATATTTTATAATTATTTTATTTTACAGAATCTCTAATTAATACGTAGTAGAAGCAGGCATCTGACCGTTTGTTCTTCTCTTTTACATTTTGGTTGGCCTCAAACTTTTTGGATTTTTTGCACTGAGAAGCACCTAGCTTCGAGTCTCCTTTGAGTCCGAGAACCAGGCTGTCATTATAAAGTCCAGGGAAAAATACCATCTCTACTTATCCTCAAGCCATTTTATTACTTAAAACTTTATAAATATTTATGTAGAGCAATATTCCTGGGCTTTCTCTCTTTTACTTAAAAAAGGTTCTGTTTTAGGTGACTAAGTCATTTTGACTTAGCTGACTTTTTACTAAATTGGTGCTCTAAGATGCAGTTTATTTTCCCCTCCATAATTGTTACACAGAATCCTTCTTTGTACAGGCTTATCTAACTCTAATCAATTGTATTTAGTCTCCTTTTTTTTTTTAACCTGCCAAACCATCTGCATACTTTCTCTCTGTTTCCTTTTTCCTTTAAAGAGGCTTTTTCTGTCTAAGGTATTCTTATCCCGTCTGTCAAATGCATGTTCTTAAGAGAGCTGTGCATGAGGTTTGCAAGGGTTAATTTTAGTCGGGAAGTGTTTAATAACTCATTGTTCTCAGCTTCTTGGTTGAGGCCCTGTTGAGGCGAAGGCTTCCTAGTGCAGGCCACAAGGCTTTGTGAAGCACTTCCCCATTGAGGGAACAGCCCTGTACCCCATTCTCAGCTTGAATTCAGCACCCCTCTACTGTCAGGAGCAGTGGTCCTGTCATGGCAGGGGAGAGCATAGAGTCGAGATTGATCCCAGTGCACTCGAGAGGCTCGGCCCAGTGCACCGTTCCTGTTCTGTGACTGTCCAGTCATCCTGATCTTTGACTTTTTCCAGCCTTCTGGTCTAACAACTAGGCTCCCAGTGGCAACTGCGTTTCATTGTGCTGAGTGATAAGCTCTGGTTTCGGGGTGACACTTCCTCCAGACGTACTCAATCATCAACATTTGTTGAGCACATAACGAGTGCCAGAGAAGCAGATGAGGGGAGGGAATGGTCAGATCTGTCCTTTTAAGGGCTCCCATTCCAGGGGGCAGACTGGGAAGATGGGCCCAGGAAACCCTCACAGCATCAGGGCCCATAGGACTAGTGGCTGTCATTCATGGAGCAGCTTCTGTGTACAGGAGTTCACAGGCATCATCCCTCTGCCTCACAATGATCTGGTGGGGAGATCATCTCCCAATTTTAAGCACAAAGGAAATAAACTCAAGCAAGGTATTTGGCCTCAAGTCACACAGCTACTGAATATCCAAGCTGGAATTCACCCCTGGGCATCCCAGGCTCCAAATCCTATGCTTTTTCTCCTCTTCCTCACATCCTCTGTAAAGACAGTTAGGCAGAGGTGACAAGAGCAGGGAGATGGGCTGGGAAGCTGGGGTTCCTCGGGCCATCTTAGAAAGCTGTGTGACAGGTGTTCTCAAGGCTGTGCCTTCGTTTATCTCTCCCACCTGGGTTTCTTCTTTCTCATCTTGACTTTACCACTCATCTCATCTCTTTACCACTTCCCTGCTAATGCCGGGTTCTGGGAGTTGCTACTGGCTGCTACCCAGGGAAAGAGTTCAAGCCCGGTGGCTCTTGGTTCACTGAGGTCTGTGTTCTGAGCATCTCTTCCTTGGGGGCGCTAGTGTGCAATTTGTAAGTTTCAAGCCTTAGGCATGACCCCCTTATTGGCCTGGTGCCCCTTAGTGGTGTGTTTGTAAAGACACTGAAGGAAAAGGTGGCTGGTGTTAAGGTCAGCTTTGTTGGACTTGAAAGTCCCTGTGGTGCCTGAGGTCCTCACCCAGGAAGTGCGGGTCCCCAGACCCTCAGGCCAGATGCTGCCGAGAAAGCATGAGCTAATGAGAACTGGGCCTCATGCACACTTGTGTTGGGAAGAGTCTGTTTATTAAAAACTTGATGCTTGGACTTCCTTGGTGTTCCAGTGGTTAAGATTGCACGCCTCCACTGCAGGGGGCACAGGTTTGATCTCAGCTCAAGGACAATCCCACATGCTGCTTGGGGCAGCAAAAAAGTTTTTTAAAAAGCTGATGCTTGAATGTACCCATTAGGGTTCTCTGGCTGAAAGCAACAGAAACCAATTCTCCTTTCACTAAAATAGGGAACAGGATTTACTGAAAGGCCATGGGCTGGTTTATAGGGTGGAAGAAAAAACTGGAGGCTCAAGTCTGGGAAAGATGGCAACCAGTCAGCCCCAGAGTCCCCGCCTCAACTAGGGGCCCTGCTGGGGGATCTGCTGCAGCCCGTTCCAGCCTTTGTCACAGCTGCTGTGCGAGGTAGTTGAGTCCTGTGCTGGCAGAGGGCAGGGCTGGCCTGTGGGTGGATGGTTCCATCTGATGGTATCTCCTGGGGGAGGGGAAAGTTCCCCAAATGGCTTCTCCTTCCTGGGTGGGCAGTGGTTTCTCCTTGGGACACACACAGGCAACCACCTTGATGAGCAAATCTCTGCCATCATAAATTCCAAAACTCACATACACAGACTGTCTTCTTAAAAACTATGTAGAGGTATTAAATTCTACCCTTTTAAAGTACACAATTCAATGATTTTAATACATTTATAGCATTGTGAAGCTGTCACCAGAATTTAATTTTAGAACATATCTGTCCCCAACTAAAGATGTCTCCTAGCCATTTGCAGTCAGGCCCGGTTCTCACTCCAGCCCTAGGCAACCACTCATCTGTTTTCTGTATCTGTAGATTTGAACATAGGTTCTCATATGTTCCTGGCTGGTGAAATTTTTTCTGGGTATCCTGTTAACTACGCTTTAGGTGAAAGAAAGAAAGAGAAAAGGCCAGTGCTGTGGAAGTGTGTACATTACTGGTCTCAGTTTTCCCCTCCCATTTTTTACTTTCTGTTTTCCCTTCTCTCACCTGGAGCGTAAGGCAGGAGAGCTTAATCCTAGTCTTGATGATGCTGCCATTATTTAGCTCTGTAAGCCTTGGTCACGGAACATTCCAGGCCTCAGTTCCTCCTCATCTGTAAAGTTAAGAAAAGGATGTGACAAGATGATAACTCGTGTTCTTTCTATCTCTAATGACTGGCAGTTGTGATCTTTTTTTGGTGAAAACTTTCTTGGTGAAAAAGTACTTCTTGATTTTTATCTGTTCTCTTCAGTCAGAGAGCTGGAACACAAGTTGATGCTGGGCGAGGGAGGTGGAGTCCTGAAAAGGAGCAGGGCTTTTCCCAGCGGGAGCTCGCTGTCTGATTGGAGCCAGCCGCCCTCGAATGCTGGCAGGGCGTGGTTAGCACCCAGATCGAGTTCAGCGCAGAGGTAGGGAGGGGCCGGCCACTGAGCGGGGCCTCCGAAACCCCACCGCCACCGTGAGAAGCTGGTCGCTGTGAGAAGCTGCTTGGCAGCTGGGTTAGCCAACCGACAGTTAAAAACACCCATTTCATCTTTGGGGGGAGGAGACATCCCAGCAGGTTTGAAGGCGGAGATGGGGAGGTTTTGCCTTTCGAAGCAGATCTCTTATCTCCTCTGGCTCTGCTTCTGTCTTTCTGTGCACTGAGGTTAACTGTAGATTTGGCTTTTGCAGCGATGGTAGCTTTAGCAGACGTGTGGAGGCTGGCTTTTGGCACCGCAGGCAGCTGGAGAGTGGTATTTTCTGACAGGGAGACGTCCTTAAGTTTTATAATTTATGGTGTCTTTAAATACGGGATTTTGTTTACTGTTGACCTAATTATACCTCTGATATATTTTATTTAGCTTAATGTTTTAATTTTGTGCTCATGCCCAGAGGTAGTTTCCCAAAGGGTACTGTTAAAAAAAAAAAAAAACAACTTAGGTCAGGTTTTCTCCTAGTGGCAGCTTCCTGAAGACAAGGAAATGGGTTTTAGGGCCACAGACTTTCTCATGGGCTCCTGTGCATATTTTGACTGTGTTTGTGCTCTGCAAGATCTAGAGATCCTGTCTGCTGAGTATTATCCTAAACTGTCTCTCTAAGATAGAAATATAATACTGGCTGCGTATGTGATTTTAAATATTCTAGTGGCCACATTCAGAAAAGGAAAAGAAACAAGTGAATTTTATTTGAATAATACTTGAATAATTTCACCGAGCACATCTAAAATGGTATCATTTCAACATATAATCAATATAAAAATTAGTGAGATATTTTGCATTCTTTTTTTTCCTAATAAGTTTTTGCCACTCGCTGTGTATTTTATGGCACATCTCAATTTGGATGAACCACATTTCAAGTATTCAATAGCTACGCATGGCAAGTGACACTTCAGTGGACGAAGTGGACAGCAAAAGTTCTAAACCTTTCAAAGGCTTTACAAGGGACATTGAAAGAGCCCTTAAAAGGGGTAGGAGAGACATAACCACATGTTTTGTGAGCTCTTAACAAAGCCATACATAGGTTTCCTCCTTTTAGAGAAACTTGATATGTAAAAATTCTTCTTGACAGGAAAGGTAAAGCAGGAAGTGATTATTCATGTTACAAAAGAATTAACCACAGGATCCTTTAAATAGCAAGCTGCCTTCGTGCACCGAAGATCTGACTCAATTTGCAAAAATGTGATTGACACTTGGCATTTTAGTAGCATCTTTGTTGGGCAGAGAACTATTTGCCATTATAAAATGCAAATGCAAGCTGAGCCGTTGGTTTCTCACAGCTTGGTTGAGTACTTACTGTACGTCATGGGTGCTCATAGGGACCACGACAGAACTAAGGGACGTCTGTACCCAGAAGGTATTTAGAGGCTTACTGGGAGGATAAGACACACGTGCAGCCACCACAGCATGGAATTGCCTCAGTGCCAGAGCCCAGGGAGGCTCGGGGGCCACATGAACCAGAAAGGGGCCAGCCAGAGTCTGGTTGGGCCCCGAGGGAAGGCAGAGTGCCTGAGATTAAGTGTCTGGGACTTTAAAGGAAGGGTAACTCAGGAAAGACCAGCTCAATAGGATGTTGGAAGACTTAACAATTACTCAGTTATGCTTTATAGATCCCTGAGCCCCCAGTTCCTCATTCTCAGCCTTATTTCTAGCAGCCATTGGTAAAGCTGTGTTCTTCTTGGACTCCTCATAAGAAGGAGATGGAAGGAAAACCAGGCTATGCTTCTCTCCAGTTTTCAACAGCAGGCAGCAGCTGTTTATTTCTTTGGATTCATCTTCTTGAAGCAGATCCCTTTGTCCTCTTCCAGCTTTACCTTGATAAAGCCAGTGTGGAGAAGGCAGAAAATGAGACTTGCTGTTTAGGAAAGAAGAAGCACAGTTGTGTTCTTGAAGTTGATGGGGTTCTGAGTTCCCAAAGTACACACCGTTTCAATTTAGCATCAAGATGGACCCTTGAGCAGCTTCCTTCCCCCTCTCCATCAGGCAGGTCCCATGGGTTGCTTCCCCCCAACTCTGCTTTGGGCGATACTCTGTCTCCATCAGAAAAGCTATGAGTGGGAACTTCCCTGGTGGTCCAGTGGTTAAGACTTTGCTTTCCACTGCAGAGGGTGAGGGTTTGATCCCTGGTTGAGGAGCTAAGAACTCACATGCCTCATGGCCAAAAACCCCAAAACATAACACAGAAGCAATATTGTAATAAATTCAATAAAGACTTTAAAAATGATCTGCATCAAAATATTAAAGAAAAAAAAAACTATGAGTTTTCATCTCTAAGTACTGCAATAGGATCAGCCTTGTGGAGCCTAGGTCAGTGTTCCAATCCTGTTCTTGTGAAAAAGAATAATACCTGTTATTTAAAAAATTACTATCTCCATATATGTATTTATTTATAGCTTATGTATAAATGTATTGCTGTACGTATTAATTAAGACAACCCCAAAGAAGCTTCTAAACATTTATTATTAGGTTTAATGAACTTTTGGAAAACATAAGACTGACTATTGTATGATTTTAGACTTTGGTAAAAAGTGAAGACATTTGTCTTCATGGCTCAGGTACGTCATTTTAAATAACTTGCTAATCCCAATAGTTCCATATTATAATTAGGCAACTTCACTTTTCCCTTTCATGCATTGGAGAAGGAAATGGCAACCCGCTCCAGTGTTCTTGCCTGGAGAATCCCAGGGACGGGGGAGCCTGGTGGGCTGCCGTCTATGGGGTCGCACAGAGTCGGACACGACTAAAGCAACTTAGCAGCAGCAGCAGCAGCAGCAAACCTATATCAAGAGTAGGAGAAAACGTGAATTACAAATTGTCATGATAACTCAGAGTGTGTTGTGGTGATTGGCTGGTCCTTGTCTTTGCCTCCTAACATGGCTGACAAAGAGCTCCCACCTAGGGACTGAAGTGTCAACACCTCCGTGTTTGTTTGTTGACATGGTCGTGTGTTGAATATTATCTCCAACCCCTATTTTCTTTACAAACTCTTCTCAAGCCTCTCATCCATTTAGTGAGGGTGATTTTAGTTAAAAGGGGTAATAGTCATACAGAGGCTCTACCAAGAAGCCTCTCAGAACTGTGGGGTGCCCGTGAAGCTGAAAGCTGGTGCTGACTCTGGCAGCCGCTCTTGTCAAGGGAGACAGCTGTCCTGCAGGCTGCTCTGTGCCCTTGGAGCATCCCTGACTGCCTGACCTAGAGGCTGGATGAAGGAGCCAGTGTCATTCTGCAAATGGAATGTTAGAGATGTTGAATTTTTCTCTTTTTAAAATTAAAAAATGAATGAACTCATTTTTTTTTTTCATCTTGTCAACTAATTCCTCAAGTAGTGAGTTCATCTTGGTTTGGAGAGCACTGGCTCAGAAAATAAGCTTAACTACTTTGCTTCAGGTTCTTTAATTGGGAAGATGGGCATCAGAGGATTAAGTGAGATAATGCAGAGAAAGTGTCTGGGACATAAACGGTGGTTACTGTAATCTCAGTTCTGATAGCACAGCTTCAGTAGATTCTTGTCTAGGTAATTTGAAGAAAGCTGCTTTTTGATCGACCTGGTTCTGATTGCTATGATGGCTCACTTTAACTGCTGGTGTGAGGATATGATATAAGAAAATTGGAGTGTTTCTGTCTTTGTATTTGTCAGGAACCAGGAGAAATCTGAAAAGGTTGCCTTGTTTATGCTCTTACACTTTTCCTTTCTGTTGATAAGTGATGAAAATGGTTCACAAGTCAACTTCAACCTGGGCAGATTTATGACAGCACAGTCAGCCAGCTAATTTTGGAATGAAAAAATAATCTAGGAAAGGAAATTCTGCTCTGAGTTGCTTATGAACTGTCTGGGTTAGCTGACATTACAAGTGGATGAGATGAGCACACCAGTCTGGGTGGATGGGCTTGTTTCATCTGGAAGCACTTTAGGAATTTATCCCCAATGGATATATATGCAAAATGTATTTGACAAGGAGCCCATTCACCTACCAGCCTTTTTCCTGGAAAACCTACCCCTGTGTATTAAACTTGTAGAAGTCATTTGCGCTTTTTTTTTGGTATTCTATTGAAGAAATCTTTGCCAAACCCAAGATCACTAAGATTTTCTCCTGTGCTTTCTTATAAAAATGTTATGGTTTTAGTTCTTACATTTAGACCAATGATCCATTTTGAGTTCATTTTTATATATGGGTTCCTTACAGAGGTCATTTAACTTTCCATTCTTTTTTTTTCTTTTTTAAAAAATTTATTTATTTTTTAATTGAAGGGTAATTGCTTTACAGAATTTGGTTGTTTTCTGTCAAACATCAACATGAATCAGCCATAGGTGTACATATATTCCACTCTTTAAAAAAAATATTTATTTTAATTTATTTATTTGGCTATGCTGGGTCTTAGTTGCAGCATGTGGGCTCTAGTTCCCTGACTAGGGCTAGAGCCTAGCCCCCTGCATTGGGAGTGTAGAGTATCAGCCAGTGAGCCACCAGACAAGTCCCTTTTCACCACTTGTGATTTCACCTAATTTTTACTACCCTTGTATTATTCATTCACCCTTTGTTCATCTGTCTATCCATCCATTTATTCATGCTTTCAGATTAAGCTGCAAGTAAAAAAGGCAAAGGGCAGGAGATTGAGGTGGGCATGAGGTGAACCCTGAAGAGCAGATGAACTGTTTAATCTGTGTGTGGATAAACTAGTCAACCTCTGGGTTGATTGGCTCTGTTAATTTGCATGGGTACCAGAAGACCTCTCTGCCTCATTTTTTGCCTCCACTTATTACTGTGTGTACAAAATCACCGTGAGCTGGGAGAACAGTTGCAAATGGTATTGCTGCCTAAGCAGCCATCTTCTTGTCGGTGAGAGGCAGGCATTATTTCTGTAGCATGGGAATGATCATCACCCACACTTTGCATAGCTCAGGCTGGGAGGTTAGCCTCACCTGGTCTTGACGAGAGAGGGGGCACCCGAGAGCCAGACTTGCAGCTGCCGTGGCCCGCAGTCTCTGCGCCTGGGGAAATGGTGCTGGGCTGCGTCTGGGGGCAGGGTGGTGGGCCAGGGTTGTCTTCCTTCTGTCATTGTGTGTTTCCCCTCTGAAGTCCCCGCTGGTCCTGAGACCTGTAGGTCACTCTGCTGGTGCCTGACCACGGACCAGCACTTTGTGGCTTCTGTGCTACAGGCCTCAGGTTAACCAAAGTCAGGCTGCTGTGGGTGGCCCTGTTATTTTTAAGTATCGGTAGAGGGGAAGCCCCTTTAATAGGACTTCCCTGACTGTCCAGTGCTGCCGGCTTCGGATTTCTCCAACATCCGATCTAAAGTGCTCTTCTTCTTTTTTGGTCCCTGTTCCTTCCAGTGGAGGCCATAGTGGAGTTTGACTACCAGGCCCAGCACGACGATGAGCTGACGATCACCGTGGGTGAGATCATCACCAACATCAGGAAGGAGGATGGAGGCTGGTGGGAGGGACAGATCAATGGCAGGAGAGGTTTGTTCCCTGACAACTTTGTAAGAGTGAGTACAAAGCGAAAACCCCTTTTCCTGTCTCCTATGTGGGTTCTGCTGGCCAAAGGTGGGGGGCACTTGAGGAGGAATTTCCAGGGACCCTCCCAGGGGGTAGTTCAGTTTGACATCTCATGTGCTGTCGAGAAGAGCACATAGAGCTTGGCCCTTGATATAGGGGGATACTTGTTTTGAATTCACTTCCTTTAAGGCCCAGGATGTTCACTTTCCAAACTGTGTATCACTTAGCCAACGCTAGAAAAATGTAAAGTTTATCCACTTGCTTTACTTGTTTTACTTTTAATTGTGTGTATGCTTTGATAGTTTCAAAGACTCTTGCCTTTTTCTATCCCATCCGAGATGAAGGTGAAACTCAGTTTTGACCACTTAAATCAAGCAGCAAACTAAACACAGAATTCCAATTGTGCCATGTTTCCGTCTTTACATCATATTGCTGTTTTGATAGAAACAATGTTATTTTCCTTTCCTCCTTTGTGGTCATGAAGCACTGAGTAAAATCTTTTTTTTTTTTTTTTTCTAGTAACGTTTTGAAAATGATGGCCTTTGCCAAAGGGTTAATTACAAAAAAATGTATTGAATAACTCAGTCATGTTGAGAAAGTTCATACCATGCAGTTGTAAATAATAGTTGGAATTAGCTTTAAAAACGGATCACCTGCGGGCTGATCCCAGTGGGAAATACCATGTAGGTCTAAAAAGTCCTTGGACCGTAACCTTCCCACCCAGTGCCGGGCTAGACAGGCCTGTTCTTGGTAGGGAGGGGGGTGTGCAGGAGTCCCCAGGGCCCCTGCTGTAGTTCCGGTGGCACCAGACCATGCCTGAGACCTGGGGCCATCGGGAGGCAGGTGGTGTGGGGGATGCTGAGCCCAGAGAAGCAGGTGCCCCCATCAAAGAGCCACGTGAGCTACATGGGCGGAGTTGTTGACGAAGCACAGTGAGATGCTCCAGGCTTCACCCCCTGGGCCCTCTAACGGTAACCCTCACCGCCCCCCCCTCAGCCCAGTGTAGAACAAATGGAAACCCAGTTTCATCTTTCTTCAAGATCTTGCCTCAGAGGATCCTACTAACCTCTCTCATGCTCTTTCTCCTTGGTGTGCAGAAAGCTGGGGAGAGCTTGGTGGGTTCCAGGCTGATAAGCCTTGCTTACTCTAAACAGTGGTGGGAGGATAGACTTTTTTTCTTGGACTATGGTTGGACCTGGCAGCCCTGTCTCTCCCATTTTAAGAGGAGAACAGCTTCACATCTGGACCCAGGGGTTGAGGCTATTGATGAGTGAACGAGGGTGAATTCTTTTGCCCTTCCCAGCTAAACCCCAATTTGGGGGCAAGGACCATCCTTGGCATTGAGCCAAATTCTGAGTTGAAAGGGGAACTTTTCTGGATAAAAGAGACAAAGCTTGCATGAAGATGGAGGAGGAAGGAGTTACAGAGGAGAACCATAGGAAGGAGGGGAGGATCAGGGGAAGGAGGGGAGGACCAGGGGAAGGAGGGGAGGACCTGGGGAAGGAGGGGAGAACCAGAGGAAGGAGGGGAGGTCCAGGGGAAGGAGGGGAGGACCAGGGGAAGGAGGGGAGGACCAGGGGAAGGAGGGGAGGTCCAGGGGAAGGAGGGGAGGACCAGGGGAAGGAGGGGAGGGCCAGGGGAAGGAGGGGAGGATCAGGGGAAGGGGGGAGGACCAGGGGAAGGAAGGGAGGACCATGGGAAGAAGGGACTTCAGGTCTAGTTTAGAAAGTGGGCCCTGTTTTGAGAGCCTTTACTGTGTTCTTGCTTTCTTTCAGTTGCTCAATCATGTCCGACTCTTTGTGACCCTATGAACTGTAGCCCGCCAGGCTTGTCTGTCCATGGGATTCTCCAGACAAAAATACTGGAGTGGGTAGCCATTCCCTTTTCCAGGAGATCTTCCCAACCCAGGGATGGAACCTGGGTCTTCTGGGTCATTGTAGGCCAATTATTTACCATCTGAGCTACCAGAGAAGCCCCTTACTATGTCCTTGGCCTATTCCAAACCACTAATCTACAGACTGAGAAACTTTGAACTTAGCTTTTACTCAGGGATAGTGGGGCATCATAAGTGTTTGTGGAAGCTAGTGGGCACCAGGGCAGGGAGGGCATACTCAAGAAGAGCCCCAGGGGTGCTGGGAAGCAGGAGCTCGTCACTGAGATCCTGCCCCCCTGCCAGGGCCTCTGTCTGCCCCTCTGCACCTGCTGGGCCTTGGGCCAGGCCAGCATGGCCCACGGGCTCTGTCTCAAGGGGAGGCTGGTGGGAGATGTCTGAGGCAGAGGGGAGGCCAGCGACATTAGGGCTTATCCCTCTGGCTCCCCACTCCAGGCTGGCCCGTGTTCAGCCGTGTCCCTCTGCAAGATGGTGGCTGCTCCCACCAAATTCTTTTTCTACATTCCTTTCCCTGCATCATCTCAGCAGAGCTGGGGCTCCTTTGTTTCTAGCCCTCAGCTCCTGCCTTGGAGTGTCTCTCTCCTTCACCTACTTTGTAAAAGTCTCTTTATGCCTCCCATCGCAGATTACCTAATCCGGGTGTGCCATCTGTTTTTCCGTCCCTCCCGAGCCCAGCCACCTCGTCAGGGCCCTCTGAGGATTCACGGAGACCATGCGCCAAAGTCACTTAGCGTGTGGCCGGCCACCTACTAACACCTACTGCTGTCCCTGCTGCTGGTGGAGGAAGAGACTGTCTTCTTTGCCTGACACTTGTCTCACCTTGGCTCGAGCACCTCCAGGGAGGGGAAGCTGCATGCTTGGGAGGCGCTTGGTCTACCTGTGCCAGAGAGGATGTGGCAGGAGTGGCTGGGGCCGCGCCACTTGTGGCTGTTACATTTGGCAGAAAAAGAAACTTCGCTTCTTTCAGATGGCTGATTCTATTTTCAAGTCTTCACCCACTGGGAATGTTTTAGGCCTATTATTGAAAATCCAGTGGGTGGATGCAGCAGAGCTGAACAATAAAGAACGCTGCCATAGAGAGTTCTGGAAGCTGAAAATACATCTTTAGGTAGTAATAATCATATTGGCATAAGTTCACAGTTTTGAAAGTAGGTTTACACATGCCTTATTTAGCTTAAGAATCATTTTTCCCCAGAGGGAATTGCGTAATCTTGTGGTATCCCGTTGTTTAGTTGTGTGCCTTATGCCAATGTGACCATCGTTGGAGAGCTTATCTTAAGCGTTTTCTTGATTCATTTGTCAGATTGTTAATCAGTGTCCCAGTTGAACCTGCTCCCGTAAAGTGTGGGGATTCAGTATCCACCCTCAACTCTGTATTGTCTCAATTTCTTCAAGGAAAAATACCCTGCAGTCTGACCACTCCAGCATTAAGATGATGCCTGGTTTGCAATGATAAAATTAAAAACAAAACAAAACACAAAGTTGTCTGGGCTTCCCCAACTCTTGGGCTATTTCTTGGTGCCCATCAATGTACCCAACCAGGCCCCATGGCCTTTTGGGTTTGTTTCTCTTTTTCTTTTATTTAGTTAGTTCTAATTTAGTTGATTTACTGTACATGTGGAAGAAGAATCTTTTAGAATCCCTCTTCCCTTTCTTCTCCCCACCTCTCTCCTCACCCACTTCTTATAGAGTACATTTTTCTTGATCCCTTCTCTTTTAAAAAATTTTATTCATTTTTCAAGGTGCAGTTTACATAGACTAAAATGCTGTCATAATTGTACAGTTTGATATTTTTTATATAAGCGCATGCCTCTGTAACCATCAGCCAGATGAATTTTATTTCTATCTCTCTAGAAATTTCCATCATGCCATTTCCCAGTCATTCCCCTTCTCATAAGTAATCTGTCCTCATAGATTAGTTTTGCCTATACTTGAATGTCATGTAAATGGAGTCATGCAGTATGTACTCCTGTATATATGGCTACTTTCACACAACAAACCGTGGTGTATATCATCTGTTCTTGCTGTATGGTATCCCATTTTATGAGTATGCTGTAATTTGTTTATCCTTTCTCTTATACATGCACATTGGGTTGTTTCCAGTTTGAGTGTTTTGTGGAGACAGGCACTCATTTCTCTTATGTATATACAAGTAGGAGTGGAATTGCTGCCCTCCCTCACTTTCAACATATTTGTTTTTCTGTTTAAATCTGTGGCCTCTGTGAGGGGGGATCTGGGGCCTCCTTTGTGCCTGAGTCTGGTGGTCTTCACATAGTTGACCTTTGAGTTTGACTGCTGAAGTGTCCTTAAGCACAGAACTCAATCTCCCAGGGACGATTTGATTGTTGGGTCCATGAACTATTAAAGACTCCTTAGATTGTCAAAAACATGCCAGTAGAGAGCATGTGTCAAAGTTTTATTGAACTCATTTAATGAAAGAACTAGCAGAATAACAAAACTGACTCTCTGAGGATGTGGGGAACTGATTAAAAAGTCCACGAGAAAAGGAATATTCAAAGAAAAGAAAAGCAAAAACAACATTATAAATCAACTATACTTCAATAAAATTAAAGAAGATCAAAATGGGTTCATGCGTTTTTTGTTGTTTAGTCACACAGTTGTATCCAACTCCTGCGACCCTATGGACTGTAGCCTGTCAAGCTCCTCTGCCCGTGGCATTTCCCAGGCAAGAATGCTGGAGTAGGTTGCCATGTCCTCCGCCAGGGGATCTTCCTGACCCAAGGATTGAATCCACAACTTCTGCATTGGCAGGCTTCTTTATTGCTGAGCCACCAGGGAAGCCCATGTCTTAGAGGACAGTAAAATCTTTTTCTGTTTGTTTGTTTAAGCGTTTTTATGTTGTATTGGGGTAGAGCTGATTAACAGTGTTGTGATGGTTTCAGGTGAACAGTGAAGGGACTCAGCCATACATATACATGTATCCATTCTCCCCCAAACCCCCCTCCCCTCCAGGCTGCCGCATAACATGGAGCAGAGTTCCCTGTGCTATACAGTAGGTCCTTGCTGGTTATCCGTGTTAAATAGAGCAGTATATACCTGAAGAGAACAATAAAATCTTAACCTCTGGGGTTATCATCTCTATCAGAAAAGAAAAAAAGAAAATGGCGTATCTTACTGTTTTTCTACGTTATCCCAGGAATTTTATAGAATTGTAAAATACCCTAATAAAGTGTGAGTTAAGTTAG
The DNA here is from genome assembly GCF_016772045.2 of Ovis aries. Lineage (NCBI taxonomy): Eukaryota > Metazoa > Chordata > Mammalia > Artiodactyla > Bovidae > Ovis > Ovis aries. The sequence goes on along the minus strand of NC_056080.1, from coordinate 18,359,614 downwards.
GATATATTTTCAGAGAGAATAAGATAACCCCTTCGGCAGGGTCACACTTATTAGAAAATACATCAGCATGACATTAAAAGTTCACACAATGATCATTTTTGGTATCATTTCCAAGTTTTGGATATTTTGTCTGCACAGACCACAATAGTCTGTAATATGAGATATAATAGTAGGAGACACGGATGAAATCCTCATAGTTATTTATTTTTTAAAAATATGGCTGCCCTCCTGAGACCTGAAATGGAAGAGAAAGATAGCCACCCATGAGAGGCAGATGTGGGCTCTTTCATAGGGGTTCATTTCCCCCATGTTGGATTTACTTGCCAGTGTCCCCCTTGTTGGAACCTTACATCAGAGCCAGACAACAGTGGATTTGAGTCCAGCAAAGATCTTCTTAGCCTTTTCCTGAATTCTCCTGACATGTATCCACAGACAGACATTTTTTCACAATTGGCCAAAGGACTCTCAAAAGGCAGAGGCCTTGAACCCATGGCTTGGGTCGCCAAGCAGGGTTGGCTTGCTTTAGGGGGTGACCTTAGGTGAAGGGCAGTGGGACCCAGGCTCTCAAGTAGAAAGCAGGAAGCTGCAGCACGGGTTAAAAGAACGTGCTTGTTGATCTTTAAGTCGCTGTGTGTGTGAGGAAGTGTGCACTCTCCCTGCCTGTCGGTGGATGTGAGCTAGAAGCACACGCCGCCGCAGCCGCAGGCCCCTCTGTCGAAGGCTGAGGTGTGTTTACTTGTAGCTGTAAGTCTTATGCTGAGTGTAACAGTTTTCAGCTCGGTTTCCCGTTGCCCCAGCTTTCATCTGCTAGGTGTTTCAGATCTCTCTCTGGCATATCCAGAGTCTTTTTTGTACTTGGGTAAAGTGGTTGGTGAACATGGTTATTATTATTTTTTTTCATCGATGAGGTGGGGAAGGTGAGGCTTTTGCATGTTTGCACCAGTCTGAGGCAAAGCTCATATTTACTCTGCTTGTCTTGATTTCAGAAAACACACACATTTACTTCAACAAGTGGCAGAAAGGAGAGATTTCCAAGTTGCTATTCTATATCAGAAACCCTGAAGTAGATCTCTTTGATCACATTTTTCTTTTTTACCCCAAGGGCCATTGATTTTGTGAGGTCTCTAGAATATTGTCTTCAAGGTACTCACCTCTCTTAGAAAGGTGGCAGGAATTTTCCAGGTGTGTTTCCTAGCATGCACAGCCTCCTCCTGCTCACAGTGCATCGTGGTGATGTCCTCGGGTGTGGGGAATCTGCCATACTCCTCAAGGACCCTTTACTGGCCATCTGCAATGGGCTGGGACCGGGGACTGAGCGCAAAGGAGACGTGTGAAATGAAAACATGTATTACTAGGAAGCTTCTTCCTCAGGAGAACAATGTTAGCTCCTGTTACCTGGCCTTTGGTCATTCTGTACTCCGGGGAGCATATGTTAGACATTGTTCTGAAAAGATGGGCCTGATTAAAATGCCACTTGAGAAGGTTTTGACTAGATTCATCAGGCGGCTCTGTTGCAACACGCTAAATGAACCTACAGTTATCTTTTGGCCCTGATTGCTGGGTTACTTTATGGAATAATAATGACTGTCTTCTCTTTCAGGCTCGCTGGCTGCCTAGCTCTGTATATATAATCTTGCCCGTGTCTATCTGCATACAAGGACTAAAATTTGTTGAACACTTACACCAAGCAGGAAGGAGGCTAAGCCCTTTACATGTGTTTTTTTTTTTAATTTTATTTTTTTTAAATTATGAAAATATGATGAAACATTTACAGGAGATTTAGAAAATATAGAACAAGGTTACATATAATTCTGCTATATATTGCAATTATTTTTTTAGGTAGGTAAATGAAGATTTTCAGTTGGAGTTTCAATATCAGACTCTTAAAAATTAATAGAATGAATATCCAGAGAAGTAGGATATAGTAGACCTGAAAAGCAATCTGAACCAATTCAACATAATTAAGATTTATACAATTTTCACACAATAATAGGATACAAATTCTATTCAAGTTCCCATAGACTGTAAACTAGGAGATATTGGAACATATCCAAGGACATAGAACAAGGTGAAAAAATGTAATGGTCTAAAGGTATTGAAATCATACAGAGACTGTTCTCTTATCACTGTGGAATTATGTTAGAAATCAATATCAAAAGATATTTTCAAGTGCATTGTGACATTTACCAAGAGAGATCATTGACTTAGCCATTGAAAGCCTCAGTAAAATTAAAAGACTGAAAAAACAAAGAGGGTGATTGCAGAGAAGAAAACATTTAAATGAGAAATTAGTATCAAAGTGAGAAATTAATATTAAAGATACTTTAAACAAAATCCCAGCCCTTTACATGCTTTATATATCATTAAATTCTTAACACCACCCTATAACATAGGTACCAGTTTTTTTTTGAAATCATGCCCATTTTTTAGAAGAGATAACTGAGGCATCTTAAGGTTAAACGAGTTCCAAGCTAGTGAGGAGTAGAGAACTTTGGAACCTGAACTCGAGCAGGCAGCCTTGTCTGGGTGTCCGAGTTATCCTGGTGGGCTTAGACCCCTCACCATTATTGCCCACTGCATCCTGCCTTCCCCAGGTGTCCAGGGAAGTGCACATTTGTGCCACTCTGAGAGAAACCTCTCAGTTACTCTGCCATTCTTGAGTTAAAAAAATTACAAAGTTACTTTACAAGGGACATCAAGTAGAGATTTCCAGGTTGCTATTCTATATTCAGAATTGTGGCTGTGAACTTGCTTTCTGCATTTTAAGTAATTCTCTTAAGAAATCAGCTATTTCAGCTCAAAAGAACAACCTTTGCCTGGATTTATGGGTTGGTACTCTCTTTTCCTATGAATTCTGAAAGTAAGGCAATTCAGGAAAATATTTCATTTTACTCATTTGTAAAGAAGCTTGTTATTTTGCAGTGTTCAGGATATGCTTTTCAGGAGGAACTTTGTTGTCTTTCCTAAGAATGGTAAATAACCCAGATGTGTGACTATCTAGTTGTTCCCCATCCATGGAGGCCTTGCACACAACCAGTTCTAACTCAAATTTTTGTTGAAACTTTCAACATGTAGTCTTCTTTTAGAGAACAAAATCTTAAAACTGACAACTGGAGCCTGTTAGATGCTGTTACGAGAAATGGTACTCCAGGAAGGGTCTGGAGTAATTGAAGACAAATGTGTTACCAGTAAAAGGCACACCAGTTGGCATATTCCTCAGCCTTTCTCACTGTTGCAGCACAGGAAGTGTGTGTGTGTGTGTGTGTGTGTGTGTGTGTGTGTGTGTGTGTGTGTGTGAAGGGGTGTCTTGTGACTCAGGGAGAGCAGTCCCCTGACCCAGTTGATCTTGGTGATTATGCATAATGGAGTCTTATTTTCTTAATGACAGGATTATCGAATTTGAGGTTGGAAAGGGACTTTGAAATCATGTGTTTCAGCCCCTAGCTTTCTAACCGATCAGAACCTAAACCATGTAAGATATTTCTGTGATCATTACCAGACACTTAAACTTGGGAACTGTGGGGGTCCCATACAGGACTGTAAACCAGTCAGTCTCCAGTCTGGCACTGCTCCAGACACACTGTTTTGTCAGAAGTTTGGAGTGGGCAGCAGTTGGTATAGGAGCCTTGGAATATTTTTTAAATATTTGCTGTCTGAATATTTTTCAGATTTGCTGTCTGAAAAAGCTTGGGCACTCCTTTTGTACAATGGAACTGATTGTGTCGTTCTCTTTAGTCTCTTTTCTCAAGCCCATGGCTTGGTAGCCTGTGAGCTGAAGTTCTACATTTGAAAATACTATTATTTCTAAAGTACCTTTATGAATATATAAAGAAACATAATCATGCTGGAAATTGTTTTTTTTTTAAATTGTACTACAAATACAAAAACAACATAGAAATATGCAAACAATGCTCTATGTGAGCCCATTAGAATTAATACATCCTAATTGCAACAACTCTGGACTACTAAACCCTGAAGTAAATACTGTCTTCTACCCAGTGGTATTAAGGTGGGCAGAATTTCTAGGAATGATCCCCAAGATTCCACTCCTGAATCTCCAGAACCCATGAATGTGATGAGCTGTCATCCCAGTAGTGAAAGACAGGGAAGCCTGGTGTGCTGCAGTTCATGGGGTCACGAAGAGTCGGGCACGACTTAGCGACTGAACAACAACAATCACTCTAGTAGTTGTGTTATGTTACATGGTGCCATTGACTTTCCAAAAGAAAGGGATCCAAGTGGGCCTAACTGTAGCACTTGAGCCATTAGAAGCAGAGAGATTTCTCTGTCAAGTGAAAGAAGAGGAATCAGAAAGTTGGAAAACTTGAGGAGGAGTTGTGACTTTGAAGGTGGAGTGGCCATGTGAAAAGGAATACAGGCCACTTTATTGGAGCAGAGAGCAAACCTTGGCTGGCAGCCAGCAAGGAAATGGAGACCTCAGACCCACTGCTGCAAAAAAGGGATTCTGCCAACAACCTGAATGAGCTTGGAAGTGGATTCTCCTCCCAAGTCTCTAGATTACAGTCCAGCCTGATTAGATTCTTGATATTAGCCTTGTGAGACCCTGAGCAGAGAATCTAATTGAGCTGACCTGGACTTCTGACTTAGAGAAGTGAGACGTAATAAATGGAGGTTGAGCCATTAAGTGTGTGGCTTAAAATACAGATAGCTAATTGTTCCTGGGGCGTTTGGCTCCTTCCCTAGTGGCATGTTGTCCGTGGATACCAGATGGGAAGTCTGGACTCTTACCCCTGCCCTGGGCTCAGCAGTGGTACGGGACACTCCTCACCCTCTCCACTAGATAGTGGGGAGGATCTTGAAGAAGAGAGAGCTAGAGAAAGGGATTCATATAGGAGATCCTGAGCAAAATCCTGACCAATACATAAATGAATCTGACTAGAATTCACGTTCCACAAAGTTTGAAAAAAACTACAGTAGGAAATGCCACCTAGGTATTCAGAGTGACCTCTAGATAACACAAATGAAGAAGACCAGACTAGCATTGCATGGGCTCTGGAAACTTAACTGTCACTAGTATCATTTAGCCCACAAATTAGCCCCAGATATGCATGCTTAATCTAAATAGGGTTAGTGCCTGCTAAATGTAAATAGGATGCAGTCTTATAATAGCTCAAATGCCTGAGATACAATAAAAAGTGACTTGTCATGCCAAGAACCAGGAAAATTAGAACTTCAGCGAAAAAATCAACAGACACTGACACCAGGAAGACTAAGATGCTGGAATTACTTGCCAAACATTTTGAAGCAGCCATCAGAAACATGCTTGAATAAACAGTTGCAAACACTCCTGAAACAAGCAAAAAATTAGAACATCTCAGCAAAAAAATAGAGATATTAAAAAATGAAAATTAAAGAACTGAAAAATAAATCACCGTATTAAGTACACTGGATGAGCTTTATCATGGAAATGACAGAAGGAAGAATCAATGAAGTTGAAGAGAGACCAATAAAACTTAGGTACCCTATCTGTCTGTTGTCCAGCCAACAGATGGAAGCTAGTCTTGAAAAAAAAAAAAAATGAACAGAGCCTCAGAGACCTTTGGTACAATAACATTAGGTCTAACATTTGTATCATTGGGGTAACAGAAGGAGAAGAGAAGACTATAGAAATAAAAAATATTTGAAGAAGTAATGGTTGAAAACTTCCCCAAATTGGGCAAAGGGATAAGCCATTAGAATCAAGAAGCTGAGCAATACTCAAACAGGATAAACTCAAAGAAATCTATCCCAAGACACATCATAACCAAACTTCTAAAAACTTTTTGTCTTTAGACAAAAAGCAGTGAGTGAGAAGTAACATATTACCCATAGCGGAAGAATGATTTGGAAGACAGTGGATTTCTAATATGAAATCATAGAGACAAGAAGGAAGTGCACAGCATTGTCAAGTGCTGAACAAAAAGGACTTTTCACTCCGAGTTCTACATCTAGTGAAAATATCCTTCAGGAATAAAAAGAAAATAAAAACATTCTCAGATGAAGGAAAAGAAAGAAAATTTGTCAACAGCAGATCCTTAAATAAGTTATGGCTAAAGAAAATTCTCTCAACAGAAAAGGAAATGATAACAGGGAGGAGGCCTGGAACTACAGAAAGAGGGAAAAAAACATAAAACAGTGGATGGGTAAAAACAGGAGTATGTTTAATAGACTGTCTTTATGCTTAATTAACTTTTTAAAGATTTATTAGAGTATAGTTGATTTCCAGTGTTGTATTAGGTATTAGTTACAGGTGTACAGAAATGTGTCTTATTAATACATACATATATATATATGTGTGTGTGTGTATCCACTCTTTTTTAGATTCTTTCACCATGTAGGCCATTACAGAGTATTGAGTAGAGTTCCCTGTGCTTTAGAGTAGGTCCTTATTATCTATAAAGTATCGTGTATATGTCAATTGCAATCTCCCAATTTACCCTCTGCTCCCCATATTACCTACCTCCTGGTAACCATAAGTTTTTGTTTTTACATCTGTAGCTCTATTTCTGTTTTGTAGGTAACTTCATTTGTAGCCTTTTATTTTCCCACGTATAAGTGATATATGATATTTATCTTTCGGTGTCTGACTTCACTCAGTGTGACAATCACTAGGTCTGTCCATGTTGCTGCAAATGCCATTATTTCATTCCTTTTTATGGCTGAGTATTATTTCATTGTATATATGTCCCACATCTTCTGTATCCATTCCTCTGTCAGTGAGCATTTAGATAGCTCACATGTTCTGGCTATTGTAAATAGTGCTACATTGAATGCTGTATGCATATATCTTTTCCAAGTATGGTTTTCTCCAGATGTAGAAGAATTAGGCTTCTTGACTTCAGACTTCACTACAAAGCTACCAAAGGTACTGGTCCCCAAACAGAAATGTAGATAAATGGAATAGGATAGAAAGCCTAGAGATAAATCCACACACATGTGGCCACCTTATCTTTGACAAAGGAGGCAAGAATATACATTGGAGAAAAGACAGCCTGTTCAATAAGTGGTGCTGGAAAAACTGGACAGCTGCATGCAAAAGAATGAAATTAGAACACTCCCTAAGACTATACACAAAAATAAATTCAAAATGGATCGAAGACCTAAATGTAAGGCCAGACACTATAAGACTCTTAGAGGAAAACATAGAACACTTTTTGACATAAATCACAGCAAGGTCTTTTTTGATCCACCTCCTAAAAGGGATAAAAATAAAATAAACAAATGGAATCTAATTAAATTTAAAAGCTTTTGCAAGCAAAAGAACACTTCACTTGAAATGGGAAAACATTGATACCTGTAGTCATTGATAAGTTCCATATGTATATTGTAATAGCCAAAAAAAACCAAACCCAAACCACTAAAAAACTAAAAAGTAATTTAAAAAACTATACAATGAGATATACTCAAAAAGTCTGTAAATAAATGTACAAGTAACTCACGGGAAGGTAGGAAAAAGGAAAAAGAAGAATGATAAACAGGAAATAAAGAGGAATTCGATGACAGACCTAATATCAATAATTATTTAATTGAAAATGGTCTAAGTATACCAATAGATAGAGATAACAGAGTGTATAAAAAATGTGACTCAACTGTGTGCTATCATCTACAAGAAACTCACTTCAAATGTATTGATATAGATGCATTAAAAGTAAAAGGGTAGAAAAAGATAAATCATGCAGACATTAACTTTGAAAAAGCAGGAACAGCTATATATAATACCAGATAAAGTAGATGAGAGAGTGAAGAAAATTACCTGAGATAGAGACATTACGCAATGACAAAAATGTCATTATACCAAGAAAACATAACAATCTCAAATACTAGTGAACCAAACAACAGAGCTGCAAAGTACATGAAGCAAAAACTGATAGAACTTGAAGGTAAACACATCCATAATAATAATATTTGGGAGCTACAGCATCTCTTTCAGAATTTGAAAGAACTACTAAATTGGATATCAGGAAGGATATAGAAGAATTGAACAGCATTATCAGCCAAGCAGTTCTGATTAATATTTATAGAACACTCTACTCAAAAACAGCTTAAAACATACCTTTTTCAAGTACTCATGAAACATTCACCAAGTTAGACCATACCCTGGGTCATAAAACTAATCTCAGTTTATTTAAAGGAGTGGAAATAATATGTGTATGTTCTCTGACCATAATACAATCAAACTAGAAATCAGTGACAGATAACAGGAAGATCTCCAAACCCTTGGAAATCATATAACACACTTCTGAATAATTCATGAGCCAAAGAGGAAGTCTCAGAGGAAATTTTAAAAATACATCAAGCTGAATGAAAATGAAAATAGTATATATTAAAAAGTTTATGAGACATAGCTAAAGTAGTGCTGAGAGGGAAGTTTATAGCACTAAATTCTTGATTCAAAATGGAGGAAAGATCTGAAATCAATAATCTAAGCTGCCACCTCAAGAAACTAGAAAAGGAAAAGACCTTCCCCCCACCCAAACAAGCAGAATAAAGAAAGTAATGAAGAGCAGGAATCACTGAACCCAGAAAACAACAGAGAAATCCATGAAAAACCAATTCTTTAAAAAGATCAGCAAAATGGATAAATCTTTAAGATGACTGAAAATTATTTTTTAAAAAAGAAGACACAAATTGCAATATTAGGAATCAAACGGGCTATCCCTACAGATCCTGCAGCTATTTTAAAAATAGTAAGGGAATATGGCAAACAGTTCTATACACATACATTTTGACAATTTAGATGAAATGGACCGTTGCCTTGAATATCACAAACTACCAAAACTGACCCAAGATGACATAGATAATCTTGACAGTCCTATAACTGTTGAAGAAATTAATTGATAATTTAAAAGCTTCTACGAAAGAAATCTTCAGGGCTAGGTTTCACTGGAGATTTCCACTAAACAGTTGAAGAATAGGCACCAATTCTATGTAATCTCTTCCAGAAAACAGAGGAGGAGAGAATGCCTTCTTATTCATTTCATGAGGTCATTGCAACTTGATTACCAAAACTAGACAGACAGTACCAGAAATTTACAGACCAGTATCCCTCAAGAGCATAGACACAAAAATCTTCAACAAAGAACAAAACAAACCCAGCAGAATATAAAAGAATTATGTACTGTGACCAAGTGGGGTTTATTCTAGATATGGAAGTCTGCTTCATTGTTTAAAAATCACTTAATGTAATCTGCCGTATCAACAGATGACAGGAGGAAAAAATCAGATAATCATATCAGTTGGTGTAGGAAAATCACTTGACAAAATTCAACAAAGATTCATGATGAAAACTCTAAGTAGAGTAGGAATATAGGGGAATTTCCCCAGCTTAATAAGGAGCATCTACAGTTAACATCATACTGAATGGTGAAAGAGTGAATGCTTTCCCCCCTGAGAATAGGAACAAGGCCAAGATCTCTGCTGTCACTAGTCTTATTCAGCACAGTACTGGATATCCTAGTCAGTGCCATTCTGAGAAAAGAAATATAAGATGTACAAATAGGAAAGGAAGAATAAAAACTGTCCCTATTTGTGGATGACATGATTCTCTATGTAGGAAATCCCCCAAAGCAAAAAATAACTCCTGGAATTAATAAATAAATTCAGCAAGATCACAGGATACAAGATCAACACACAAAAATTATTTCTGTGTCCTAGAAATGAACATATGGAAACCCAAATTAAGAGCACAATACCATTTATAATCTACCCTAAAAAATTAAAATACTTAGGTATAAATCTAAGAAAACATGGACAGGATGTGTGTGTTGGAAAATCAAAGGAATTAGAATAGGTAAAATAATTTTGAGAAAGAAGAACAAAGTACAAGGCATCTATTCTATTTTATGACTTAGTTTAATAGCTAAAATAATTAAGACTGTGTGGAATTGGTGGAGAGATAGATACATAGGTCAATTGAACAGAATAAAGAACCCAGAAATAGGCCCACACAAATATGCCCAACTGATTTTGACAAAGGTACAGAAGCAATTCAACAAAGGAAAGAGCCTTTTCATCTCATGGTGCTGGATCAGTTGCACAGCCAGAGACAAAAAAATAAACCTCTTCCTAAACCTTACACCTTGTAACAATTATCTCAAAATGGATCATAGATTTAAATGTAAAACATAAAACTGTAAAAGTTATAGAATTAAACACAAGAGAAAATCTTCAGAATCTAGGCCTTGGTGAAGAGTTCTTAGACATCACACCAACAGAACATTAAAGATAAAAAATCAATCAATTAGATTTCTTCAGAGTTAAAAACTTTTGTGAAAAACTCTGTGAAGAGGATGAAAAGACAGGTTACAGACCGAGTGAAAATATTTGCTAACCATATGTCTGACAAAGGACTTATATTTAGAATGAATGAAGAACTCTCAAAATGCAATACTAAGTCAAAAAGTCCAATTAAAAATGGGTAAGAGATGTGAACATACATTTCACTGAAGACGATATATAGATGGAAAGTAAGCACATGAAAGGTGTTCAGCATCATTACCATTAGAGAAAGGAAAATTAAAAGGACAATGACACTGTATCTATTGATCTATGTATCAATGATACTAGTACTATTTATCTATTAGAATAAGCATTAGAAGGGCTGCAACAAAAAACGGCAGTAATGCCAAATGCTGGCGAGGGTGTACAGAAAGTGTTCTCTCATATACTGCTGCAGGGACTGTAAAAGGTTTCAGCCATCTGGAAAACAGTTTGGCAGTTTCTTATAAAACTAACTTTGCACTTGCCACATGACCCAGTGATTGTACTCTTGGACATTCATCTCAGAGAAATAAAAATTTTTGTCCACACAAAAACCTGTACAAGAATGTTCGTGGCAGCAGAGCTTTATTCATAATAGTTCTGAATTATAAATAACTTGAATGTCCTTCAATGGGTGGATGATTAAACACAGTCTAGTCCATTCATATGATGGAATAGTACTCAGCAGTAAAAAGAAATGAATACAGCCAACAATTTGGATGGGTCACAAGAGCATTGTGCTTTGGGAATAAAGCCAGTCTCAAATGTTATATACTGTATGATTAATTTATATTACATTTCAAAAAGACAAAATTATAGAGTTGAAGAACAGATGATTAACTGCTAAGGGACAGTGACAGGGTGGGGAGAGGACTGGTAGAACTATGAAATGATAGCACAAGGGCGTTACTTCGTGGAGATGGAACAGTTCTGTATCTTGACTGTGATGGTGATTACTCAAATGTGTATGATGGGGCAAACTGCACAGAGTTATATATACACACACACAAATCAGTGCATGCAAAAACTATGAGACATGAATGAGATCTGTAGTGTAGTTACCAGTATTGTACACACATCAATTTCTTTGTTTTGATATTGTACTGTAGTCATGTGAGATGCCATCACTGGAGGAAGCTGAGTGGAGGGTTCATGGCACTCTGCACCATTTTGTAAGTTTCTGTGAGTACATGATTCAGTTCGTTTCAGTTCTGTCGCTCAGTCGTGTCTGACTCTTTGTGACCCCCATGGAATGCAGCACACCAGGCCTCCATCACCAACTCCCGGAGTTTACTCAAACTCATGTCCGTGGAGTCGGTGATGCCATCCAACCGTCTCATCCTCTGCCATCCCCTTCTCCTCCTGCCTTCAATCTTTCCCAGCATCAGGGTCTTTTCAGATGAGTCAGTTCTTTGCATCAGGTGGCCAAGGTGTTGGAGTTTCAGCTTCAGCATCAGTCCTTCCAATGAATATTCAGGACTGATTTCCTTTAGGATGGATTGGTTGGATCTCCTTGCAGTCCAAGGGACTCTCAAGAGTCTTCTCCAACACCACAGTCAAAAGAATCAATTCTTCAGCACTCAGCTTTCTTTATAGTCCAACTCTCAACATCCATACATGACTACTGGAAAAACCATAGCCTTGACTAGATGGACCCTTTGTTGGCAAAGTAATGTCTCTGCTTTTTAATATGCTATCTAGGTTGGTCATAACTATTCTTCCAAGGAGTAAGTGTCTTTTAATTTCATTGCTTCAGTCACCATCAGCAGTGATTTTTGGAGCCCCCCAAAATAAAGTCTGTCACTGTTTCCATTGTTTCCCCATCTATTTGTGATGAAGTGATGGGACCAGATGCCATGATCTTCGTTTTCTGAATATTGAGCTTTAACCCAACTTTTTCGTTCTCCTCTTTCACTTTCATCAAGAGGCTCTTTAGTTTGCTTTCTGACAAAAGGGTGGTGTCATCTGCATATCTGAGGTTACTGATATTTCTCCTGGCAATCTTGATTCCAGCTTGTGTTTCATCCAGCCCAGGGTTTCTCATGATATACTCTGCATGTAAGTTAAATGAGCAGGGTGGCAATATACAGCCTTGACGTACTTCTTTCTCTTTGGAACCAGTCTGTTGTTCCATGTCCAGTTCTAACTGTTGCTTCCTGACCTGCATACAGATTTTTCAAGAGGTAAGTCATGTGGTCTGGTATTCCCATCTCTTTAGGAATTTTCCACAGTTTATTGTGATCCACACAGTCAAAGGCTTTGGCATAGTCAATAAAGTAGAAATAAATGTTTTTCTGGGACTCTCTTGCTTTTTGATAATCCAACGGATGTTGGCAATTTGATCTCTGGTTCCTCTGCCTTTTCTAAAACCAGCTTGAACATCTGGAAGTTCACGGTTCACGTGCTGTTGAAGACTGGCTTGGAGAGTTTTGAGCATTACTTTACTAGTATGTGAGATGAATGCAACTGTGCAGTAGTTTAAGCATTTTTTGGCATTGCCTGTCTTTGGGATTGGAATGAAAACTGACCTTTTCCAGTCCTGTGGCCACTGCTGAGTTTTCCAAACTTGCTGGCATATTGAGTGCAGCACTTTCACAGCATCATGTTTTAGGATTTGAAATAGCTCAACTGGAATTCCATCACCTCCACTAGCTTTGTTCGTAGTGATGCTTCCTAAGGCCCACTTGACTTCACATTCCACGATGTCTGGCTCTAGGTGAGTGATCACACCATCGTGATTATCTGGGTCATGATGATCTTTTTTGTACACTTCTGTGTATTCTTGCCACCTCTTCTTAATATCTTCTGCTTCTGTTAGGTCCATACCATTTCTGTCCTTTATTGTGCCCATCATTGCATGAAATGTTCCCTTGGTATCTCTGATTTTCTTGAAGAGATCTCTAGTTTTTCCCATTCTGTTCTTTTCCTCTATTTCTTTGCACTGATCACTGAGGAAGACTTTCTTATCTCTCCTTGCTATTCTTTGGAACTCCACATTCAAATGGGTACATCTTTCCTTTTCTCCTTTGCTTTTCACTTCTCTTCTATTCACAGCTATTTGTAAGGCCTCCTCAGACAGCCATTTTGCTTTTTTTCATTTCTTTTTCTTGGAGATGGTCTTGATCCCTGTCTCCTGTACAGTGTCGTGAACATCTGTCTACAGTTCATCAGGCACTCTGTCTATCAGATCTAATCCTTTGAATCTATTTCTCACTTCCACTGTATAATCGTAAGGGATTTGATTTAGGTCATACCTGAATGGTCTCGTGGTTTTCCCTACATTCTTCAGTTTAAGCCTGAATTTGGCAATAAGGAGTTCATGATCTGAGCCACAGTCAGCTCCCAGTCTTGTTTTTGCTGACTGTATAGAGCTTCTCCAACTTTGGCTGCAAAGAATATAATCAATCTGATTTTGGTGTTGACCATCTGGTGATGTCCATGTGTAGAGTCTTCTCTTGTGTTGTTGGAAGAGGGTGTTTGCTATGACCAGTGTGTTCTCTTGGCAAAAGTCTATTAGCCTTTGCCCTGCTTCATTCTAATTTGCCCTGGAGTACATAATTATTTCAAAATAAAAAGTTAAAAAATAATAATGCCAGTGGGTTTTCCCTTTGGTTGTACATGGATATCAGCTGGGGAGCTTTATAAAAACCCCATATTCAGACTGTACCCCAGAGCCATCTGCATCTCTGCTTGTGAGTGCCAGCATTGGTATATATTAGGATTCTTAACTCTTGTCCTTGTTTTCCACTGAATTAGAAAAATACAAAAACAAACCAACCCCTTCCCCCCACTTTCCTCACGCTTAGTTCTCTAGCCTGTCCTGGGTATGGCAGTTCTCTCTCCCAAGGTCAGATTCTCTTATCTGTGCTGTGTTGTTAAGGTCATGGCTGGAATGTAGTGGAGCCCTGCCCACTGTGCAGACACCAGGAGGCATCACTGTTTGATGTCTCTGTGGCTGTCTGGAGACCGATGAGAGAAGCAGACCGGAAAGAAAGAAGAGTGGAGGAAGACAGCAGTGAGGTGGACCAGAGGGGGTCGGGGCCTCAGAGACAGTGCTGACAAAAGGGCCTGGGTCTTGTTTGCTGCCTGGGCCACGTCTGCTGGAGCAGACGCCTCCCCAGGCTGCTTGGACGGCTATCCTTCTTTTGCCTCACCTTGAGGTTCTACTGACGGTCTTGAAAGACACATCTGATCACACCCTCTTCCCCAGATACTGCACATACTAGAAATATCCTTCCTTGGCTTTTCCTTGGTTTTAGGCTAGAGATTAAGCTCTTGAACGTGGTCCACCCATGGGCTGCAGCTCCCATCTTTCTTTCCAGCTTTGTCTCTCCATTTTCTGTGAGTCTTTGTGGTGCGATTTTTCTCTCCTAACACTTGTCACTCTTAAGATTTGAAATCTGTTCTTTTGGTTCTTTGATGAATGTCCATCATCCCTGCTGGACTGAGGGTCTGTGGCCTCTGTGTAGCATTGTGTCTCCGTGCCTGGCACACAGTGGTGCTTTTCCATATTTGTTGAATGAGTGACTGTCTTTGTTGCTTGTTGCCCGATGTTTGTGGTTATTGGCACCGCTGGGAACTTAGTTCTTACTCTTTGGATGGTGGCGGTCCTAAGCTCCTGGTCTTATGGGAAATGATATGGCCCAAGGATTGCCAAAGGAACTGATGCTCCTGGCTCTGGGAGACACACCTGTGTCAAATCCAGTGGTGGAGCTAGCAGTCAATTTGAAGATGGCCTGCTGAGCAGCGGTCTTGGACTTCTAATTCGAATTGATGTTTATGTTCTCTGCTTTTCTTTTTGAAAGTGAAAGTGAAGTCGCTCAGTTGTGTCCAACTCTTTGCGACCCCATGGACTGTAGCCTACCAGGCTCCTCTGTCCATACTAGCTTAGAATTGCATTGCCTGCTGACAGGATACCACATAGCCTTAAATTTGGGGGCTGTAAGGATCTATGGCTTCTCAGGTAGCTCAGTGGTAAAGAATTCTGCCAATGCAGTTGACACATGAGATGTGGGTTTGATCCCTGGGTTAGGAAGAGCACCCAGAGAAGGGAATGGCAACCCACTCTTGTACTCTTGCCTGGAAAATCCTATGAACAGAGGAGCCTGGCAGGCTACAGTCCATGGAATCACAAAAGAGGTTGGACATGACTGAGTGAGCATGCACACACAAGGATCTATGCAGTAATATAGAAACTACGTATATGCTATGAGAGAACAAAAGCAGGCTACATAATTGTATATGCAGCATGTTACACAAACACCAAATCGTGTGTGTAGGGGGAAATGCTAAATGTTACTAGTGGAGGTTTTGGCTTCTTTATTTCTAAGATTTTTGAAAGTTGATTTAAAATGGAAAATTATGTATTTTCATCTGATTTGTTTACTTTACCTCAGAGATTGAGGTGCATTCAATCCTTCGACTTCTTGTGATGGGAGTAGCTCCCAGATGTATGTTACTTTTTCCGAATTGTTTTTATATCCCTCTTGTCTTCCCAAAGAATATCAGGAAGCAGCAAATAATGAAAGTGACAAATGAGCTGGGTTAATGGTATGTAACCCTTGCTATGTAACTTGGTTCAAATTTTTATCAGGTCTGTAGTTATCTGAGTGTGTAGTGATAAAGCATCTTTATTTCATCACAAATTGTGACTCAGCACTAGTTTTGGAGTGAGAGCTGAGCTTTCCCACCTTGGGCAAGTTATTTAAGCTGTCTGAGTTTCATTCATTCATCAAATGTTTATTGTGTGCTTGGTATGTTATAGTTACTAGCAAAGACACTGAACAAATCAGACAAAAATCCTTGCTCTCGTGGAACTTACATCCTAGTGGGATAGATGGGCAATAAGCTATGAACATAATGAACAAGTTACATAATATGTTGGAGGGAAGAAAAGCAGAGGAGGGGGGGGTATGGGATGTTGAGCATGGGATTGTAGTTTGTGATAAGGAGACCAGCACAAGCCTCACTGGAAAGGTAACCTTTAAGTCAAGACTTCAAGAAGTGAGGAGGGGAGCCCTGTGGGGATCTGTGGAGAGAACCTTTCGGTCAGAGGCAATAAATAGCACGTGCAAAGGCCCTGAGGAAGGAAAGTCTGTGGTGTGTTGGAAGAGCAACAGAGACAAGTATGCTTGAGGGGAGAGAGCCAGAGGGGAGCAGCAAGGAATGGGCTTAGAGGTCACGGGGCTGCAGATCTGGTCGGGCTGCTCTAAGCCTGGGGACGCTGAGTGAGATGGGAAGTAATCATGCAAGCAGTGAGGTGGTGTGACCGAGGGTGCTCTAACTGGTTCCTTCCGGCTGCAGTGTTCGGGACAAGCTGCAGGGGACAAGAGGTGGAAGCAGGGCGGTTTGGAGGCCCATGCAGGAGTCCCGGGGAGACCAGAGAAGAAGTGGCCAGATTCTGGATGCTTCTGGAGGTAGAGCCATCAGGATTTGCAGATAAGGCTGGTTGTGTGTGGTGAGACAGACAGAGGAGGGAGGGGGGATGGCAAGGTTTTGGTACTGAGTCCTGGAAAGCAGATTGAAGATGTGGGTCTGGATTTCAAGGCTAGAGACAGGAATTTAGGGGTCTTTCAAAGCCCAGACTGGCAGAGATCATCAGGGCAGAGAGTGGGGTCCAAGAAGAAAGGAGTTTTGCCCCTTCCCCCAACTATAGTATTGACAGTAAAACCAGTATTGAGACTGACAGGTAGTGGTCAGAAGGGGAGGAGAAGATTCAGGAAAGTGAATGTTCTGAAAGGTAGGAGAAGGTGCTTCAGGCCAGGAGAGAGAGTGGTCACCTGGGCCCAGACTCTCTCCCCAGGTGGCTCCCAGCATGGGGTGTGAACTGCACCTTGTTACTATTGTTATTAATAATGATGAGCACTGGATATAAGGGGAATTTTTAGCAGGGGCTTTTCTACCCCTCTCCGGAATGAGTCCAAGTTTGGGCATATAAAGGAAAACTGCTACTTTTCTTAACCGCCCAATATAACACTATTCTCTAATGTTCATGCATTTACATACAGAATATCTCTAGTATTTTAAAAAAACTCTAATCAGTAGTGTTGGAGCTCTTAAATCACATTGTAAGAGTTAGAATTTTTTTTATTTTTATTTTTATTTTTTTTATTTTTTTTTAATTTTAGTTTTTTATTTTTTAAATTTTAAAATCTTTAATTCTTACATGCATTCCCAAACATGAACCCCCCTCCCACCTCCCTCCCCATAACATCTTTCTGGGTCATCCCCATGCACCAGCCCCAAGCATGCTGCATCCTGCGTCAGACATAGACTGGCGATTCAATTAAAAATTAGTTTTACACGCCCGCCAGATGTACAAATTCTTCAGGCTGATAAATTTTGATGTGAAAAAAAAAAAGTTGGTGTCTCCAAAACCAGGAAGCAGAACATTCCAAGTTTATAGCACAAAGTAAATTTGATGCGTTGCATAAAATCTTTATTCAAGAAGGCCTTACGGAATGAATGCCATCTTCCAAAGTTTATTGAAGGACATGAAATGGTAGTCGTTTAAAATAAAAATGGTAATTTTTAGAATAAAAGTTTTCATATGTGAACAAGTTGTGTGGTAACTAAACTTCTCCTTTTTTGATTTTCAACTCATCCATTCAACTTTTACTTAATTATGACCTTTTAAAAATCAAATTTTCATCTAAGATTTCTTTTTCATGGTGCAGGTAGACAAATCTGCATGAAAGTGTCTATAGTGTGGGTCATATTGAGAAGCCATCTTCCCCCTTCCCCATAGTACACACACTGTGTGTGGGAAGAGAGTTTGCCATGACCTTGTCTTTTTACTTGGTCATTTCAGCCTTTTCTGCTGTGACCTGTGAGCCTGGTCAAGTCAGCCACGTTCAGCACATCCTTACTGAGGTCTGTGCCTGGGACTCAGTGCACTTTGACCTGGAGCAGTCATGCCTGGTGGTCTAGAAGCTGGAATCTGTATTTATTAGCCCTGAGACCTTGGGGAGGCCATTTGATCCTTCTGCCCAGGTGTCCATTTCTTTCTTCTTATGAAAAATGGGAAGGATGACAACGGTATATCTTTTAGTTGGTGTCCTTGGAAGAATGCACGAGAGTACACATGTAGGGCAACTGAGAAGTGTTTGATACTTATTCATCAGCCAGCAAATGTTAGCTATTAAAACAAGTATTTAGCCATGCTGAGAGATTGGGAAGATACAGAGATGAGAGTTTTCCAGTTGGTGCTGAGATGGAGGTAGGGCTTCAGGTTTTCTTGGTGGGGGCGAAAGTAACAGCCCTGGAATTTGGAAGGGTGGGGAAGGGGTGCAGGGAGCGCCACAGGCTGTGACGCTCTTCATCCCAGTCAGCCTGGCAGGGAGCTTCTGAGCCCAGACTGCCCGAGAGAAGAGCAGAACAGGCAGCAATGGCCAGGTGTTGGCACTGCCCCTGCCTTGGGGCAGTGATTAGCAGGAGCTGGCGGTGGGTGAGGGTGGGCAGTGTGACCTCAGCTTGAAAGCCACCTAGGATCTGGGAAGGAGGCTGGAGACACAAGGTCTGTCCTGAAGCTCTGTGTGGACAGGACACCTCATGGGCTGCCCAGGAGACATTTGGTTTCACTTTGGTTTCTTAACTCCCAAGGGGATTTGAAATAATGTATCCCCCACCCCCTGACTCCCAGGCTCAGGGGTAAACTTCCTCATCTTTCTGCCCCTGTGGAAGATGAGACAAGAAGTTCTTGAGGGAGGTTCAGGGAGAGGAAAGGTGGAAAAGTGAATGTGTCTTTAATGTGTGTTCACTGTACGCATTAACGCGAAAGCCACACATGGATGTATTCAGCTATTTGAGGAATGAAGTACGTGGCGTTGGGCCCTGTTAGCCCTTGGCTGCCTGTTTTGCTCGTCACGGAGGAAGGAGAGTTTCATTTGTTGTCATCCTTCCTCTGGGACCACCAGGTTTTTCTCAAGAAAAGTGACACAGAGATGATATCCTGTGTCTGGGTATCCGGGTGGAAAACAAAGCAGGCTGGCCTGCGTTTGGAGCCGCAAGCTTGTATGAGCCAAAACACGCCCTGCCCTGGCTTTCTTGAGGCAGGTGGTCCCAGATGTGAGGTCCCAGAGTGAGGAGCCTGCAGCGCCACTGCATTCCCAGGTGGCGTGGGGACACTCTGGCACCGCCTCCTCTTACACCCAGTCTTTCTTTGAATGAGGCAGGACAGCTCCTTGGTGGCGGCCCTGAAGCTCTCAGGGCTGTAATTTTCCTGGCTGTGAAACAAGGCCATGGTCAAGATCTGAGATAACTAGTATCAGTACAGTGGGAGGCCAGGTTACAATGAAAAAGGACTGGTTTTTGCATGTTGTGGAAGAAAAAAAATTCAAATTATCTTTAAAAGACTTACTATAGATGTGCATCTTAGTCATGACTGTAATAAACTATAATTGGCACTGATGATAAAACATGAATGTGGTCTTAGCAAAGCCATGTGTGTTTGGACAACACCTCATTGTCTGTAGTGTGATGCCAGCTACTGCAGGGTTTGGTCACTTGGGATTCATTTTCTGACCACATAGATTCATAGTAAAGAAATGGTATCCAAATCAATAGGTTGGCAGGTTGTAGGCAGAAGATACATTATGACTGTTTAACATGGTAATTATTATCAAGTTATAACCGCTAGACCTGTAGTCACACTGTAATACTGAGGCCTTCATGGGCACAAATAGAAAAGGAATCAGGTTTATTGCTGGTCATGCTGTATCTGCTCACAGCTTGCCTTGTGTTCAGTCTTTAACTGTTCCTCTTGGCAGAAATCATGAGTGTGTGCACAACTTTCCTCTCCCCAAACCTTGAAACTGGAATAATTGTCAACCTGACTACAAAAAAAGTACATCTGCCATATGAAAGTAGCTTCAGCTATTCTGTGTCAAATGAGTAATTATGACATTAGACTCTGATGACACATAATATGAACTCTGAAAAGTATTTGAATATGGAGCATGTCAGGTTTGTGTGGTTTCTTTCAACTGTTGAGAAATTGCTTCTTTGTGCTTATTGATTTTTTTTTTTTCCAGAGAGTGCTGTGTTATTTGGTTCGAAATGTCACATGACAGATGCTCTCTTTGGTACATATAATCCATGCAATTATAACGTGAGCTTCTCCTATCAGTGGTGGTTAAAAGTCTATATGCCTTTATTCTCTTATAGCCTGTGATATTTTTTTAATTCAATTTAACTCACCCTTTTATTTTAAAACTTGAATTCGAATGGATTCCATTAACAGGTATTTTAAGGTGACCATTAAGACTAGGATGCTGCCAGCTTTCAGCTAAACATCGTCCCCAGCCCTTGAGCTCGAGGTGCAGTCTAATTTCGAGCCTGTTGCAGTGCAGGAAGGTAAACAGCTGTGGTAACGACACAGCACAGCCGACGAGTGATGGTTCTCAGGCAGGGGAAAGTGTGTTATTTTGCTGTCTGACTGGTCACCCTGATTGCAGTTCTACCTGGAGTGCATCTAACAGAACCACGCATGATAATTAAAGCTGCAGATTCATCACTGGTAGAGCCATCCCATTTAAGGCTCACTACAGCCAAGCTTAGGCCTGTCTTCATTCATTACAAAAAAAGCCGAATGAAGATGCATTCTACTGAAAAAGATTTCCTTTTAATTGGCACATACAAGTGAATACTAAAGCATCAAAATAATTAAAAGTCACCTTCTTTGCTGATGAAACTTAACTGGAGGGCCCTTCTTGGTCTGTGCCAGGCATTTGCCATCCTCAGACTGTGTGGTCATGCAGGCTCCTCTCAGCCCTGCAACCCATCTCAGGGTCTGTCGTGATGGCAGAGATTGGTAGGTTATTCATGTCTGCCCATTTCTTTCCCCAGAGTGACTAGAATGGTTGTAAGTACAGAGAAGAAGTGTGTTAAATATTCATCTAATTGAATTGAATAGAATATACAATCCTTAAGATTAATTGGAAGTTTTGAAGTCTTTAATGGTTCATTTTTTTCATAGCATATAATTTACTTGCTATTATCTAAGGTAGTGAATTATTTAAGTAAAAAGAAAGTTCTTTCCATGAGATGGATCTTACCAAGCCTTTGCTGCTTTCATTTGTATGCGATTAAAGGTTATATTAATTTAGTAACGCAGGTAAGGGGAGATGTGGCGGGCCGAGGTTTGCGGTGTGTGTTAATTAGGTTCCCATGTGTTGCCTGATATACTGCAGCCTGGGACGCAGCACTTGCTGAATGACCTGTGGTCCACAGGCCATGCATTAGTAACTTCACATTCCCAGGAATATGAATAGTAATGGTTGGCTATCAGTTTAAAGGACAGTGAATCAATTAACATGTAATATTGTCATGTACATTGATTTATAACCATGTACAAATAAATTGTTCTCTTTTAAGACATTAATTTTTCTATTTTAGTTTCCTCTTTTACTTTGACACTAAAATTGAATGGTATTGGGGTGATTTAAATTTTTTCATAACAGTTTCTGAGGTGTTGCCAAAAATGATGGTTATTTTTTAAAATTCAGGAGACTTCTGTGTATTGTTGAACAAGAACCAAATGTATACATATCTCAGTCTATTTATATTATAGTACCATTTCCCACTGTGGCCACCCACACCTTAAACTTGAAATGTTACTGATCTATTAAAATATAGAAGGGCATGAGAATATAAACAACATCTACCTACCCACCACCTAGTTTTATCAAATGTTACCATTTTGTCATACCTACTTTTGATTCTTTAAAAATCAGTAAAGAGACTTCTGATTTCAGCTCAGAGACAGAGAGAGTTGCGAAAATGTGCCTCCTACACTTACAAGAAAAAATCTGGACAGACTAGAAATGAACAGAGAACAAGTTTGCAGAGCAAACAGTCATTTCAGAATCTGGAGAGAGAGGAGGGCACTTTCTGAGACATAAGACTTTTGCTTACTCGAGACAGAAGCCACCAGGCGCCACAGAAGCAGGTAGAAAGATGAAGCTCAAGTTTTGACAGCTTGCTGGAGGCTGAGTGTAGGCTAACACCAGTGGGAAGCTCCTAGGGGCAGTGGTGGGTAGAAGGGAGTCTTACCCTTTCCTAGGCTTTCCCTGCCAGGAACCCCCCCTGGCTCTCACAGCAAAGCCTGGGGGAAATCCAGAGAAAACTCACCGTGTGGTCTGGGGGTACTGTCTCAGGAACCACTGAGAAATCTGCTTAGATCCTTGTCCCTTAAGGAACAAAAGGTTTCCTCTGTGGGGGGAAGGACGTGGTCTGAGGGCACCAGTGAAATACTATTGCAGCTGGAGGCAGGAATTCCACTCAGTCCCAGCCCCTACCTCGCCTAAAGCAAAGTCTTTGCATGGAAAAGGGCCTCAAGGCTGTGGACTGAAGATACTGGAGACACCCCCTGCAGCTGAGGAAACGGGTGAGCGAGGGGCAGAAGCACTTTGAAGGTGAACCCCCAACCCTCAGACACAGGCCCCCTGTGCATTCCAAAGACTGAGGATCAGAATATTCGAGAACCCATTCTCCCCGAGCATGCTAAGAAGCCTCCAGGAGTAACAGCAGTGGATTTCAACAGGAAGAGCTACGAGACAGGTTCTCTCTGGGGAACAGTAGAAAGGGAGCCCCAAAAGTCGAGGGTGTGAGGGGGCAAAAATGATCACCAGAGGAATTTCTAAGTTTCTAATGTCCTTGGGACCAATACACAGCAACATAGCCCAACTATTGACTAAATTAGCATAAATCCCTCAGTAAGGGCTCATTTATCTCAGTAGCTACTGCTGCTGCTGCTAAGTCACTTCAGTCGTGTCCGACTCTGTGTGACCCCATAGAAGGCAGCCCACCAGGCTCCCCCATCCCTGGGATTCTCCAGGCAAGAGCAGTGGAGTGGGTTGCCATTTCCTTCTCCAATGCATGAAAGTGAAAAGTGAAAGTGAAGTTGCTCAGTCATGTCTGACTCTTCACGACCCCATGGACTGCAGCCTACCAGGCTCCTCCCATGGGATTTTCCAGGCAAGCGTGCTGGAGTGGGGTGCCAGTGCCTTCTCTGCAGTAGCTACTACCCTGTACAAAATGTCTGGCTTTCAATCCAAAAAATACAAGGCATGCCAGAAGGCCACAAAATGCAGTCTGAAGAGGCAAAGCCATCATCAGAACCAGATGCAGATATGACAGAGTGTTGAAACTGTCAAACACATAGGTTACCTAGGTCTGTCCACTGAGTGCCCTTCATGTGCCAGGTGCCAGTATGGGAATGCACTTCACAAGGTCTTTGCCTTAATATAAATACAGGAGGGGGAAAGGATCGAGTGACTGGTGGAGTGTGTGAGCTGTTTCTGTTTCATCCAGAGTCATCAGAGAAGGCCTCAGGAGCAAGGTGACATCGTAGCTCACACCTGAGTGGTGAGGAGGCTCTCTGTGACTAAGGGCCATCTGAATAGAGAATAGCAAGTGCAAAGGCCCTGAGCCATGAACAACCTTGGATCCCCTCAGGTTCAGAAGGTCATAGCACTATGGGGATGTTGCTGATGAGAGTGACCCTTGCAGCTGTCACTGTCAAGGCTAACCCAGAGAGGAAGTAGTATGTGGGTTTCTTCCTGCTCTCATTCTTCTGTTTTTTAAACACAGGCAGGAATTACTCCTCTCTCCCTGCATTTTGAGGGACAGTGAGAGTTTATTATTTGATAAATAATAAACATTTTTAATAGCCACTTCAGGACCTGACATAGAGGGAAAAGTAACGTGAATTTGCTGTTGTGAGCAGAAGTCTTATTCTTGGGAGTGTTACTACTCTTCATAATTGTAGAGAATATACATAAATTCAGCTAATCCTCACCCCTAGACCCCCATCTGAAATAGTGATTATTCCTCATATTACAAACAGGAAAATTGAAACCAGAGAGGTTATCTGACTTGGTGAAGACTGTAGCTCTTTTAAAGGTCAGCCTTGGTGTCTGAACACCAGTAGCCCTTCTTCGAATGATTGCCTTGTAAGAACTAACTGGAAGGATGGGTATTCTTAAAATGAGCCTCTGGTGAAAAAAAAATCGTTTAATTCTTATGGTAACTCAGTTTATGGTAGAGTGTTGGCTAGTGAAATTGCCCAGGGAAATGGATTTAATAAATACACTGAATAATCTATCATTTGCTCATTTGTCATGAGTGCTTAAATCAGATGAAGATTGGTAGTTTAAATAGTTTCAACATCCCAAGTCCCTCTGCTGTCTTATTACTGCATGTATTACAATGTAACATTGATACTCTGAAGACAATATTGCCTGGTAGTTGCCTACCCTCGGCATTCTGGAAATCAGCATTTGTGATCACAATAACTGTATGTCACTGGTACCAGTCTACTGTTTTATAGAGTGCATTTTTCACCTGGCATGCATTGGGTCCGTGTAGAGCTCTTTAATACTCAGAAACTTGGCTGGTCCTGCTGGTGTGCTGGGGTAGAAGTTGAATGTGGCTGGTAGCTTTTAAACATGCGCAGTACCATGAGTGTTGATGCTGCCAGCATGAGTGGAAAAAAGTGTTAAATACTTTTCATAATTTTTTCTATAATAATGCTTCTTTGTTAAGAATAAATGTCATAATATAAATAAACCATATCAAGTACACAATTTGAGAAGAACTTTATATATTCATTGATTTCTGGTTCATTTATTTATTTATTTTTGCCATTGCCATTAGAGAAAAGAAACAAAAAATCTTTTCCACAGGCACATTTCTTGACAGAAGCAAAAGTTTGCTCATGTTAAGAAATGAAATATTCATTGAAGGGAATGTAGTCTGGGTGTAATAATTGAGTGCCTCTTGTGTACATAGCTCTCTCATCTACACCATTCATGGTACTGTATTGTCGTTGTTGTCCAGTCACTAAGTCATGTCTGACTCTCGACCCCATGGACTGTAACCCACAGGCTCCTCTGTCCATGAAATTTCCCAGGCAAGAATACTGGAGTGGGTTGCCATTTCCTTCTCTAGGAGATCTTCCTGATCCAATGATTGAACCCATGTCTCCTACATTGGCAGGTGGATTCTTTACCACTGAGCCATGAGAAAAGCCCCATGGTATTACATTCTGGGTAGGAAAAACGGTGAATTCTTATACAACATTTTCCATGGACCAGAGAGGTTAAATAATTTGCCCAGGGGAGAGCAGATAGTCAGTCAGAGCTGAATTTGAACCTGTGGGTGGTTTCACTTGAATCCGTGCTGTCTCACTCCTAATTGTACTATGATACAGGGGTACAGGATTGTCAGTGTGGCTTTGCCTACATTAAAACAACAACACAGATCTTAAGTAGCACGAGGGATACCCTGATTTGCTGGGTTCTAAAAACCTGCTAGAAATCTTTGCTGAGCTGGGTGTTGGGCTACTGAGAGATTGTGTGTGTGTGTGTGTGTGTGTGTGTGTGTGTGTGTGTGTATGTGTGTGTGTGTGTGTTTTAATACATAGCCACATTTGCTTGGAACCACGACTTCCTGTGAATGCCTTATGAAGTTGTTTGAGCAAGAGAAATAACCATATGAATTTTTAAAAAGTTTCTTGAAGTATATTGATTTTTAAAAATGGATGCAATTAGTAGTTCTCATGAATCCTAAGAATGATTTATCTTGGCATGCATTGGGTCCGTGTAGAGCTCTTTAATACTCAGAAACTTTGCCGGTCCTGCTGGTGTGCTGGGGTAGGAGTTGAATGTGGCTGATAGCTTTTAAACATGCGCAGTACCACGAGTGTTGATGTTGCCAGCATGAGTGGAAAAATGTATTGCTTTAATTGAACAAACAGGCGATGTTTAGTCTTTTGACTCCCTTTACATTTAATCTGACTGCTCATAGTTTCTGGGAGGGAGGGAGGGAGGGAGGGAGGGAGGGAGGGAGGAGGATTTGGCCCTGTTGTTCATCAGTAAGATCCTGACAAACTGGGATATGGATTCTGAGGTCTGATGGTGACCTCCTGCTACTGCTTCTTCCGCTTGCAAAGGGAAAACAAAACACGACCTAGGAGATGGTGTAGCCTGAGTTTCTCACACTCTGTCATGCCTCCCGGCCTTCGTGATCTGTCCTTTCCCATCTTGTGAAAGTGCAAGTTCGGGCTCAGGGAGTCTTGGCCAGGTGGGTGGGGAAAGGCTGAGGTTGATGCTTCTTTTAGTAGCCAGAGTGTAACTGGCCCTTTTCACCCAGCCCTCTATTGGGGGGCTGTCTTGGCTCCCTGAGTCACTTGGAGAAGTTTGAATACTATGGATTTCCAGACCCCACACCAACTAATTGGATTAGAGACACTGGGGCTGAGGCCAGCCAGGTATTTAGGGAGAAAAAAGCTACTGAAGTGATTTCATGATAAATCTGCCACCTTTGGTTTTATTGTGAGGGGGAGAAGGGGGATAGTGACAGCTTTGAAAACTTCACTGTTGGAATCAAATTGAGATGTTTAAAGACAAACTTCCTGACATCCTAAGAGCTTCCTGTTTGATCTAAACTGTGTGAGAAATCTTAGCATTCCCCCCAACACACAAGGGAATTGACCACTTCTTTAAGATTGTGCGCAGACTGCTTTAAATCAGGGCGCATAGAGAAAAAAGCAGAGTACTTAATGGTTAGTTTGCTGATCTGTTTAGCATTAGATAATGTCTGTGAGGGCTTGTGGAGTGCATCCAGGGAAGCTGGGGCCCAAATATGGAAAAGAGGAGTCATGATTATGAGGTAGGACTTACAGTTACCATCGCGAATATTTGAAGTGTTGTTTCAGCTCTTTCCTCTACTCCTGGGTTGGAGTTGCATTTCTGGGACGTTTGGAGAGCCGGGACAAGCAGGAGGGCTGGGCCATGTCTTTCTTGTGATGAAGCATCCACTCCATGGTGGGTTTCTGTGGGTCTTTCCTTTCACAGAGTGACTTTGTTTTGTTTTGATCATTGAGACTCTCCAGGAACTGGCTTTTTAACGTTCTTAAGTTTTGCTATTAATCTTTTCCCCTGAGATCCTGCCGGCAGATAAGACATTTGGTGGAAATGATCTTGCCAGCATTCCTCCATTTATTGGGTCCCTTTAAAAATGTGCAGTCTTGCTTTATTTTATTTTATTTTATTTTTTTACTTTATTTTACTTTATAATACTGTATTGGTTTTGCCATACATTGACATGAAATCAAGTGTTTCCCATTCTAGTTGCATTTGTGACTTTTGGTACCCCAGCTCTTTACCTTGTGTAAGGATTAAAGAAAACAAGGACAACTCCGTCATCAGGGGGGAAAAATGGATTCCCACTCTTCCTTTTCTGAAAGCTTAGACATGGTGAGAGACACGATGTGCATTGTCACCATTACCTTCTGCGTCAGGGAGCGTTTGAGCCGAGAAGCCGACGTGCTCAGTGTGGTTGCAGATGAGGGGTTCCTCACACGGCGTGTGCATGTTGGAGGGGCCTGTGTCTCTTGCTGGACCTGAGATCACTCTAGGCAAGTGGGTGTGGATGAGAGCCAGGACACTCGGGACCTCACTGGCTCACCCACCCCCAATGTCAATGACACAAGTGACCTATAGGAGAAGCTGGTGTCCTCCCCCAAAGAGAAAGAGCAGACCAGTTCAGTGGGTGTCTGCTGAGTGTCTGTTATGTCTGGAGTGCTCTTTTCGGTCCTAGAGTCTAGCCTGAAGAGACAGACCCCAAAACATACTTTTTCAACCCACCATGGCAAGCACATAGTATGCTCAGGGAGCCCAAAGGGATGGGACCTGAGAGCCAGTGTAGGATAAGCAGGATGAGATTAGTGAAGAGGATAGCTGGAGCTAGAGTGAGCAAGAAAGTGGGTGTAGTGTGCTCAGAGGCTGTGGGGAGACAGTTGGATGAGTTTCTGAAAGCGAGCCTTGCCAGCAAGTGAAGTGGGAAGTGGGGAAAGTGAGGCTGGCAGGTGACGGGGACGTCGCATCCCTTTGTAAGGCACTTGGATTCTGCAACGAATTGGGACGCACTGAAGGAAGGATTTTAAGCAGGGACATGTTCCGTCAGCTGTGGATGAAGGTAAAGGCTAAAGGCCCTTCATCCTGGGACTTCTGAATGAGCATCTGTTCCCATGTAGCTTTTTTTTTTTTTTAACAGCTCTATTGAGATCTAATTTACATACTGTAAAATTCACCCATTAGAAGTGTTCTATTCAGTGGTTTTTAGTATATTTACAGAATTGTTTAACCATCACCATAGTCTAATTTTTGAACTTGTCTATCACCCCCACCAAAGAAACCTTGTGCCCTTTGTAGTCACTTCCATTTCCATGCCCAGCCCTAGGCAACCACTCATCTTTGTAACTTCTCCGTTTTCTTGAACATTAAGGGGGATGTTTTCTGTGAGTGTTTTATTAACTTTAAAGGAGTCTCTTTTGCCAACTTACAAACTGTTGCTCTTGGCTCCCCTGACTGTTCTTGTCAGCAGTGCTTTAGCTCATCACCCAAGGCAGTGTGATCAGCTGCTAAAAGTGACATCAGAGACCTATGTTCTTACTGTCTCTCTTCCACTGTATGCGTCTGGCAGTAGCTTCACCCAAGGACTGGTTTCTCTGTGGTCATCAGGCCGTTGTAGGATGACAGGCTTTGGCTATGGGGCCCTCTGCTTCCTTGTTCATAGCTGGTTATGTAGGAGGAGTCCTTTCCTGCAGCCTGACTGGGTGAGCTTACTTCCTGTTGCTCACCCTGAACCAGTGATTGGGTTGCAATTAATAAGGCTGCCTCTCTGAAGCTGGGAATGGGCTCTGGCGGGGGTGGGGGGAGGGGGGTGGAGAATAGGTGGACACCTGTAACTAAGAGTGGTACCCGAGCATTTTTGAAGCTGACCCTAGCTTTCTGTCTCTGAAAAGTGTCATCAGTTCAGCTCTCACTAATTCAGGAGTTCATCATAGTTTGATCAGGGAGTGCTCTGAAGTTTACCTTTGGATGATGTCATGGTGTGGGCAGTAAGGGGGATGGTGGTAACATTAACTTATGTGGGATATTAATGATTTAAGTCTCTTTAAAAAACCTGTTTGCTTTAGGATAGAACTGTTTAAATATGTCACTAGTAATAAATAATAGAAAATCATTCTTATCTAGTTATTAAGTTAGCCCCTTGGAATCTCTCCTGGAGGAGAAAATAAAATAAAATCCTGTCCTGAATATGTCAGTGTTCAAGTTACCATATGAACTTGGAATTAACAAAAATTGACTTTCTTTCAAGTATAATCCATGCTTAACTAAGCCAAATAGACATTCTGCCAGTTATTTGGACTTTATTAAATTTGCTTTATATGTAGTAAAAAATCAGGGTAGGCCTGTGCTTTGCACAGTCATTTATTTGATTATGAGCTACATTTTCAAGTCTATTGTGAAGTGAGGTTTGTCCCCATGTAAGTACTGAGTGTTTGCTGGTGCAGCTCTTAATGGTGAGAACGGATGTTGAAGAAAGCAAACACCATATGCCCTTTGTTCCCCATGCATGTCCCCTCCTGGAGGCTGGGTGGAGTGTTTCAGCTGTCTTGAATAATCTCCATTTTGCTGTGACTGCAGACTTTGTGGTTCTCCAGCTCTCCTCTCCTATGTTAGTTACAACTTCTTCCTAATTAGGTAGCTCTTCTTCCTCTTTCACCCCCGGGGTCATAAAGGTTCCACACTCTCAAGTGCCAGAGACTGGATTAATTTGGAAAAAGTGTATTTCACTCGATTTGTGACAGAAATAAGCTCAGAGAGAGAGGAAAAAAAAAAAACCAGCCAGTGTGAATGTGTAGTGGGAGGGGCGGGCAGGCGGGCGGGCTGGGTACGGGACAGGATGCTTAGAATAATTCTGCTGCCAAGTGAATCAGAGAGACTCGTAGTTCTCGCCGAGCACAGCACACACTCCTGCCCAGAGTTCAGACACAGTCAGCCCACACTCACCATTTCATACCCCACAGTATGGAGCTTTCCGCAGCCAAAGCCCCGAGCGCTGCTGCCGATGCGTCTGAGATTGTAAGTAGGCCATACATCTGTTTCAGTTGTTATTCCGTCTGCATCTTTTGTAGCCTGTTGCCCGACTACTCTGTAGACTGGGAGGGAGGCATGATGGGGAATTCGGTCCTGGCTCAGTCCTTCCACGATGGTGAGCAACACCGCTTTTCATTTGGACCCAGGCGTTTGAGTTTTCTTGTTTGTGGAGAAAGGGAATTTCTTCCCCAAGCCCTCCTCTGTGACAGAAGTGACTCTCGGCTGATGGCAGCATCCATAAAGATTTCGAACAGCCCTGTCATCTGGTGGGGTGGCTCTTTCCTTCTCCTGACCACTATCAATGAGTTTTTTCCAGGGAACACGGCATACAAGACAACCCCAGCCAGCCAAGCCCACTCGCGACCCCCCACGCCTGCAGGTGGCCCTTTCACGGGTGAAGTGTCCCTGGAAAGGGTTGGGAGCAGGTAACATTTCTAAGGTAGTTGGCAGAGTTGGGAGGCTGGGATGAAGGCAGCTGTGGAGTCCAGCTTTCCTATAGTGGGAAGAAACGATGGGACAGGAGAGGGGGGAGCAAAATGGGGGAAATAGGACAGAAAGAGCAGGGTCTTTTCAGACCGCCAACCTGTTCCTCAGTGCCAACTCAGGTGGCACACGAGGCTCAAGTCCTCACTCAGCTAACTGTAGCCTGGGGCCACTCACAGAAACCTCTTTGAAGTTGTACTTTTCTCATTTGAAAGTTGTGATCGTTGCACTTCATGGAAATGCTGGGGTATTTGGAGTGATGATCGTGAAAGCGCTTGGCACTTGGTAGGCCTTCCCTAACCATGTGTTTTGCCCTCCTAACCCCATCTCCTTCCTTAACGGGGTATTAGACCACTGACCCAAGGAGTGTGCTGGACTATGAAATGCCGCCTGTGTTGCTGTCCCCAGCTTGTTTGGCGGCAGTCATGGTGGCCGTTGAGTTCTCGCGGTTGGTGTCATAGGCTTATCTTACTCGGCCATTTGGCCTGGTTACCCTTTTATTCACGGGCACATGACTCCCCAGAAAAAAGAGGTCTTGGGGAGAAGTTGTGAGTGGGTCATGCCCATGTGCCACAGACCTGTTTGTGTTACAGACCATGGAGCCTGGGGACCCAAGTGTCGTGAGTCCTAGAGAAAAAGTGACCACTCAGAAGAGTCATTTCTTGTTCAGTTTTGAGTTTCTGAGTTATGAATGCCTGTATTCAGCTGGAACAAGGGAGAAGATAAAGAAAAGATAGAGCTTGAAGAACACTGCTCAGCAATTCATCTAATTTTGGATTCAGAAGTAGGTGTAGAGCACCGTCGTGTTGACTTGCCACCAGTTGTTTCAGTCAACCTGTTTATGGATTTAGGCAACCTCCATGTGCATGGATCAATGCTCACTTACCTTTGCACCATCGTGTGTGTTAGCTTGTTGATGGGACTTTCTAGAGCCTGTCTTGTTAATTAGTTTTATTCTACGTTTTATATTTGCTGACTGTGAGCTAACTGCTAGTAATAGTGTTCCCTTGTCAGTTACAAGTTCTCCCACCCCTTTCTCTCCATTGAATTCCATGTATTTTATCTCACATGTAGACTAAAATTCTTTGTCTCTAGCTGGCAAGACTCCTCAATAACTGTATCTGTGAGCTCTGAGACAGTGGTAATTTTGTTATTGATTTTGGAGACATCATATCATAATCTGCACACTTTGTTTTGTGTGCAATGATTTAAGAGGGCGCCTTTCCCCTTAACCATCATCAAAATCATGTGTCACAGTGTACCAACTTTCAGTAGCTCTCTCTTGCTCTTCACTGGACTCTGTCATCTTGCCCATGGCTGGCTGTGCCTTGTGTGGTCTGGCACGTGCCTGCCTCTCCAGTCTCATCATGGTCACCCTCCCACTTGGCCACTTCCTTCTCCCCTGGGCCCTGGCCACCCCCGCTCCTCCTGAGCGCTTTTCCTGCTGCTGGTCTCAGGCACTTGGGGTGCCGTCGCTGGGGAGCACCCTTCTCTGGCTGTTGCTTGGCTGCCTCTTGCTCCACTTTCAGGTGTTAACTCAGAGAAGCCCTCCTGGGCCGTCTTATCTAATGGGACTTCCTCCATCTTAGGTTTCCTTTCTCCTTTCCTGTCACATCGCCGTATCTATTTCTTGCAGAGTGCTTACATCACAGCCTGTAAATCTCTTGTTGCCTCATTGATTTTCTTGGCACTTGCTACCTCCTCCATTGGAATTTCAGCCCTGGTGCAGGCAGAGGTCTTGTCTGTCTTATTCCACTGTATCCCCAAGCCCTAACTCCATTCTGGACACTTAGTAGATGCTCAACAAATATTTGTTAAATAGATAGAGGCTTTGGATGAGGGCTACAGTGGATGCCTTTTAAGCAGTGTGTTTCTACAACCTGATAAAGTTAGTTCCCGCTTTTCTGTGCTGGACCCTCCCATGTGCCTCCGTCATTGCTCTGGTACTTTGGGAGCACTCCAGACCCTAGGACCCTGTTTCCCTCTCCTGGCAAGCCCATGGCTGCTATCTGGAGTTGCCCTCTAACTGTTGTAAGCATCACTTTTGTTCTCAAAATGAAAACCACCTGTCTCCAAAGTGATTTGCTTAAAACAAATGCTTATTTCTTTACCAAGGCCTTCCTCCCCTTCTGCCTTTCATCACCTCCTGCCAAGAATAATGGGAAAACCCTCTTATCTTGGAAAGTGGTTTTTTCCTCTGCTCAGAATCCACAGCTGGATGATTTATCACCCAGTGTGCTGGGCAGTAGCTTCCCTGCTCTGCCACTCTCAGACATCAGAGGCCTGAAGGGGGTCCCATGATGGGGGCTCAGCCTGGATACTGCCCATCTTTGTATATTTCCTTCAAGCGTCCTTCCTACAGATAAGGAACCTAGCCCAGGGCACCAAGCAAATGGTGGCAGGATTGGAGACAGTGTCTTAAGTTCCCTGTGGTGGACTGTCAGCCAGATCACTGATCCTTTACACCAACTCCAGGAGGTAAATAATATTACCCTCCATTTTTAGAAATGGTAAGATAGAGGCTCACAGAGGTTATGTAGATTGTAACCAGCCAGGATCAGAACCCAGGCCTCCTGGCTTCCAAATTCTATTGTCAGTGTACTCAGTGTTTCTTAGGCTTTTTTCCTACTGTGTCCTGCAGTTTTTTAAAAAGTCTGACAACCTAGTCTACGTGTGCACATATAGTACACATGTGCATATACAGACACATACGTAGAGTTGCAAAACATCTCCTGAAGCAATAGTTGCCTTCATTGTGTATGATGTGCTCTTTTATTCTGTATTCTTTTTAAAGAATGCTGGTCAGGTTATAGCAGGATTCCATTCTTTTTTTCAAGCTGAATAATTTTTCATTGTTTTTATATGCCGTGGTGTCTGTATCCATTCATCCATAACTGGACAGTGAAGTTGTTGCGATATCTTTGTTGCCATGGGCTGGTGGGAGACGGCTGTGGGGAGCTGCTGTGCAGTGGGTATGAAGTTCCAGTTATGCAAGATGTATGTATTGTAAAGTTCCGCTGTACAGCAATACTGTGTTGTGTATTGTAAAGTTCCGCTGTACAGCAATACTGTGTAGTGCACTTAATTTTTAAGAAGGTAGTTCAAGTGCTCTTACCACCCCATGCCCACACACACAATATTGGTGAGGACCTTCTAAACTGATTGCATGGCCCACTAATTGACAGCAGTCTCAAGTGTGGAAACTGGCGAACACTAGTGTAGGTCATGTGTAATATATGCTTACTTTACATAGAGGTTTACGCGATGTAAGCTACTTTCTAAAATGACTGTGAAGTATAGCATAAGAACACATATAAAATGCACATAAGAGTAAGCTGTTTGAAGTTTTGGAAACTGAACATATCTGTGTAACCATCAGATCAAAACACACACCGCTGATTTAAGCTTCTTTGATTCAAGACAGGCAGACGTGGAGTACAACAAGAAACAGATAGGCCCACAATTTGTTCTGAATTATGCACATCCAGCTTACTTGATGGAATTTCTCTTTTTAGATCCATATTTTGTGTTTCTAGTGACGGAACCAGACTTGTATTTTAGATCTAACAGCCACCCAAGAAATGGAACAAGGTTTCTGTAGGGATCGTCAGAAATGGGCAGAAAAGGAGGCTGGCTGAACATGGGCCTGGCAAAATATGAATGAGGAAGAGGAGGGAAGGGCAGGACCTCACAGTGGGATATGGAAACATTCAAGTGTGAGGATTTATGGTGATTATAATTTAGACCAATTTTACTGAAATTGGCGATGGGAAGGAGGGTGTGAAGGAAGGAAGGAAGGGAACTTGTGATTAGAGTCCCAGGCCCTTAGAAGCCAGTGAACTTTTCTGTGAAATAAGGAACCTCTACCTCTCATGGTGAGTGTTGACTTTTAGAGAAAATTGTTTTAGCACACTGAAGCAAACTGCTTATTTCTTAGTGAAAGACATAAATGCATCTCAGTGCAAAAGCAAGCTAGAGTTAACACAGCTTTTCAGCTTTCATAATAAATGTGTTCTGCAAGCTGTCTAGGTGGACAAATTGTACACAGCTCTCTGTAATGGGATGTTTGTAGAAATGAAACAGAGCAAATACTTTACTGAGCTTTTAAACATTACATGCTCTTACAAAATTGTATTAATCAACACCCTTGGTGAAATGCAGTGATAGCAAATTTTGTCAAACTGTGCAACCGTTTCCTTGAATCAGGGTTTTTGGAATAATAATAAAGTCCTTTAGCTTTGTGGATTAGATAAGCTCTTACTCATTGTTCATGCTTGTGAAAGAGACTTGGAACTTTTATACATTTGGTATGTGTTTCCTGGCATTCTTGACCTGTGGTGCTCACCGTGGGTTTGTGCTTAATTCTGCAAGTGTTGTGACTGTGTTTGTGCAAAAAAAGTCCTGGGGCTGTAACACACACACACACACTGTGGCACAGAGGAGGCGCCCTGCTGGGGACAGGGAGTGGCTGTGTCTGACTTATTCTTTGCTTGGAGCGGAGTGTCAAGCCAGGGCACTAAGTACTTGCTAGATGAATGAAGGGAGAAAGGGAAAAAAAAATCATAGGTAGCATTTACTAGTGTATACTGTGTGCTTTGCCTCTTTTAGCTGATCTAATCATTAGAACCAGCCTTTGGGGGTGGGCACTGTGAATATCCTTATCTTTAGAGTGACTTCATGTCCCTGTTTGCAGGAGGACTGTCCTGGTATCTGCCTGTTGTCCTGGCATTGACATCAGTAGCATCCTTTTCACTCCAAAATGTCTTGGTTCAGATGATAAATTCTTTCACTCTAAAATTTTCTGGTTTGGATAGACAGAGGAGGAAACTAAGGCACAGAGAAACCGCATCACTTTCCATGATCACCAGGCAGTTGGCGGTAGTGCTGGGTTTCTTCCTAGAAGTCTGACTCCAGATCTTGTTGCTTGACCATCAAGTTCTGCTGCTTCACACCTTAGGCCAAGGAACATGTAGTATAAAAACAACGTTCTTGATGGTTCAAATCACCACTGTGACATGTGACTCAGGGTAGGGAAGAGTGTGCTGGGCGAAGACCCATTGCAATCCTCTGTGTGCATTCACCGATAAATGTAGACAATGAGTAGCTCAGGGTGATCATACTGTTCCTGTGTGTGTGGTGCTTCGTCATTTACAGAACCCTTTCTCCTCCAGTATTGTGTTGAAACTTCTTGTACGCTCTGGGGCGTGGGTGGTGGTATTTCCATTTTAGGAAGAAGGATGAAAGATCAGCAGGCTGCTGTGGTCACCTGCCTGAGGTTTTACAGCCAGAAAAGGAGCTGATCCAGGATTCAACTCCGATATTCTGCCTCCATCAGCAGTGCATTTTCCATATGCCAAGCCATGCCTTATGCAGCTATTTGATGGTGCTGCCTTTAAAAATCTTTTTAAATTGAAGTACAGTTGATTTACAGTGTTGTGCTAGTCTCTGCTATACAGCACAGTGACTCAATTATACACATATAGACATTCTTTTTAAAAATATTTTTTCCATTATGTTTTATCACAGGATATTGAATATAGCTCCATGGGCTGTACAGTAGGCCCTTGTTTATCCATCCTGTAAATAATAGTTTACATTTCAAGGGTGCTGTTTTGGAGCATAAGCATGTCACCTGAGGATTCATTAACCCCAACACACAGGACTTCTCAACTTTGACACTGTTGACATTTTGGGCTATTTCAAGGCTATTGTGAGGCTGCCCCGTGCAGTGTGGTATGTTTAGCATCTCTGACCTCTCCACTAGATGCCAATAGCACACAGCTCCTTTCCTCACCTAGTTGTGGCGATGAAAACTGTCTTCAGGCACTGGCAACATATACCGTGGGACACAGTTGCCCCTGGTTAGACCTGTCTCTCCCTCTCCCTCTAGTTTCTGAAGTATCAGAAAAACTACTGAAAGCCCCACAAAGGGACAGAAGAAGAGGACAAGCTTCACATTTCATGTGGGAATTTTCTTCCACAGAAGAACACTGGGTTCTTATCCCAAGGAAGGAAAAGATAGCCAGCATTTTCGAAATCACACAACAGTTTTTTTTAAATAAAAAAGTTAGAATAGAGATGAATTGAAATATGCACATTAAAATCTCCTGTAATCCAACTGCCCAGAGATAACAATAATTTATAGTATGTTCTTGCTCCTAACTTTTTCCAACATATGTATAATTATGTGCACCATTTTCCAAATAGGGCTGTGCTACAAATGCTGTTAAAATCAGCTTTTAAAAAAAATCTTAAATGTGCCACCAACATCTTTCTGTATCTATGCTGTTGAACTGCAGAGCATTTCATTGTATGGCTATGGTATAATTTATTCACTCAGCTTCCTGTTGTGAACATTTGTTTCATTTCCAATTTTGCTTTTGCTATTACCTGCAAAGCTCTGATGAGGATTCATGTGTGTGCATCTAAGCCCTTCACAGCTCTTTTTCCTTGTAGAAATAAAGAAATTTTAGCCCTAATGAACAAGATACCCAATTCATAATGTGCTGAATTGTATTTTGATTATATTACATACTTTTGCCCCTTAAAATTATGAAAAGTGCACTGATAAAATTTTAATTATGCACTCAACTTGCAGAATGCAATGTGGAAAGTTCTTTGGTTTTCTGATTAAATGATGACTAATAAGACACCATTTAGATTTCATGCCTGCTTCATGAAAACCACTGTTAACTGTATCAGGGTACTTCCTGAGTAGGAATTACAGCCCACTGACAATCAGTAAGTCTTCTTTAAGACTCTGTTCACTGCTGAGAGCAATTTAGGGCTAAGTTCTCATGAATTCTCACTGCTCATATATTTTTCTTATATGTGTTTAAAATGGGGAAAAAAACACCCCACCTCATGGTTGAAGCACAACAGAAGAGCTTAAGTAGATTTCCCTACTTTACTTCCTCTTGTTTTTCTTTAATTCTCTAGAATTTTATTGCAACTACAAACAATAAAAACACAATTTTTAAAAAACCCCACAAACTAGACAGTATGCAAGGTCTGATCCAGTTGGCTTTTTTTCAATTAATGATTCTTGCTATATCTGCTCCTTATTCTATATAATTGGTGCCCTATTTGGGATTGTTTCTGGTCTTTCTGTTTTTTCCTGCAACAAAGCACCCTATGTGAGTCCACCCATAGGATAAATGCCTTAGAGTGGAGTTGTTGGGTTAAGTCTCTCCTTAGGATTTTCACAGATACTGCTAAATTTCCCTTCCACCAATTGTATTGCCCTTCCACCTATATATATAGGGGGGCTTTCCTGGTGGCTCAGATGGTAAAGGTTGGGAAGAGCCCCTGGTGGAGGAAATGGCTACCTACTCCAGCATTCTTGCCTGGAGAATTCCACGGACAGAGGAGCTTGTCAGACTAAATTCATGGGATCGCAAAGAGTTGGACATGACTGAGTGACTGACACTTTCACTTTCGTGTGTGTGTGTGTATGTGTATCTCCTGACTTGCTTCCATCGTGTATTTTTTTCTGCCTGGCATAACTATGGATTAATAAACTAGGGACACAATAGTTGACCTTCATCTATGGGAAGGGCCACAATCTAGATTAGGAGGAGACCTCAGTCTCCCTTGGGATTGGTTTTCGGCCTTGGAAGCACTTGCTGTGCTGTACTCAGTCATGCCTGGCTCTTTGTGACCCCGTGGACTGTAGCCTGCCAGTCTCCTCTGTCCGTGGGATTCTCCAGGCAAGAATGCTAGAGTGGGTTGCCACGCCCTCCTTCAGAGGATCTTCCTGACCCAGGGATCCACGTCTCCTGCATTGCAGGTGAATTCTTTACCCACTGAGCCACTGAGGAGGCCTCGGGACACCTGGGGGGATATGTATTTACTGGTTTTCTTCTGGGATTGGCCTGGAACTGGCTTTTTCTCCTGTCAAGTATGGAATAAGAAGTATACGTGTAAAGTTGGGTGACGATACCCAGGTAGACAATTTTCTGGTGATGTTTGATGACATGTCTCAATTAGAATTGAGGTGGTTAGAAATGGACATTTGTTAATAAAAAGGTGACAACATTTATTTCTCATTGGGTCTCTGAAATAGAAGGGCCTACCATTTAGTGTTTGGTACAGTGTACCAAATGTAACATGTCAATATAATAAATATAAATGTAATATGATACAATCATTTTATAATCATTTTCACTCCCCTTACGTTTTAGGTGAAGTCTTTTCTGATGTTTTTTCCTTCTCTGTCTTTGTCTACTCATTGGGGATAATTTTTTGTACTGTCCTTTTAAAAAACTGATAATCATAATAAGTACTACATTTTGGGTCTTTTGTCGTTTTATTATCTGTGACCAGCTTTGCCTCCCTAATCAAATGTTCACCATCCCTTGCTTTCTAGTCCTCAGAATCCTAGCACGGTCTTTGGGACATATGTGTTTGGGTTGGCTGCTCACTTCAGAACTTTCCTTATTTTATGGGGCCTCTGGGCTTGATGAAGGAGAACCATCCCTGGAAGTCTCCGTTTTTTTGGCCCCCAGAACTGTGCTCAGTAAGGTCTCTGTCGCCTCACTCTTCAGGGCCTTGCTTTCCTGCCCGGGGGAAGGCACAGCAAGGTGCCATCATTTTATTGATGTTGTGTTTGAAGCCGTGGAGGCCGGCTGACATTTGAAGATGGTTCCGTGAACCCTGGTGGGCGCAGCAGCTGCCATGGCTCTGGGTAACAACGTGAGGGGCCTGTGTTTTCTGAGAAGTCTGGGGGGTTTCTGATGGGCACTTCAAATGTTCACTCACTGCAGTCTTGACCAGAAGTTTTTGAGTTGGCCTGGGTGAGCCACCCTGAGGCTGAGATACAGAGAGGTAAGCAGGGCTGAGGGAACCAACTTCTCCTGTCAGTGAGCCTGAAATTGGGGCAACTCTTGGTTGGAACTCCCTTGTCCAGCACTCCAGCTAATGTTAGGAGATTGCCTAGGTACTTGGGGCCCCTGCCCTGATGGTGGAAGCTGGCGTCTGTTTGGGTTTGGCCTCCAGCAGGGCTCCTTAGGGGGCGAAGGGGCTCTCCCCTGCCTTCTCTTCTGCCCTCCAGGGCTCACACCCAGCCTGCTGACACGGCTCTCACGGGAGCTTCCAGAGGCATGGCTGGCTTTGACCTCAGCAGGAAGCCTTAGAAAAGAGCTTTATTTTTCTTATTGTTCAAGTAATATATTTTCTTTTAGAGCTAATAAAGAAGACTTTTAGGGGCAGGCAGTGTGATCCAAGGAAAATGGCCTTTGGCACCAAATGGTTCTGGGGTGGACTGTGAGCTCTGCAGCTTTCTCCTTAAGGGGCTGTTATGAGCTGAATTGTGTGCCACCACCCTCAAATTTTAATGCTGAAGCCCTAACTTCCGGTTCCTTAGAATGTGATGATGTTTGAAGACAGGGCCTTTTAAAGGGGTAATTGAGTAAAAATGAGGCCAAACTGATTGCTGTCCTTGTAAGAGGAGGGGCCTGGGACACAGACACCAGGGACGCACACACCAAGCAAAGACCATGTGAGGCGCAGCAAGAAGGTGGCCGTCTGGAAGCTGAGGAGAGAGGCCTCAGAGGAAAGCGGACCTGCAGAGACCTTGACTTTGGCTTCTAGTCTCCAGAAGTGAACTGTGGGGAATGAATTTCTGTTATTTAAGCGTCTCAGTCTGTGCTGTTTGTTACAACAGCCCTGGCACATGAAAACAGGCGCTTTTATCAAGTCAGCTTCTCCAGTTTCGCATCCCCCATCACTAAAGAGAGGGCCCGAACACCTGGCTTTCAGACTCTATACAAGGGACAGATATAATCCTGGCTTAGAGCAGATCCTCATAACTGGTGCTGGTGGTTTAATAACATAATGGTAGACACTACTGCCCTATCTCCCGCTCAGGTTTTCTGGCCTCATCCTGCTATCAGGGTTTTTTCCCTTCCTTCCTTTATTTTTCATTCTTTACTTTTAAGTCCTTTTCAAACAGGGTTGCAAAGAACTCCTGGGATCAGAGGAGGTGGATACTTCATGTATTTAACAAGCAATGAAATATTTTCTTCTGAGTAATCCTTTTCATCCTTTTAATCTTCTAACATACTGGGGTTCCAGGTATAATTTTATTTAGGACAAGGATTTTGCTGCTAAAGTTGATTGAAAGTGACTTTTGGTGTGGTATGTGTATTTCCTGGACCTAATGTCTAGTTTGCTAGGGCTACCATCACCAAGTACCACCAACTAGAGGTACTTACACAACAAACATTTATTGCCTCACAGTTCTGGAGCCTGGAAATCCAAGATGATGATGTGAGCAGGGTTGATTCCTTCTGAGGTTCTGAAGGTGAACCCATTCCAGGCCCTCTCTCACAGCTTCTGGGGCTTTGCTGGCCTTGACTGTAGATATATCACCTTGATCTTTGCCTTCATCTCTGCATGACGTTCTCTCTGTGTGCACACTGCCACTTCCAAATTTCTCCTTTTTGTAAAGACGTCAGTCATATTGGATCAAGGCCCAGTCAAATCACCTCATCTTATTGATTGTCTGCAAAGACCGTATTTCCAAATGCAGTCACACTCACAGGTATTGGAAAGTAAGAATATAACATCTTTTGGTGGATACAATTCAAGTCGTAACAGCAATGATACTGGAACTCGATTTGCCATCTGTGTCCCTCTGCCTGCAGCTGGCAGCTTCCCAAGAGGAGTGTCCTCGCTTGGCCTACAGCTCCCATCCATCATGCAGATTTCAGCTCAGAAGTCACCTCCTCAAAGAAGCCTTCTGTAGCTACTCTCAGCATAGACTGATGGAATGAATGAAATAGATGTGGAGTAAAATTGAACTGTGCCTGTGAATGATGCTGCTATTTTGCCCTAAGAGCATGAGGGAGCTTCTCTCCCCCCACCATAGATGTTACTTGTAGCTTTCTTGTAGATCTTGGCTGTGTCACCACCACAGATGCTATTTAAGTATCATTTTGTGCCTGTGAATTGAGATGTCGGGCACCTCCCGAATGTCATGATGTTTCCTGTTCTGTGTGCAGAGCATGCCAAGAGGACTCAATCTGTTGGATTTTAATTTTTTTTTTTTTGCAGTGAATCACAGCTTGATTATGATTGTACAGTAACTCACACAGCAAAACTGGCTAGAACCCTTCTCTGAAGGATGTCTTGGGTCTAGAAAACCTGCAAGTTATGAGTAAGGGAGACATTTCCTGATTCCAGTAAATTGGTTATTGTTGATTGAGTATGCTTTATTTGCTAAAACCTTGTTCAGTGCTGTGCAGACCATAGGTAGCGGAGATAAAAGTTATGGCCTCCAGCACCACACAGTTCACATCAGATATTTGAAAAATAAACACCAATCCACACAAAGTTGCATGAGAATGTTTAGTATAGAAATTAAGAAGAAAAGGCTGCTCACTGTGGGCCAGAGAGTCAGGACAGGCTTTGTGGAGGAACTGAACTTAAGCTTGGGCTATACTGAAATGGGGAAAGATCCAAGAAGAAGAGGGAAAATACTTGTCCAGGATAATAGTAACACACCGGGAATGTATGTGATAGTCCCACTATGTGTATTGAGCAACCTTGTTTTAATAAAATTGATTTTTTTTCACAGCATAGATACGATCTGGTTTAGAATAGGAAAATTTGGGGAACAGCTAAACTTCCCATTAACTTGGGAAGAATAAACTAGAGTAATCTCCGTATTATATGGGACACTGTACAGCCAGAAAAAAAGAATGGGAATACTTTTTACTGATATGGAAAGACCCCCCCACCAATAGATTATTGAGTGAGAAAAGCAAAGCTTTGGAGAGCATGAATCATATACTAATGTATGATATTTGCTTAAAGACACTGGAAGATAGCCAAGAAGCTAATTACAGTTAGGAGTGA
Organism: Ovis aries; assembly: GCF_016772045.2. Taxonomy (NCBI): domain Eukaryota; kingdom Metazoa; phylum Chordata; class Mammalia; order Artiodactyla; family Bovidae; genus Ovis; species Ovis aries. The sequence continues at coordinate 18,317,066 of NC_056080.1, read as the reverse complement.
TAGTGGTAAACTAGAGGAGGGGAAGCTGGATTGCATGTGTCTCTGTGCTTTATTTCAAAGATTTGAATGATACAAGTGTATCCTATTCAGAAAGATTAAAAGAAATCTAGGGGTGCTGACGTTAGTGTTAGCTCACACTGTCACTCTGACATTGATTGCAGTGTCTGGGGGCTTCGCATTCCTGGGACAGAATGAATGAGGATTACCAGCCATACTAGACATCTCAGGGATAAGCCTTTGCATTTTTCCAGAGAAGGAAATTCTCTTAACCAGGTTTTCATGTTTATGGGTTATCACTAGAAATGTTTCAAGTACGTGCTAAGTTGAGGGAATAGTATAAGGACCCCCCTTTGTGCCCATCATCCAGTTTCAGCAGTCACCAGCTGCTGGCCAGACTCATTTCAAAGCTTCTCCCTCTTCCTCCTACTCTCCCTCTCCACCCCAACCTTGAATCTTTTGAAGGCAGTGCCTTTCCGATTGTTTTATTTAGAATTATGACTCGGACCTCCTGGAACCCACATGGCCATGCTTGAGGTGGAAAAAACTTTCTTGAACTGAATTTGACTCGCCTCCCTTGGTGTAATTTTAAAAAATTATGGTAAAATACGTGTAACGTAAAAGTTACCATCATAATAGTTTGTAAAGGTACAGTTCAGTAGTGTTCCGTGTGTTCACATTGCTGTGCAGTTGATCTCCAGAACTCTTTCATCTGGTGATGTTAGAACAGTTCCCCACTCCCCTCCCACCAGTCTACCTTCTGTGTCTCTGAATCTGACTACACTAGGTACCTCATACAAGTAGAATCAGACAGTACTTGTACTATTGTAACTGGCGTATTTCACTTAGCAGAACGTCCTCAGAGTTGATCTGTGCTGGAGAATGTGTCAGAATTTCCTTCCTTTTTCAGGGCAAAGAATATTTCATTGTAGGGATAGACCATATCAGCTGACTCTGGGGTGGACTTGACTTTTTGCCCCCTTCTAGAATATAGTGTTTTGCATCTCATAACAATTTCATGCGACAGCACTATGATCCTCCAGTTAAGAGAATAATCCTGAGCTGCTAAGTTGCTAAGTCACTTCAGTCGTGTCCGACTCTGTGCGACCCCATAGATAGCAGCCCACCAGGCTCCCCCGTTCCTGGGATTCTCCAGGCAAGAACACTGGAGTGAGTTGCCATTTCCTTCTCCAGTACATGAAAGTGAAAAGTGAAAGTGAAGCAGTTTGAGAATTTTTATGACAAAAACTTGACCTGCAAAGACCAGCAAACCTTCCTTTCTACTCTTGTGACTGAGGACACCTTTTTTTCTTAAAGCTCTGATATTGAATCTTGTCTCTTATTAGAATCGATTATGAATTTAGGGAGAACAGGGCAGAGGTGGGGAGGTATCTTCTTTTGCCCTCTACCTGGCACTGTACTTGGTACTGGTTGGGTGCTCATGAAATGTTTGTTACAGGGCCAACCCTACCCTGGACAAGTCACATAACCGTATCTCTGTGATTAGGGAGTTGAACCCAATGAATTCTAAAGGTCCTTTTGGTTCTAGCACTGTTTGGGTCCATTAAATCTTATGATGAAAAGTTCAAACTCTGAAAGACTGGAGAGTCAGGGATCAGGGGAGAGAGATTTTTGGGAAGATCTGTTTTCAGTACCCCTTGAATTATACCCCAGAGACAGTTGCCTACAAATAGAACCACCCCAGGATATAGTATTTCTTAAAATAACATTTTGGATTTGAGATTTCCTCTTTGTGTGGTGGTAACATTCTTCGAATAACAAAAAGCCAGCAGCTAAACAGTTATTTTAAGTTTAGCTTAATTGTGTACCACGTTTTGTAGATATACAAGAATAGAAATGAAACCTACTCTTCACATCATCATCTTTACAAAGAATAATTTTACCATGAACACAAATCAAGGCAATAGCAACTAAGTAAAAGAAAGCTTCCAGAATTAGAGATCAAAATCTGGTAAGGAACAGTGGCGGGAGATACGATTTGAGTATTGAATCTTGTTGATTTTCTGAACTATGTGCTGGTTTCTGCATTTTCGTTTTAAGCCTGGTTTCCAAAAGACTCTTGCTGGCAACCAGATGGTCGTCAGATAATTGATGTATGTTCATTTTAAGCCAATTTGGGGAACGGTGGCCTGGATTTTCCAGTAGAAAGATTTAGTAATTCTGTTGGTCTTTAAATGCCAGCAGGGTTTTTTGGAAGTTGAGTTCGCTAACGTCTTGGAAGTAACCCCTGGAAAATTGGAAGCAATGAATTGATTGCATGATGTACTTAGGATAAAGTTAAGGATATGGATACAGTTATTTCTGTTATAAATGTCCACCTTTAGAAGTGGTAAAATTTGTAAAATTGGTTGAGAATTTTTTTAAGTGTTTACAGTTTTTTCCCATTTGTTTTCTGAAACTTGAGTTAATGAATAAGAATAGGCATTTAAAATACACTCATATGATTTTATTCCCTGTGTTCAGAGAGTTGGTCAAAGTGCTTGGGTCTACTACTTATCATCCTAATGACTGCTTTTCAAAGAGAGAAACTTTTTAAAAAATAGTGGGGTTTGCAATGAGAAAAGGGGTCATGAGTCAAGATGCTTAACTTAATTACATCTTCAGGTTCTGGGAATGAGGATGTAGACGTATCCTTTTTTGAGGGGGGTCACCATTCAACCCACTATAGTGGGAGCACCAAGCCAGGATGGGGCCCTTGTAGGAATCATACTGTGGGCCTCAAGGAGGAAGCAGAGGGAAAGAAACCCTTCTTTGGAAATAGTTAAAAGCAGCTCCTATTTGTATTTTGTTATTTAATTATCATTATTACTTTTATTGTGATAAATTATATGTAACACAAAATTTGCCATTTTAATCATTTTAAGTGTACAGTTCTGTGACATTAAGTATGTTAACGTTGTCATGCAGCCATTATCATGATCGATCTCCAGATCTTTTTCATCTTCCCCAAACTGAAATTTTGTACCTATGAAACATGAAACACTTACCCTTCCCTCAACTTAGTATTTTTTTAAAAATTCTTTCAGTGTTTTAAAATAGTGCTGTGTGATCATTTTAAACAAATCTGCCTGTCATTTAAAAAAACAGTTAAAGTAATTTAATGGAGGTATATTTTACATATCATACAATTCATTCAAGTATATATTTCAGTGATTTTTTAATAAATGTATATGGTTGTGCAACCATTACCATAAAATGCTTTAGAATATTTTCACCACCCCTACAAGACCCTTCATGCCCTTTTATAGTTTTCTTTCCTTCCCCTGGTCCTACTGTCTGTCTCTATAGGTCAGCCTTTTCTGGATGTTTCCTATAGAGTTTTAGTTAAAACTTAAAAACAGTTTTTTTTTTTCTGCTTGTATAATGTGAAGAAATAGAATCCCATCACCTGGGAACTCATTAGCAATGCAGAATCTCAGTTTCTACCCTAAACCTACTCAATCAGAATCTGTATTGTAAGAAGACTTCCAGGAAATTCTTAAGCATAGTAGATTTATGGAAGCACTGAAACATTGTATTTACTATAGTGATCCTTTGAATTTCGCAAAAATTATTACATGTCTTCTGGGAATAGTAAAGTCTCATTGTAAGAATATACTGCAGTCTTTTTCACCAGCCACTTTAGGGCAGACCTCAGGTTTCCCATCTTTTTTGCCACCGAAAATAAAATTATGGTGGCCATCTATGTATGTAAATCTTTGTGCCTAGTTTCGTATCCACTATGCCAATAATTCCATTTCTTGGAATTATCCTAAGTCAATAATTAATAGATGTTGTTGTTCAGTCACTAAGTTGTGTCCGACTCTTTGTGACCCCATGGACTGCATCATGCCAGGCCTCCTTGTTCCTCACTGGCTCCCAGAGTTTGCCCAAGTTCATGTCCATTGAGTCGGTGATGCCATCCAACCATCTCATCCTTTTTTGTCCCCTTCTCCTCCTGCCTTCAATCTTTCCCAGCATTAGGGCCTTCTCCAGTGAGTCAGCTGTTCACATCAGGTAGCCAGAGTATTGGAACTTCAGTTTCAGCATCAGTTCTTCCAATGAGTGTTCAGGGTTGATTTCCCTTAGGATTGACTGGTTTGATCTCCCTGCTGTCCAAGTATACTGATAAAATTTAGGAAGTGTGTATAAATGGTGATCAGTGTCGTTGGTCATTTAGCACACCATTTTCCTGGAAACGGGACCTCAAGCCAAGCAGATAATGGGAAATCAGGACCCCAGTGTCCGATGTAGAACATTTTGCTAACTCTCACCTCCATCTTCTTGAACTTCAGTTTCACTGTTGAATAAAATGAATCAACAAAAACAGCACCAAAAGGTGAAGTACAGATTATTACTAAGCAGTGGTAAAATAGAAAGTGACAAAAACATGAACCTGTGTGTACTTTCTCATCTGTTAGAATCCTATACTCCATTACCCTCCAGCCTCCCTTGATCAGTTATTCCCTTGCAAGCAGTCCAACATGTGTCTCCTGGAAGCCCCTGCTGCCTAAAGAGTCTATAACTCACTCCTCCTCCTAGATGGGAGGTGGCTAGGGGGGTAGAGCACATCATGGAAGTGCTCATTCCTGAAAGTGCAGAGCCATCTCGCCACTTTGGAGGGTCTTGGGCCTCCTGGAACCTTGCAGTGGGGCAACCTTTTTTGTTCCTCTGGACAGATTCTCATGCCAGGGTGTGTGTCCTGGCATGTCCAAGCCCTCTGGGAGGGCTTGGTGGCACATAGGCTCCTGGGCTCCATCTGCATGGTTTCTGATTCAGAAGGTCTGGGGCGATGCTGGAGAATCTGCATTTCTGACAGGTTCTTGGGGGATCCACTGCTCGGGGCCTCCTCTCTTCCCCTGCAATCACTTCCAAGTAGATGAAGCAGGGCACTGGAGGACCTGTGTGTTTAAGGCTCCTGTCACTGGGGATCGTGTCCAGGCATGCAGATGCAGTGCCTTGCTGTGGGGGTGCTTGCTTGCTCAGTTGGTGAAATTTGATGAATGAGTGAGGCTTTACATAGGCCCTTCTGAGTATAGGGAACAGCAGCTCATTCAGGTTACTTCACATAGCTAGACCGGGATTACTGAGTCATTTAGGGAAATAAGGGACTGAGGGGATATGAACAGGAGCCCCAAGTCTTTAGGGCCTCATGGGAACTCGATCTGCAAGCTAGGAGGTGCGGGCCCTAGTATTTCCCTTAGCGCAGGGCTGAGCTGAACATGACAACCTTTCAGCCCCAGCTTTTTCTTTCTCTTGACTTCCTCTCCTCCCCATAGGATTTTCCCCTCAGTGGGGCAGGGCAGCTTCTCCTGGCAGGGCCCAAGTGACAGCAGGCTCTTTCCCCACACAACCCCAGCCCGCTGGTGGTGGCAGCCGTGGTCCTTAGCCAAATGGGGAGTGGGCCATGGAGCCTTGAGTTGCATTGTCCGCTGAAGACCTTGAGGGGTTAGCGTTTCCGTTTGCCCTGAAAGGCTTGAGGACAGTGAATGGGTTAGGGGAGATGGAGGGCACCTTTAGTCACCTTTATCTGGACTTCATCAGTTGTCTCAATGGGCCTTTGTGGTCTTGGTGGTGGCCGTGTGCTGTTACAGTGCAGATCCAGATGGCAGGTTGGTATAAACCCGAGATACATTCAAATAGTCAGGATGGCAGTGGCTCCTGTGAAAACTAAGAGAGGCATTGACTCAAAGGGCCCACTGTCAAGCTAGATTTAGGGCCCCTCACTACCTAGTGGCCACCTCAGCTCGTCACCTACCCTTCTTCCTGGGAGTGTGTGCTCTATAGAGTTGCATCTGTGAGGCAGTGCTTTCCCTCCTCCCTCAGCATCTTCTTACTAGACCACCTGAGCAGGCCTCTACACACCCAGATCAGAAAACATTTCCATATCAGACTCCCTCCAACAGTACAGGTGATTCCAGCTCCCCTGTGGAAGAGTGGCCATTTATAAGTGTGTGGCATTTTGAGAATTCTGACTTTAGATCATTTCTCTTTTTTAAAAAAAAAAAAGATTTGATGTGGACCATTTTTAAAGTCTTTATTGAATTTGTTACATTATCATTTATGTTTTTTTTTTCTGGCCCCAAGGCATCTGGACCAGGGATCAAACCTGTATGCCCTGCGTTGAAAGGCAAAGTCTTAACCACTGGACTTCCAGGGAAGTCCCATGACTTTAGATCATTTTGAAGAGGATATCTTCTGAGATCTTTATATTCTCTACACTGATGGAAGCAGCTAAATCAGTTCTTCTTGGGGAGATGAATTCTTGGCCCATTCTGTCATCCTTTGGGCTAATCATGTTCCTACTAAATATCAACTGAGCTCCCTGTAGGAGAGGGAGACCATCTTATTGTTGCCAGTGTGCAAGGGGTAAATTAGGCTGCAGGGCTTGAGAGTGAAATTATTAAATATCAATGGGGGATAATAAATGTGAAGTAGCTTGCAAATCTTTTGATATTATAGCTATTTCAGTGAAAACACAACTGCTAAAATACTTTTCTAGATATGATTGAGAAGGTAATTTTCTCTAAGGCCATTTAAGCCAGGTCTCCAGTGCCTTTGGACCATGAAGAAGCACAGATAGGGGTGAGTGGGTCTCTGAAAAGGGTGGCTCAATGGCGCCACCGAGGCCTAGGTTTTCCTTACAGACCGAGGACTCGTTTGCTGTGTGGTTTCTTAATGGACTAGAATTAACACTTGACTAATATAGCTAATTCTTCCTTTTGGAGTTACTTACACTGAATTTTCCCCAGTAATGAATGATTTTGAGTAAGCAAGCATGTCAGTTTAAGATATAGTGTGAATATTTCATTTAAAACATTGAATGAGGCATGATGTTTAAATCAGTAGTTGAAAATGCAAGGTAAAACTTTCCCCCAAAGGCTTATAAGCTGAATAAGAGCAGTTAATTGGAAGGAAATCAAGCCCACCCAGTATTTTAATTGTTTAGAAGCCAAGTGAATATGAAAGAAAAGAAACCCTCCTCTGGTTCCATGACATTGTCCCTTTCCTGACATGCGGTGGAGCTTTTGCCGGTGGTGTGGTGCTTTACCTCAACCAGGCTGACGGGAATGGAGGGAGCCTGGCTGGGCACAGACTTCAGCTTGTTTGGGGGGTTAGTTGTGAAGACCTGTGAAGAGATTTGCTTCCATTCAGGGTGGACCACTTTTGCCCTGATAAAATCCCCTGATGGCAGGCCTCAGATGGAATTTCCACAGACTGCGCTCTGGGGAACGGTGACAGATTCTTTGTGAGAATTCTTTGTGACCCTGAAAGGCTTTCGGGGAGGGGAGTGGGGGAAGTGCTGTTCAGCTGCTGGCTTTACTCACCACCCCCACCCTCAGAAGCCTGGATGGAGCAACACTCAGGCAGCCTCTTGGCAAGTCTGGTGTGTTTTGAGGTCTAGCTTTGCAAAGTAGGATGGCCCCTGCAATTATTACTTTTCTCTAGTCAGGACTTTTCTGGATTTCTCTAGAATTGAGAATACAGTTTCTAAAATGTAAAGGTGAAAATGCATTCTATTGGGTTTTAACACATGCTCTCAGTTTATTGGGGAAAACAGTGTGAACTAGAACTTCCTCAGGTTTGAAAGTTAACTGAAGATTACCAAAAGGATATGCACTGAAATTTCTTTTCACTTGGCTCAAATGGTTGCTGACAAAAGTTAAGATGTAAGACCAAAGCACACACTATGGGGTAGGAAATCAAGTACTTTTATTTATAGTAGAAAATAGGGAAAAGATACCCTCAGGGTCAAACCCTTTTAAAAGACAATTAAAAAAGACCCTACAGTTAGGACTATGGAGAGATTTTTTTTTTTTTTTGAGCTGTGTGGACCATTTGGAAATCAGGACAGTGACTGCTTTCGGAGGATTCTGCTCCTTCAGGTTGTGTATCCTTTGTGAATGCTGTCGAATAGCTGCTAACTCTTTCCTACAGAAGGGTAGCACTGGGTGACAGGGTGTTCTCAGGAGGTGAGCCATTCCCCAAAACCACATGCCTTTCTCAGAGCAGTGCCGTTAGCTGAGACCTAGGGAGGAAACACGGAGCCAGACCCTCCCTGGCTGTTCATTTAGTTGTTCTGAAAATGATGGTTCGCATAGAGGTGTCCGCGCTCGCAAGACAGCAATTTGCTTGGTGAAATTTGCTTTTGAGTTCAGAGAGAAGCTGACGTCTGTGACAGCAGCAGTGAATGTGGGTGATTCAGATATGCACGTGAACCTGTGGCCTTGCAGTTAGAGAAAAGAAACACACATTTTCTGCTCAATTTGAATAATTGGAAATGAGGTAGAATTCCAAGGAGCAAGCTGTGGTCTAGGACAAAGGAGCCCCTGGAATGAGTGACCACTTGGTGAGCTAGAGGCGGAGAGCGGAAGGAAACACAGCTCAGTATTAAGGTTACCTTCACGATGCTTCACCTCTGGGGCCTGAATGATCTCTCTTTCTGGGTGTCTCTGCTTTCTGTGCGTGTGTCTGTATTTCTCTCTGTATGTGTCTGTATGTCTGTGCCTGTTTGTTTCTGTGTGTGTCCATCAGTACATGTCTGTGTCCATCTCTGTGTGTGTATCTGTCTGTGTGTGTGTCTGTAGGTCTGCGTCTGTCTGTACATCTATGCCTCTATGTGTCTGCGTCTGTCTGTCTATGTGTGATCTCTCTCTCTCTCCTGAAATAAATAGGCTGCTCCAGGAACTCTTGTCAGGCAGGGTCAGCTGGGCTGAGTTGAAGCCACATCTGGTTTCTGATCAGTGCAAAAATGCGACAAGCAGACAAAAATAGGTGACAAAAATAGGTGTGCTTCAAAGCACCACACAGTGACCAGGTTTCCTCATGGTCATATGATATCTGTCATCAGGGTGGGGGAAGGTGAGGAGGAGGAGAGAGCTGCAAGTTTTGGAATTGTGTGTAACTTGGGGCTCATATCCTCCGCCCCACCCTTTCCCTGACAGACTACCCCCTCACTTCTCTTTTTGCATTACTTTCATCCTCGCCCGTCTCTATGGGATATTCCCAGAATTCATAGTGCTTTCTTTGACTTTCTGTTGTGCAGAAACCTTTCCTCCTGGGAGTCATTATTATAGCTCCCGTTAATTTTCATGTTCAGTGTTCAGTATTGCAAAGGAGAGGAAATGAGAGAGGGTGGGTGGTGACTCAGGAAGCTGGGGAAATATCCCTTATTATGTCTAGAATTTTCCCCTTGAATATTTAAAAACTGGCCCCAAGCTGTTCTGGCCTGAATTTTCTGATTGCTATCTTTCCATTGACCTCTCTCCTTCAATTTTTTCCCTCTTACTTCTGCCTTGATGATCTCAAAGCTTCCCAAAGCTGTTACAGGTTACTGGGAACCCCCATTATTGAAAGATGCTCTTCAGCTATTTGAATTCACCTCTATCAATGGATTTCTCCTAACACCACTTCTAGAGGCAGAAGGGGCTCTCTTACTGCCGATAATAACTTTGAGTTTAAAAAAGGCCACTGTCTTTAACAATTATTTGAATAAATCTCCTGAACTCTTTTCCCTCTTTTTCTCTTCCAGTTTAATCAATGTTTTGAGTCTCTTTGATTTTCTTACCACCAGCACAGGTATTTTCTTTCTTAATGTATATATTTAAAATTTATAAAATGAAGAAAAGGACATAAGGTGAAAATAACTTTCATCCCACCTTCTAGAGATAACCATGGTTGAGAGTTCACATTCTGACTTTCCAGTCATTTGTCTTAAACATGGATAAGTGTAATTTTTCTACAAAAATGGGATCATAGTGTAGGTGGTGTTTTGCAGGCAATTTTAAAAAAAGTTTTAATTATGGTAAAATATATTCAGTGAAAGTGTAACCAATTTTAAAAATATTCAAAACTATTAATGTTTTTATTTTTAGAATAAAACAGCTAAGACAAAACCAATGCTTAGCAGAGGAGAAAAATTAAAAATAGTGCACTAAAAAAAATACTTTCTTAAAAGAAACAACCTCAATTCACCTGGGTACCAAGTCTTCACTGTAACCAATTTTAAGTTTAACATAGTATCACGTAGTTTTCTACAACATCAGTAATGTTTTGCAAGCTTTTTGAAGTTGCAGAACCCTCTCCTCAAAAGCAAGACAGACAGAAGCAGAGCGATACCGTCAAGACAGGCGTGGGGAGCCGAGGCCGATCTTCTCAAGGCCCAGGTCCACAGTTACCTTTCCTGTAGCTTTGGGGGCTTCTAGGCATCCTGGCTACTCTCAGTCATTGACTTTGAAAACACAAAGCCCTACCTCACTGTGTCCCGATTGTTAATAGCTTGCATGCATGCATGCTCCATTGTGTCTCACTCTTTGCAGCCCCATGGACTGTAGCCCACCAGGCTCCTTTGTCCATAGGATTTCCCAGGCAAGAATACTAGAATGGGTTGCCATTTCTTACTCCTGGGGATTTTCCCAACCCAGGGATTGAACCCTCATCCCCTGCATCTCCTGCATTGGCAGGCCGATTCTTTACTACTGAGCCACCTGTGAAACCATTGTTAGTATCTTAGATTGCTCTAATTTTCTCATAAAGAGCAAATTGTGCTCCTTTATATACACCTTTGAGTACATCTATGATTACTTGTCTTGGATAAGTGCCTATAAGTCAAGTTACTAGGTTTAGAGTTTATGAGATTTTTTTTTTGAAAGACATATGATCCTTGTTGCCAACTGATCTTCCCTGAAGTGTGCCAACTTGGACTGCCACCAGCAGCATTGGAGAAGGCTCCATCCCCCAACTATCTCCCTTACAAATTCAGTGTTTCCTGCAGTGTATCTCATTGTTTGCTATTTGCATCTCTGGTTACTACTACGTTTATATTTTTATATATCTGTTGACTATGTGTAGTATTATTCATAAATTTCACCTATTTTAACATTTAGATGTTTGTCCATGAATCCCAAGGTTAAGTGGGTGAGGAGGATTGTGGTTTGAAATTCTCAGTCAGATTTCAACATAACAGTTTAGAAAGGATAACATTCTGGTTTTCAATCTTGGATTTTATGATATTATGTGTCTTATCTGCCATTTAGAAATGCTCTATAATATTGATTAGAGAGAAGATTAAAGCCAATAACTGCCTTGTTTGGGGAGTTTCCTAGGGGTTTTGCTTATCTTTATTACTCTATTCTCAAATTGTAACGTGAGAGTTCAATCTTTTGATTTATTACAAGCACACACTGTATTGAACATCTTCTACTTGAGAAAGACATGAAGTGTCCCTTGTTCGTTTTGACATTTATGTCATAAGTAACGTCAGCCTTACAAATAGCATTGTAGCTTTGGGGATTTGTGTTTAGAAAGTAGTTAAGACTTTTGTTTCCTTCTGTTTGTTTGCCCAGTGATGCTAAATCAATAATAATATTGATTAGAAAAGGAGCAAAAGCATGCAGTGGCTATTTGTAATGAAAATAAATTATAATGCAGCTTTAAAATTATGTTCAATACAGTCTTATAAGCAGTGGAGTCTTCTAACGCCT